>NC_064867.1:44170972-44470972 GCF_024139225.1 Suncus etruscus
AGGGGCGATTTCTGAGTGTAGAGCCAGGAGTAACCCCTGAGCACTGCTGGGTGTGACCCCCCCTCAAAAAAAAGAATGTATTAAGAATTTATTTTGGGCCAGAGAGATAGCATGGAGGTAGACCGTTTGCCTTGCATGTAGAAGGACGGTGGTTCGAATACTGGCATCCCATATGGTCCCCCAAGCCTGCTAGGAGCTATTACTTTGGTTGTGGTGCTAGGGAACACACCTACTTTTCCTCCTTGGGTTTTAGGGCCACTCCTTGCAGTGCTCATGCACTATTCCTGGCTGACTTTGAGTTCAGCCCAAGCGCTGCCAGGTGTGACCCAACGCCCCCCAAAACAGGGGGCGGGGGGGGGGGGGGGCAGAGCGGTAGTGCAAGTGGTAAGCGTGTGCCTTGCCCATGCTAACCTAGGACGGACTGCAGTTTGATCCCCTGGCGTCCCATGTGGTCCCTCAAGCCAGGAGTGAGCGCATAGCCAGGAGTAACCCCTGAGTGTCACCAGGTATGGCCCAAAAACCAAACAAAACAAAATTTTTATTTTGGGGCCACACATAACTATGCTCAGATTATTCCCGGCAGGCAAGAGGACCACATGGGGTACCTGTTAGCAAACCCTGGTCAAGCACATGCCAAGCAAACACCTTTCCCTCTACTATCTTTCCGGCTGCATCTTAATATACCATATTTTCCAGCGTATAAGACGACTTTTGAAACAAACAAACAAAAAAATGACAACCAAAAATCGGGGGTCGTCTTATAGGCCAAGTATATCCTGAAAAATGTAAACTGTTTGAATATTGCCACAAAACGAATCTTCCAACTCGATCCTACACCAATCAGCCAGGCTGCTTGGACAGCCTCTCTCACTCAGCCAATCCAAGCAGGCTTTTGATGCATGCAAATGAGACAATGTTCTGACCTGAATCTAAACTGTCAAAAGCTGCTCAGATTGGCCAGTCAGAGAGGAAGTCTATTACAGTATAACCTTTGAACCTTTGCTTGTTGTGATTGGCTCACTGTGGTACCTACAGTTGCAGCACAAGAACGTTCTGTCTGATACAGCGAATATAGGCCTAAACCTATGTTTTAACTGCAAATTAGGGGGTCGTCTTATACACCGGAAAATACGGTATTTGTTCCTGATCTCTGACACCCCCAAAACAAAATAGAAAACAACCCCTATTCACATAAAAACAACAGCTCACTTACGGTACTCTAGATGTTTATTTCTTTTGGTCTTAGGGCTACATCTAGCAGTTCCCTGGCAGTCTCAGGTAACCAAATGGGGTGCCGGGATTGAACTTGGGTTAGCCACATACAAGGCAAGCGCCCTACCTGTTGTACTATCACTCTAGTCCCTGTAGATGTTTCTATATGGCTCTTATCAGATTATTTTGTAAATGCTTGTTTGTTTGTGTCATTTTGGAACTTTGAACTCCTAGAAGGTAAAGAAGACCTGACTATGGTTAGTTTTTATTATTTTCTTTCCCCCTTTACCTTTCCTTTGTTGATGAAGACAGGGCGTTTTATAAACTGGTGTTTGCACACTTTGGTTGTGGTACTTGTAGGGAATACACCTACTTTTCCTCTTTGGGTTTTAGGGCCACTCCTTGCAGGGCTAATGCACTATTCCTGGCTTTGTGTTTGGGAGATCATGCGACGCCAAGGATTGAACCAGGGTCTGATACCTGCTAGGAAAGTGTCTCATTACTCTTTTTTGTGATGCTCTCCTGCAGTTAGAAAGCTCACTGGCATCACACACATGGTAGCAATGTGTTGGAGACAGCCCTCTGCTGAACTGCCAGGATAGCACCCAGAGTGTGGGCAGTATTGGGGACCAAATGTGTATCTACTAAGTCCCGGCCTTGTTAGTCTTTATTTTCCCATTATCTGTAATTATACCTGACATATCACATATAAATTCTGTGGAGGGACTGGAGAGATAGCATGGAGGTAAGGTGTTTGCTTTGCATGCAGAAAGACAGTGGTTCGAATCCCAGCATCCCATATGGTCCCCGGAGCCTGCCAGGAGTGATTTCTGAGCCTAGAGCTAGGAGTAACCCCTGAGCGCTGCTGGGTGTGACCCAAAAAACAAAAACAAACAAAAAACCCCAAATTTGGTGGAATAAATAATAAGATAATAAAGAAAGACTTAGAAAAGAGGCCAGAACAATGGAGCTAGAGGTAAGGCATCTGCCTTGCAAGTGCTAGCCTAGGATGGAATGAACCCCAGATAGCCCCACCCTTAAGCCAGGGGCCATTTCTGAGCACATAGCCAGGAGTAATCCCTGAGTGTCAACAGGTGTAGCCCAAAAACAAAACAAAACAAACAAAAGACTTGGAAAAGAAGTGACTAGTAAATGGCACTAGGAAGATATCAAGAAGACAGTTTAAGGGATACTGCCCGTGTCTTGCATGAGGCCAATCCAGGTTCAATCCCTGGTACCCCATATAGTCAGTACCATACCCCTCTAAGAGTAACAGCTGAGCACAGATCTAGGAGTAAGCTCTAAGCCAGGGGTGTTGGTCCCTAGCCCCCCACAAAAAAAGAACAAGACTGGGGCCAGAGCAATAGAACAGAGGCAGGGCGTTTTCCTTGTACACGGCTGACCCTGGATGGACCTGGGTTAGATCTTCAGAACCCCATATGGTCCTGAGCTTGCCAGGAGCAATTTCTGAGTGCAAAGCCAGGAGTAACCCAAGTGTCGCAGGATGTGACAAAAAAAGAAAATAAAAGGAAAAAAAATAAAGAAAAGAACAAGACTAAGAGAGATAAAAATAATTCAGATGTATGCATAAATTGTTTGTGTGTGTGTTTTTTTTAAATCACACCCTGTGATGCTTAGAGGCTTCTCTTGGTCATATTCAGTATAAGGATTCAATTCAATATTGGGTTGTAGTCTCAGGGTAGGAAAGTGCCTTCATTTTTATTAAGCACTCTGGCCCACATATGTATTTTTTTTTGCTTTGTTTTGTTTTTGGACCACACCTATTTGATGCTCAGGGGTTACTCCTGGCTAAGTGCTCAGAAATCGCCCCTGGCTTGGGGGGATCATGTGGGACACCGGGGGATCGAACCGCGGTCCTTCCTTGGCTAGCGCTTGCAAGGCAAACACCTTACCTCTAGCGCCACCTCGCCGGCCCCCCACATCTGTATTTTTCCCCTCAGTCTAGAAAGAGACTAAGAGGGGTAGGACAGACAGTACAAAGGGTAAAACATGTGCCTTGCACATGGTCCCCAAGCTGGCTTTAAGTGATCCTTGAGTGCAGAGCCAGAAGTAAGCCCTGAGCACTGCCAGGAGTGGTCCCTAAACCAAATAAACAACAACAAAAAGCAAGTCTGAGTTTGGCCAGGGAGAACAAGAAGAATTAGCTAGGGGCCGGAGCAATAGTGCAGTGGATAGGCATTTGCCTTGTATGAAGTTGACCCAGATTTAATTCCCAGCACCACCAGGAATGATCCCTGAGCACTGCCAGGTATGACCCCCCCCAAAAGTAACCAAAACAAATAAAGAATTAGGGGCTGGAGTGATAGCACATCGGTACGGTGTTTGCCGTTCATGCATCCAACCCTAGATGGACCCTGGTTTGATTCCCGGCATCCCATATGGTCCCCCTAGCCTACCAGGAACAATTTCTGAGTGCAGAGCCAGGATAATCCAAGCGCCCCAAACCCCAAAACAATATAAAGAATTCGCCATGAAAGGAGTCTCACCAGGGCTAGAATCCTGATGGCTGAGAGAATGAAGAGTCTGGCAGACTGTGGTACAGGGGAAGTGAAGAAGTAGCCAGCTGAGCGAATCAAGAGCAATGGTGACAGGACCAGGTTCTGTCTTCCTGCACATGGCTCTCAAGGTTCCCAGAACATCCCCCACGAATGCTCCTTCCGTCCCTGACCAGCCGAGAGGATCACTGAAGAGATCATGGTAAACCAATCTGCAAAATGAAAAAGGAGACAAAGCAAAACTGTCCAATTCTTCTGTTGAGAATGGACTACACCCAGTGGTGGTCAGGGCTTCCTGGTTCTGTGTTCAGAGAGCACTCTAAGAGTTTGGGGGACCATTTGGGTGCTAGAAATGAACCCTATTTGGCTAGATGCAAGGCAGTCATCCTAGCAGTAGGATCATTGCTCTAGCCCCATCCATCGAGAATTTTATGCTCTGATATTTAGGTGTTCTTGCCAATTTTCACTGATATCCTATTATTACAGAGAGGCAGTATTTGGATTGAGAGCAAAGTCTCTGATATCTGACTTTAGAACTTGCCCAAAATCACCTAATTAATATATTATCTAATGTAAGACTCCCATTTCATTTGTTTCAATGACTGTTTTAACTTGTGTATGTATGGGAATGGGGATTGAACCCAGGACATCACAAATACAAAACATGTACTTCGGGTTGGAGAGAGAATGCAGTGGGTAAGGCACTTGCCTCGCTGATCCCCAGCATCCAATATGGTCCCCTAAACCCCCACCAGGAGTAATTCCTGAGTGAAGAGGCAGAAGTAGCTCAAGAACCATCAGCTGTGACTCAAATAACCTCCACTTCCCAAAAGACAAGTTCCCCATAGCCATTATCCTGGTTCCTCATTTGTAAAGTATAGAGCAGGGCTGGCGAACAAGTTCGACACAAAGAGCCAACATTTTAAACTGAGAGTCAGAGAGCCACACCACGAAGTGACCTGCCACAACAGACAAACACTCACACAAGAGCATCTCTTTTTTTTTTTTTTTTTTTTGTGGTTTTTGGGTCACACCCGGCAGTGCTCAGGGGTTTTTCCTGGCTCCAGGCTCAGAAATTGCTCCTGGCATGCACGGGGGACCATATGGGATGCCGGGATTTGAACCGATGACCTTCTGCATGAAAGGTAAATGCCTTACCTCCATGCTATCTCTCCGGCCCCAAGAGCATCTCATTTTAACAATACTATATGAAACACATATTGCATTTTGCCATTTTGAGTGAGGGTCAAAATCCTGCAGTGATGGTGAGGGTGTGCTGCGTCCTCCACACTAAGAACTAATGGGAAGACGTGACCCAACAGGTGACACACGGTCCCCCGCTCGCTGGCCCATGCAGTTGTTTCCGAGGGATGGGAGACAGGAGAACGCAGCCTGGGTGTGGGAGGGACTCCACGCTCGGAGATCTCTCCTCAGAGGTCCCTCCTCAAAAGCAGGAGAACAAAATCCAAACTTGGCAAAGAGCCACAGTACACAAGATAATGATAAGATGCAAAGAGCTGGGCCCTGAGAGATAGCACAGCGGCGTTTGCCTTGCAAGCAGCGATCCAGGACCAAAGGTGGTTGGTTCGAATCCCGGTGTCCCATATGGTCCCCCGTGCCTGCCAGGAGCTATTTCTGAGCAGACAGCCAGGAGGAACCCCTGAGCAATGCCGGGTGTGGCCCAAAAACAAAAACAAAAACAAAAACAAAAACAACAAAAAAGGGCAAAGCGCTGCATTCATTTTGGCTCGGAGCCATGTGTTCACCACCCCTGGTATAGAGATTAACTCAATGAAATTTTATCTTTGTGGTGCTTTTTTTTCCCAGCCACTAACCATGGTCAGAGTTAATTCCTGGTTGTGTTCAGGGATCACTCCTGATAGGAGTCAGGGAGCCATATAGTTTGCCAGGGATCAAACTTTTTTTTCGGGGGGGGGGCGTGGGGTTGGGCCACACCTGGTAATGCTCAGAAGTTACTCCTGGGGGCCGGAGAGATAGATGGAGGTAAGGCATTGCCTTTCATGCAGAAGGTCATCGGTTCGGATCCCGGCGTCCCATATGGTCCCCGTGCTTGCCAGGAACAATTTCTGAGCATGGAGCCAGGAATAACCCCTGTGCTCAAAAATCTCCTTGATAGGCCAAGAGGAACATATGGGATGCTGGAATTGAACCCAGGTGCGTCCTGGTTTGGGTGAATAAAAGTCAAATGTCCTACTGCCGTGCTATGCTCTGGCCCAGTGTTTGTTTTTTTTTTTTAATCCTTTTTTTGGGGGTTACTCCTGGCTCTGCACTCAGAAATTGCTCTTGGCAGGCTCGGGGGGACCCTGTGGGATGCTGGGATTCAAACCACCATCCTTCTGCATGCAAGGCAAAGCCCTACTTCCATGCTCTCTCCAGCCCCCTCAGTTTATTTATTTATTTTTGGTTTTTGGGCCACACCCGGCATTGCTCAGGGGTTCCTCCTGGCTGTCTGCTCAGAAATAGCTCCTGGCAGGCCCGGGGGACCATATGGGACACCGGGATTTGAACCAACCACCTTTGGTCCTGGATCGGCTGCTTGCAAGGCAAACGCCGCTGTGCTATCTCTCCGGGCCCCCCAGTTTATTTTATTTATTTATTTATTTATTTATTTATTTATTTATTTATTTATTTATTTATTTGTGGTTTTTGGGTCACACCCGGCGGTGCTCAGGGTTTTTCCTGGCTCTGTGCTCAGAAATTGCTCCTGGCAGGCACGGGGGACCATATGGGACGCCGGGATTTGAACCGATGACCTTCTGCATGAAAGGTAAACGCCTTACCTCCATGCTATCTCTCCGGCCCCTTATTTTTTAATCATTTTTGTTGCCTTTGAAATTTTTCTTTTTTTTCCCTTCTTAAAATTTATCTTTTTTTGGTTTTTGGATCACACCCAGCAGCACTCAGGGGTTACTCCTGGCTCTATGCTCAGAAATTGCTCCTAGCAGGCTTGGTGGACTATAAGGGATGCCGGGATTTGAACCACTGTCCTTTCACATGCAAGGCAAATGCCCTACCTCCCTGCTATCTCTCCACCCCCAAAATTTGTCTTCTTAGTTTTGCTTTCTTGCTTACATTAGATATCATCTTTTTGTCATTTTTCTTCATTTTTTGGATTTTGTTCCATATCTGACATTGAACCTCAAGGGTTACTTCTGTCTCTGTGCTCAGAAATCACTCCTGGTAGGCTTTTTTTTTGGGGGGGGGGGGCTTATGGGATACTAGGGATTGAACCTGGGCTGGCTGCACGCAAGGCAAATGCCCTACCCACTGTGCTATGGCTCCAGCCCATGTTGTTGTTGTTTTGGGGCCACACACACCCAGCTTTGCTCAGGAGTGACCACTGCTGGTGCTTAGGAGACAGTGGCATACCAGCGACCAAATTGCAGTTGGCAAGCAAAGCAAGCACCTTAGCTCCTATACTATTGCTCCAGGTCCTGCCAACTATATCTTCAATTATACCCAAAAGTGCTTTATTCTCTGGATGGACAAAGAGAAAGGAGAGGAGATATGGTTTCCTAAGGTACGGTTTTATTAAGTAAATCAGTGGTTGGCAACCAGTGGCTCACGAGCCACATGTGGCTCTTTCCACTTTTAATTTGGCTCTTCTGTGTGCTGGGAGGCCGCTCCAGGAGTCAGGACTCTTGCTCCTAGCCTCTGTCAGTGCGCGCCCTGTGTGGCTCTCAAAATAAATTTCAATTGTGGTTTTGGCGAGATTTGACTCAGTTGAAAAAAAAAAGGCTGCCGACCACTGAAGTAGATCATCTTAGGAAGGAGATCAAGAATTAAGCCACAGGGCCGGAGAGATAGCAGAGTGGTAGGGCATTTGCCTTGCACGCAACCGATCCAGTATGGACTATGGTTCGAATCCCGGCATCCCATATGGTTCCCCATGCCTGCCAGGAGCGATTTCTGAGCACAGAGCCAGGAGTGTATGTGACCCAAAACAATAAAAGAATTAAGCCACAGGCAGAAGTTAGTACAGTGTATCAGGCACTTGCCTTGAACACAGCTGGCCCAGGTTCAATCACTGGCACCCCATATGGTTCCCTGAGCATCACCTGAATGACCCCTGGGCACAGAGACAGGAACAAGCGCTGAGTACTGCTGGGTGTGGCCCCCAAATGAACAAACAAAATTCTCACACACACCCCCAAAATAAAAGAATTAAGCCACAGGACAACAGTATAGTGGGTAAGGCGTTGCCCTGCACACAGTGGGTGGTGGTGGTGAGGATCCAGGCATCCTCAGCATTTCATATGGTTGGTTCCCAAAGCCTGCCAGAAGTAATTCTGAGTGCAGAACCAGGAATCATCTCTGAGCAGTGCTAGATATGGCCTTAAAACAAACTAAAAAAAAAAAAAAAAGGTGGGGCCATAAAGCAATGGCACAGTGGCAGAGCATCTGCTTTGCACACGACCGACCTGGAATAAACCTGGGATCGATTCCAGGCATCCCACATGGTCTTCCGAGCCAGGAGCGATTTCTAAGCATAGACCCAGGAGTAACCCCTGAGCTCCTCCGAGTGTGGCCCAGTAAACAAAACAAACAAGCAAGCAAGCAAAAAAGAATCAAGCCACCAGCAATTAAGGCATGGGCAAGAAATCTTGGAAGGGGCTAGAGAGATAGTACATTGGGTAGCGTTTGCCTTGCATATGGCTGACCTAGGTTCAATCTCCAGCATCCATATAGTCCCCTCAGCCTGCCAATTACTGAATAATTACTGAATGCAGAGCCAGGAGTAACCCCTAAGCACAGCTGGATGTATCCCAAAAACTAAAGAAAAAAAGAAATCTTGGACTTGGGGGCTGGAGAGAAAATACAGTGGATGAGGTGCTTGTCTTGCACTCTGCCAAACCAAGTCCAATTCCTGGCACCCCAATCCCCACCAGAAGTGATCACAGAATCAGGAGTAAGCCCTGAGCACCATTTTGTGGGGTCCCGCAAAAGATAAAGCAAACAAATCTTAGGAAAGTTTCAATACGGTAGAACTTGTTCCAAGATTCCTCCCTCCCTCCCTCCTTCCTTCCTGTTCTGTGTCACACCCAGCAGTTCTCAGGTGTTACTCCTGGCTCTGCACTCAGGAATTACTGGTGGTGGTGTTCTGGAGATGAAATGGGGTGCCTTACTCGCTGTACTATCACTTGAGCCAGCTCCTTCTGACTTGTTTTTTCTGAAGGTCACTTCTATCCTAACAATGGATAACAGAAAAGCAGGGTTGCAGCCAGAACGATAGCATAGCAGTAGGGAGTTTGCACGCGGCTGACCCGGGACAGACCCGGGTTCAATCTCCATCATCCCATAAGGTACCCCAAGCCTACCAGGAGTGATTTCTGAGCACAAAGCCAGGAATAACACCAGAGTGCCACCAGGTGTGGCCCATCCCCAATATAGAAAGAAAATTAGGGCTTAGGCTTGAAGAGATAGTCAAGGAGGCAGGACACTTGTTTTGCATGCTGCTGTGATGACCCTGTTTGAATTCCCAACATATCCCTGAGCATAGTCAGATGTGGCCCCTAAACCAAAAAGAATAAAAAAAAAAATCAGGCCTTAACAAACATAATTATTACTATTTCCAAAAGTACAGGAAGCAATCGTCTTAGCCAGACAACAAAGGTGGTTTGGTTGCTCAGAGATCACTCCTAGAGGTGCTAGGGATCAAACTTAGTTTGTCAACAGGCAAGGCAAATGCCCCACCTAATGTCGGTCCAGCCTCCCAAGGCAGGTTCTGGGACCTCCTGATTTAGATGAGATTCTCTAGCTCAGGTCAGACTTTAATTCCTGGAAATTACAATGACTGAAATCTTTTTACATTTGCCTGAAACATGCTCTGTTGCTAACGCTTTATGCATTAGGACTTTAAGGTTCAGTCATCTATATTTATTCTCTAAAATTCATTGTCAAGGAAACTATGTTGACTTCATTTAGTGCTCTATGTCCAGTGCCCAGTATACATTGGTTCACAGACAGTGCACACTGTACCTCAGCGGGCCTTGATTCCTGTAAGAACCTTCCCATTTCATTTCCCTAGGCTTCCCCAACAACCATCTACATTATGGTCACTGAATCACCTGACTAGTCTATAGACATGATACCACTATTTGTCTAAACTTGCAAATGATTCCTGCCTTTATTTAAAAAAAAAAAAAAAAACATGGTGTGTATGAAGGGAGGGGCTGTTTGGGTCACATCAAATGGTCCTTGGGAGTTATTCTTGGTTCTAAGCTCAAAAGTGATGAGGATGGGGTGGGGGGTGGGGGTCAGGGAACAACGCAGTGCTGCAGATTAGACTGGAGTCCACCACATTCAAGGCAACAGTCTTACCTCCAGAAGTTATTTTTTTCCCTTACACCCATGCCCTTATTAAAAATGTTAAATGTATATTACTTTGGTATTTAGGATAAAACCTAGGCCCATACTCATCTGAAATGCACCCTTCCATTGTGTTACATCCCTGACAGTTCCTCACCACCTTTATGATGATATCTACCTGTCTTCTCATGCTAAGAACTTTACTACCAGGAAACTTTTTGTTGGGGCACTAATGGCTCTTTTGTCAGTGATCATGCCTGTCTATGCTCAGGGACCATGTGTAGTGCTGGGATTCGAGTAAGAGCTGTGGTAACAGATGCATGCAAGCAAGTGTCTTAACTTGCTTTTGTATTATCTCTCAAGTCCACCACCAGGTCACTTATTTATCAGAAGAGGGCATATCCAGCTGTGTTCAGGGATTATTCCAGGCAGTACCTGAAGTGCCAATAATGGAACTGGGATTGGTCACATACAAAGTAAGCATTTTACCTACTATACTATGTTAGGTTCCACCAAGCATATTATATATGACTGAACTTAGGGAGATCTTCAATCTCCCATGAGCAATCTCCCTAATTTTGACTTCACTAAATGAAGTCAATACCTGGGAAATGCCTTTCCCAATACCTCTAATGTCTGGAATACAATTACTAGTTTCTGAATAATTCTGGAGCTAAATTATAGTTTTGTTTTTGTTTATGGATCACACCTGCCATATTCAGGGTCTATTCCAGGGGCCCTCAAACTTTTTAAACAGGGGGCCAGTTCACTGTCCCTCAGACTATTGGAGGGTCTGACTATAGTAAAAACAAAACTTATGAACGAATTCTTACGCACACTGCATATATCTTATTTTGCAATGAAAAAACAAAACAGATACAAATACAATATGTGGGGCCCGGAGAGATAGCACAGCGGCGTTTGCCTTGCAAGCAGCCGATCCAGGACCAAAGGTGGTTAGTTCGAATCCCGGTGTCCCATATGGTCCCCCGTGCCTGCCAGGAGCTATCTCTGAGCAGACAGCCAGGAGTAACCTCTGAGCACCGCCGGGTGTAGCCCAAAAACAAAAAACAAATACAATATGTGGCCTACAGGCCATAGTTTAAGGACCACTGGTATTCCTCGCTCTGGCTCTGTGGTTCAGGGAATGATATGTGGTGCCAAGATCCATAGGCTAGCCTAGAGCAAGGTAAGAGTCTTACTCACTGAACTCTTTTAATTCTGGACCCATAGATTGCTACTATCTTTTTGTTTTGGTGCCACACCCTTCAGTGCTGGGGGTTCTACTGGCTTTGCACTCAGGAATTATTCATGGTGTGCTTGGGGAACCATATGGGATGCCTGTCAGCCATGTGCAAGGCAAATGCCCTACTCGCTGTTACCACTGTACTATCATGAACCATGGGTTCACTGTATGCAAGGTAGACACCTCCTGTACTATGGCTCTAGCCATTACTCCTTTTACTTTTTTGGTCTTGGGGCTACATCCAATGGTGCTTAGGGGTTACTCCTGGCTCTGAGCTCAGGAATCACTCCTATATGAAATGCTGGCCATCAAACGTGTGTCAGTCACATGCATGGCAAACACCCTATCTGCTGTGCTATCACTCTGGTCCCTAATTTAAATTGTCCACGTATTACACTGTATTTTTCTCACTAATTCTCTCCGCCTGAAAGAACCATATCCATTCATTCAGCAGTCATTTTGTTTTGGGCCACACCCAACAGAGCTCAGGCACAAAAATAAAGGGGACCATATGGGATAGCAGAGATTGAACCTGGTCGGCCACGTGCAAGGCAAATGCCCTACCTGCTGTGTGCTATTACTTTGGTCCCTCGGTAACCCATCTGTTTTTTTTGGTTTTTGGCTCACACCCGACAGTGCTCAGGGCTTACTACTAGCGCTGACCTCTGGAGTCACTCTTGGAGGGGTTCAGGGGATTATAAGAGATGCAAAGGCCCTATCTGGTATACTTATAACTCCAGCCCCCTCCCAGTAGTACATTCATTATTTTATTTATGAGGGGGTTGGGCCACACCTGGCAATGCTTAGGGGTTGTTATTCCTGGCTCAGTGGTCAGAAATCGCTCCTGGCAGGTTTGGGGGACCATATGGGACACCAGGGATCGAGCCCTGACAATGTGCAAATGCCCTAGTGTTGTGCTATTGCTCCGGCTTCTTCAGTAACCCATGTATGTAGCAGCTGCTACACTTTGGTGTTATGCTTTCTACTGTAATGGAAGCTCCTGAGGAACGGTTTTCATATGTAGTGACATCTCCGATTAGAACTTGTTCTTTTTTTGTTTGTTTGTTCTTGGGTCACACCCAGAAGGCAGCGCTCAGGGGTTCCTCCTGGCAGTCTCAGGGGACCATATGGGATGCTGGGATTTGAACCACAGTCCTGCCCTCCTACCTCTGTGCTGTCTCTCCGGCCTCGAATTCGTTCTTACCGGCTATTGATGTTGGAGGCCAAACCTTCCCGAAACTCTTCCTCGCTCACCTCACAGCCCAGGACGTGGACGCGGTGGCCACTGAGACAGAGAATAAGGGGGAGAGTCTGAGAGTGGGGTGTGTGTGTGTGCAGCTTTTTTTTCTTTTGGTTTTGGAGGCACACTCGGCAGTGCTCAGGGGGGTTGCTCCTGGCAGGCTGGGGGGGGGGACCATATGGGATGGTGGGATTCGAACCACCATCCTTCTGCATGCAAGGCAAATGCCCTACCTCCATGCTATCTCTCCCGGCTCCTTTTTTTTTTTTGGGTCAGTGCTCAGTGGTTACCCCTGGCTCTAGGCTCAGAAATCGCTCCTGGCTGGCTTGGAGGACCATATGGGATTCGAACCACCGTCCTTCTGCAGGCAGGGCAAATGCCTTACTTCCATGCTATCTCTCGGGCCGCTAAAGAGCTCTTTTTGTGGGAGAGGTCTGTTTCTCCAGTAGCACCTAAGAGCTAGTGGGCCACTGCGCCCAAACTGACAAGGAGGTGCTCATCCTGACTGACATGACAGCTCTGCCTAGTCAAGGCTATGGCTGGGGAACTGAACTCAGGTCTTCATCAAACTTGGCACAGGAGCTCTAATCCTTCAAAAACAAAAGTTTTGGGGGGTCACACCCAGCGTCGCTCAGGGGTTACTCCTGGCTCGGTGCTCAGGCTCTACGGGATGCCGAATGGGATTCGAAGCACCGTCCTCCTGCATGCAAGGCGAGCGCCCGACTGCCACCTCCGCGTGCGCATTTTCCCTCCGTGGTCGCAGAGACGCCACGAGGCAGACGTCTGTCTACCTACCACAGCGCGGCTTTCCTGACGAGCGCCTTGAGGAGGCTGCGCCCTTCCCACGCCGCGGCGTCTGAGGGGGGGGGAGAAGCGCGTCAGACGGGGTGGAGGCCCCAGCCCGTCCTCCGCAGGCCCCGCACGCCCGCGTCCGCCGCGCTCACCCCGCAGCAGCAGCAGCCCGTCGCGCGCCAGCACAGAGTCCAGCATCTTCCTTCCCCGGGACGAGGCGACGCCTCGCCGGCGCCCTGGGATGACGTCACGGGCCAGGCCGCGCCCCTCCCGGCTGCGACCTGAGGCAATTCCTGCCGCTCAGACGCGAAGGTGGACGTCTGAGTGGTCCCGCGGACGGCCTGCCTCTGAGGAGCGCTGAGAGAGAGAGAGAGAGAGAGAGAGAGAGAGAGGCACCCCTTCTCCGTCTCTGCAGCGCGACTAGGCGAGCGAGAGCCGTTGGGGAGGTCAAGGGGGAGGAAGAAACTGAGCGTCGCGGGACAGTGACGTCGCTAAGCCCGCCTTCCAGCACGCAAACTCGAAGTCTGACGGGCTGTTTCTTAGCGCCGCCGCCCGGAAGTTGATTGCGCGCACGCGCGCCGCCCTCTCCGCCCGCGGAGAGGCAGACTTCCGGGTCGGGCGGGCCCACGTCACGTCCGGAAGTGACGTCAGAGGGGACGCGGGCGGGCGGGCGGGCGGGAGCGAGCGCGCTGTGGGGCTCTCGAGGCGGTAAAATGGCGCCCGTCAGAGCGGGCAACCCGGCGGCCGAGGCGGCCGCGCCGCGCCCCCGGGGCTAAAGGCGTCCCGGGGAGGGGGAGGCCGCCCCGGTTCCGGCGGCTCCCGCGCGGCCCTCGGCTCCCCCTCCCCCGCTGCCCGCGCCGCGCCGCGCCCCGTCCCCGCGGGCGGCGCCTCAGTGCGCCTGCGCGGCGGGCACCCTCCCCCTCCGCGCCCCTCCCCCGCCCGCCCTCCCCGCCCCGGACCCCCGCCGGCCGCCCGCCGCGCTCGCCCGTCCCTCCCTCGCTCGCCCATGCGGGGGCCCCGGGGCGCCCCCGGCTCGCCCTCCCGCTGAGCCGCCCGGCCCCGTCCTCCGCCCGCAGCTCGCCCGCGCGCCCGCCACTGGGGCCCCCGTCCCCCCTCCCGCGGCGGGGGGGCGCCCGGCGGGGCTGGCGGAGCTGGGCCGCGGGGGCCCCGGGGCCGGCGCGGCCGGCGGCGGGGTCGGGGCGGCGGGCATGATGCGCACGCAGTGCCTGCTGGGGCTGCGCACCTTCGTGGCCTTCGCCGCCAAGCTCTGGAGCTTCTGCATCTACCTGCTGCGGAGGCAGATCCGCACGGTGAGCGCGTCTCTCTGTCTGTCTGTCTGTCTGTCTGTCTGTCTGTCTGTCTGTCTGTCTGTCTCTCTCTCTCTCTCTCTCTCTCTCTCTCTCTCTCTGTCTGTTTCTGTCTCTCTCTCTGTCTGTTTCTGTCTCTCTGGGTCGGGGCGCCCAGGGCTCAGGGCCGGCAGTCTGGCTCCAGGAGGAGGAGGAGGAGGGAAGGCTGGGCGGCCCAAGGCTCTCGGGGAAGGGAAGGGCCCGTGCAGGCGCTGGGGACACCTGTTGGGGGGCAGGTCCAGGTCCTGCACACACACCTGGCCTCTGCGAGTGACCCCCTCTGCCAGTGTGCGGTGCCTCAGGGCGAGGAAGGAGGGCCCCCTGGAGAGAAACCTGCAGCCCCGGGGGAGAAACCACCCTCACCGCGAACCCCTGGGGGAATGCATGAAACTTGGGGTGTCCGTCTCAGGAGTACCTTGCTTGTCAAGCCGTGTGAGAGAACCGCGAAGATGTCCGAGGCTCTCTGGGTTCCCTCCCCATCGCTTTCCCTCCAAGGTCAAGGATCCCTAGTTCCTTGGACATCTTTCCAGGAATGTGCCTTTGTGTTCTCATTACCGCCGGGCAGCATTCCGTGAACTGCTGTGGACAGGGTCTTCCCTCGGCACTCTCTGAAATCTCTCGATAAAACCGGAAGGGACTCTGGCCTAGGAAGAGGCCGAAGAAGGTGATGGTTTGATTGGATTTAGGGGAATGGCGCTTGGCCACGATTTGTCTGTACCTCTGCTTCCTGACTAGGAGTTACTGTGTATGGGCCGTGGTTGTCTGTAGGCTTGGCTGTTTCCTCGAGACAACTTAGCAGCCAAACTTGCCTTGTCTGTGTGAGGCCTTAGGCTCATCCCTCAGCGCTGCAAATCAAAGGTGGGAGGGGGTCAGCCAGGAATTTGAGGTTCTAAGTGCTGAGACCTGCGTGGGGCTGGCTCCTGTGGTTTTCTTGGTGCAAACTTTCTGCCTAGCCTTGTAAGCGTTGACTCCATCTCTCCCAACTTGTCAGGTTTCTGTTCTGGGTGCTGAGAGGCTACTTGCTTGCAAAACTGCTCTCCTTTAGGCAGCATTGGCCCCGCAGCCTTTTGTCTTCCCTTCCAGTTTGGGTTCTCCTCCCCCGCCTTTACTGGCAGATGCTTTGAGCATTCCCTACATGCCCAGCATGTGCAACCCGAGATAGCAGGGCAGGACACCGGAGCTACTGCGGGCCAACGTAGCCAGGGAAGAAAAGAAGGGCAGATGTCTTGGCATTGGGAGAGAGAACCCATTAGTTTTTACCAGAGTGTATGGAGTCTGCCTCTGGCGAGTGAGTGTCGGGGCTCAGGGATGTACCAGAAAACATCGCACTCTGAAGAAGAGAGCACAGTGAGGGAGTAGCCAGGCTTTGCATGGGGGCAGAATCTAGTGTTAGAAACAGCCTCTGAGCAGGCCTGCAGAATCTGGAAGGCTGCGCATCTTGATACTGTGGCAGTTGACCCTGCTTGTGGGTCTTACAGTGTCTCTGCTTTTTCCTGGGTACCTAGAGGAGGGAGGAGGCTGTTTAGAGAATTGAGGTTCCTTGTAACTTGTGACTTGGCTAGTAGAGATAGAAACGGACAGGTGGCTGGTTAAAATAAGCTTGGGGCCCCTAGCCAGAGGAACTTAGCTGACCTGACAACTTCTGGATTTCTCCACCCTCATCCAAGGACCTCCGTCTTTACTCCTATTCCTGCATACTAAGGAATTTCAGGCTTTCGGTTTCCCGGGGGAAGTGATTGGAATTGTCACCAGAATCCTTGATGTTCAGGCTTATGTTTTTCTTTGTCTAATAAAGCCAGATTTCCTGGGTAAGAGAGCAGGCGGTCTCGTCAGCTTGCCAGGCTACTATCCTGACTTTGCTCCCTCACTAGATCCACCCAACTATGGTAGAGACAGAAATCTGTGGTGTAGGAACTGGTGTGTAATAGTACAGTGGATAGGGTGCTTGTCTTGTACATGGCTTACGGCTTGCCTCGTATTGACCAAGGTTCAGTGCCCAACACCTTATCTAATATAACCTTGCCAGAGTGATTCCTGAGGGTATAGCCAGGACCACCACGTGTGGTCTAAAAACCAATAATCATAATCATAATAATAGTTTCTCAAATTAGAAAAAGAAACCATAGTGTCATAGAATTTTTGCTTAATAGGGTCAAAAATATAATCTCTCTAATCTTGGGTTTCATCATCATTTAAAAAGAGATTATGGAGGCCAGATCGGTGGCACAGCGGTAGGGCATTTGCCTTGCACGGAGCTGACCTAGGACTGACCGTGGTTCGATGCCCAGGTCTTCCATAGGGTCCCCCAAGCCTGGAGCGATTCCAGAGCACATAGCCAGGAGTAACCTTTGAGTGTCACTGGATGTGGTCCAAAAAACAACCCCCCCCCCAAAAAAAAAAAGAGAGAGATTATAAAGTCAGAGGTAGAACCAGATATTAAGGTGTTTGCCTTATAGGTAGCTGACCTTGTTTGATCCTTCCGTACTCTGGGTGTGTCCCTCAACCACAACAAAACAAAACAGATAACATGTTTGTTTTGATTTTTTTGTTTGTGTTTTGGCTACACCCTGCTATGCTCGGGGCTTACTAGGGTTCTGTTTTCAGGGATTGCTTCCCTATCACTCCTGGCAGGGGCTTATGGAGTACCATGTGGTACCAGGGATTAAATTCAGGTTGACTGCATGTAAGGCTGCACTGTCACTCTGGCCCATATTTGTTGTTTTCAGAATAAAATAAAATAATTGTAACTCACCTGGTAATCAGTATATGGTAAATGTTAATGTGTGCTATTTATTCTTTATTGTTCCTGAGGAATATTTCCTTTCAAAGGGTTCACTTTCTCTCTCTCTCTCGTTGTTCTTAGGTAATTCAGTATCAAACTGTTCGATATGATATCCTTCCTTTATCTCCTGTGTCCCGGAATCGGCTAGGTGAGTATGCTCTCTACTAAGGTAGACTCCTTGGAGGTAAGGTGGGGTTCAAGGCCTGGGTTGGAGGTTGAGTGCTGTGTGCTTCCTGTTGTGGCTCAGGCCAGGTGAAGAGGAAGATCCTGGTGCTGGATCTAGATGAGACACTTATTCACTCTCATCACGATGGGGTTCTGAGGCCCACAGTCCGACCTGGAACACCTCCTGACTTCATCCTCAAGGTGTGTATAGTTTGTAACCATTGCTCTCCTCAGGCCTAGACTCCCTTTTCTTCTTCTTTTTTTGTTTTGTTTTTGGGTCACACCCGGCAGTGCTCAGGGGTTACTCCAGGCTCCACACTCAGAAATCACTCCTGGTAGGCTTGTGGGACCATATGGGATGCTGGGATTCGAACCAATGACCTTCTGCATGAAAGGCAAACGCCTTACTTCCATGCTATCTCTCCAGCCCCTAGACTCCCTTTTCTAATCTGAGTGTCTTGCCTCCATTCTCCATTCCTTGTACCAGCATTATTAACTTGAAGAAGAGAGGTGGGCAGTGGGAGAGTGTGGAGTGGTATGGTGTGATGTGAATTGTGCTAAGAACATTCCCCAGCCTCCCTGTTCCTCTGCAGGTGGTGATAGACAAACATCCCGTCCGTTTTTTTGTCCATAAGAGGCCTCATGTGGATTTCTTCTTAGAAGTGGTGAGTTTGTGAAAGGGATTACAATTGCATAGTTGTGATAGCAAACTAGTTAAAATAGTTAACGATTTTAAAGGAGAGGCCGAAGAGATAGCACGGTCTAGGGTGTTTGCCTTGCAAGCGGATGACCGAGGACCAATGGTGTGGTTGGTTTGAATCATCCCATAATGTCCTCTGAGCCTGCCAAGAGCGATTTCTGTGCAGAGAGTCAGGAGTAAGCCCTGAGTACCTCCGGGTGTGGCCCAAAAACCAAAAAAAAAAAAAAAAAAAAAAAAAATTGCTAAAAGAATAGTTGTATGGCTCTAGCAATTTAGAGGATTATAGAAGGTAAGAAGAAATGGATATAGGCAGTTTTGAAGTAAGGAGCTTGTTTAGAGATTAGCTTTCGGTAGTTTAGATTCAGATATAGTGCTGGTGTTTGTGGCTTTTTTCCCCACATTGGCTGTGTTCAGGGCTTAATTCCCTGTGTTGGGATTGAACCCAGGTGGAAGGCAAACGCCCTACTCGCTATACTGTAGTTTCAGGTAGTTTTTTGTTTTTGGCCACATTGTTGGTGCTCAGGGTTGACTCCTGACTCTGTACTCCAGGATCATGCCTCATGATGCATTGTTGGGGTTGAGCCTGGGTGGGCTTTATGCAAGGCAAGCACTCTATCTGCTGTACTCTCTCTCTCTGACCCCTATAGGCTTTTGATTTGCTGCTGTTGCTGGTTTTAACCATACCTCAGCGGTACTCGGGGATTACTCCTAGCTCTGCAGTTAGGAATTATATATAGTGCCCTATGGGATCAAACCTGGCTTGGCCACATACAAGACCCATTGTGCTATGTCTGGCCCCAGATTTCTATTCTTTTATCTTGCATTTGTGAATTACAAGGCTAAATATGGTGCTACGACTGAATTTGGTCGTGTTCGTATTTTTGTGTCCCAGAGACATACATGAGTGTTGCTAAAAAGCTTGAAGGATTCTTCTTGGGGCCGAGTGATAGCACCTAAGGTAGGTCATTTGGCTGGCACTCAGTCAGCCTTGTTTGATCCTGGCTTCTCATATGGTGCCCCAAGCCTGCCAGAAGCTGTTTTTGAGTGTAGAGCCAAGAATAACCCGAGTGCTGCCTCATGTGGCCCAAAAACAAAAACAAAGAAACAAAAGAAGCTTAAAGGATTTTTTTTTCTTTAGGTTTTTGGGCTACACCCAGCAGTGACTCTTGGGTTACTCCTGGCTCTGTGCTCCTGGCAGGCTCGGGGGACCATATGAGATGCCGGGAACTGAACCTGGTCTGTCCTGGGTTTGCCATATGCAAGGCAATCGCCCTACCGCTGTGTGTCACTCTGGCCCCTATCTTCCAATGAAAGAAACTTGTATATCTCAACGAAGGGCCACTCCTTTGACACCTCCTTTTCCCAATGTATTTAGGTGAGCCAGTGGTATGAACTTGTGGTCTTTACAGCAAGCATGGAGATCTATGGCTCTGCTGTGGCAGATAAACTGGACAATAGCAGAAGCATTCTTAAGAGAAGATACTACAGACAGGTAAGGGTCTGGAATCCAGTGCTAGGAATGAGGTTTGGGAGTCATTTGCAGAAAGGGACCCGAGTTTGAAGCATGCACCCCAACTTCTTGCAGTGGGATCTTTGGGGAGTTATGATTCAGTTTTCTCTGGGGAAGTCAGTTGCTCTTGGCTATTACTGAAACTGGAGAGTAATCACCGGTGGTGTGAATCTCCTTTTCATAATCAGCTTTCTCTGCTTTCCAGCACTGCACTTTGGAGTTGGGCAGCTACATCAAGGACCTCTCTGTGGTCCACAGCGATCTCTCGAGCATTGTGATTCTGGATAACTCTCCAGGGGCTTACCGAAGCCATCCAGGTATGAGAAGACGGTGAGATGCCTGGACCATTAAGTAATTCTGAAGTAGTATTTTGAATGCATGAAGCTGGGATTTCCTGATTTATTGTACATTCGGATGCAAACTGCTTCTCTTAAGTGATACTTCCACCCTTCATGTGTCCGTCTCATATCCCATATTTCTCAAATAAAATCTGTTTCAGGTGAGACACAATAGCAGTGAAATTTATGAGAGGCCTCATCATAGTCTGCCATGTAATGATCAAACTTTAGGGCCCGGGCGATAGGTCTTTGCATGCTGGAGGTCCTGGTTCATTCCCTGAACACTGCAAGGAACAGTCAATCCCTAGGCACAGAGCTAGGATCAGCCACCAATGAAAAACAAAAACAAATTTACTCTCAATGATACGCCACTAAGGTTTTACGTAGGTGGCTGAGTTTGAGTGGGATGATGCTGAGGTATCTGTTTTAAAGCAGTAGTCCTCACCAGTAATAAAACATCCTGGCTCGCTGGATCCTCTGTTCTCACATGCATTTTCACCTACCCTAGACAATGCCATCCCCATCAAATCCTGGTTCAGTGACCCCAGTGACACGGCCCTCCTCAACCTGCTTCCAATGCTGGATGCCCTCAGGTAAGGGAAGCTAGGCACGTGGAATTCTGAGGCTCGAGGAAGGAGGTGGGGGGGTCCCAAGAGGGAATAAAAGCGCGTCCTGCTTTACTTAGTGATCTTTTTTCCCATTAGAACTTGGCGTTCTAAGTGAATGAACCCAGGTCTTGTGCTAAGCTCATCGCTTTTCCTTAGCCTTTCCTTAGCCATTGGGTTGGGTTTGGTTTGGGCAAGCCGACTGCAGTCTCCGCCTGACAGTGGCGCGCATTTCCTCCTGCCCACCGTCGCCCAATGTGCGGATGCCAAGCAGAAGGACTCTACCAACGCCAGTTATTGTCGTCCCAGGTTCACCGCTGACGTCCGCTCTGTGCTGAGCCGAAATCTTCACCAACACCGGCTCTGGTGACAGCTGCCCCCCCTCCACCTGAGCGGGGTGGGGGGGAAGGAGGGCGCGTCGGCGATGAGACTGCCCGGGCAGGGCCTGCGCCTCCCGGAGCCCGCTCTCCGCTCCGCTCGGAGTCTGGACGCTCGGACTGGACGCACGCGCGCGGGTCACTGCGGCAGCTCTGACTTCGGCCGAGCCGGGCTGGGACTCAGGAGGCGGCGGGGCGGCCGAGACTGTCCGGCGGGCAGCCCTGGCGAGCGCGCGCACTGGCCCAGAGGCTCCGAACGCCAGCCAGCTTTGTCGTGACTTGATTTTTTTAAAAACTCTTGTACAAAACCGACCCAACTCTTCACTCGGGGCTTGGGCCGAGGGGGGCCTGGAGCGGGGCCCGGGGTCGCCCACCTGCCTGTCCCTCCTTGCTCTTCCCTCCCTTTCCCTTCTCCTCCTGGGCCGCAGGCCCGGACACCTTTCTCTTCTCGCCTCCCCTCCCTCCCTCCCTCGCCTCTCTCTGGAACCGCTCATTACAACTGTGGAAGGAAGCAGCGCGGCCCTGGGGTCCTTGACTGGGGCCTGGGCGGGGCGGACTGACTGACGGACGGAGGGAGGGAGGGAGGGAGGAGGGCCGGGCGAAGAGGGCCCAGGGACGCCGTCGGCTGCGCTTTGGCGATCAGGTCGGGCGAGGACGGCACCGGAGCCCCGCAGCAGAGGACGCGGAGGCACCGCGGGAGGCCGCACGGCCTCGCTCTGGCGGCCCGCGGGCCCGGGGGGCGGGGCTGGGCGGGAGCTCCGCCTCCCGCGGCGGCCGGCCGGGCCTACTTCGCGCTGCCACGTGACGCCCCGCCCTCGCGCCCCGTGACCGAGCCGCGGTGTCCTTCCGCGCCGACGTAGTCCCGGGCCCGCGGGCTCGGTGCTGAGGCGCGCGGAGGGAGGGCGGCCAGTCGCTGTCGGTCTCCCGGCGGGCGGGAGGGCGGGCCCTACGCGGGTGGCGCGGCGCGTCCGGCGAGGCTCCGCTGGCGACCGCGGAAGTGGCGTAGCGTGCGCTCGCGCCGCCGCCGCCGCCGCTCGCCCAGGATCCTCCGCGCCTCCGCCCCGGCCCCTCCCCCGGCCCTGCCCAGCCCGCCCAGCCCGGTCGTGCCGTCGGTCGGTCGCTCCGGCCCGGCTGCGGGAGGATGAAGTTCGTGTACAAGGAGGAGCACCCGTTCGAGAAGCGCCGCTCCGAGGGCGAGAAGATCCGCAAGAAGTACCCGGACCGCGTCCCGGTGAGCCTGGGCCGCCGGCCGCCGCTCGCGCGCTCGGGCTCGCCATGGCGGGCGGGCGGAGAGCGAGCGGGGCTGAGGGCCCGGGAGGGAGGGGAGAGGGAGGACGAGAGAGCCGGAGCCGGACGCCCGGCCGGGCCGACGCTGGGGCGCCAGCGGAGGGGCCCGCAGCCTCCTCGGGCTCGGGGCCCCGGTCCGACTCCGCCCTCCGCCAGGTGATCGTGGAGAAGGCGCCCAAGGCCCGCATCGGAGACCTGGACAAGAAGAAGTACCTGGTGCCTTCCGACCTCACAGGTGGGCGCGGCGAGGAGCCGGGGTGGCGGGCGGCCCGGGGGTCCCCGACGCTGAAGCCTCGCCTCACCTCGCCGCGCCTCCACCCGCAGTCGGGCAGTTCTACTTCTTGATCCGGAAGCGGATCCACCTCCGAGCCGAGGACGCCCTGTTCTTCTTCGTCAACAACGTCATTCCGCCCACCAGCGCCACGATGGGCCAGCTCTACCAGGTAGGGCCAGGGGCAGGTCTGCTCCCTGCTGTCGGGCACCTCTCCATCGAGCGGACGCCGCGGCTGGCCGGACTGCCTGCCGAGGCTTCCGAGCTCCTGGCAGGGCGCGGGTCGCCCGGCGCTGTCAGTTCTGCTTTCTCAAAATGAGAACAACGACCGACCGACGAAGCGGTCCCTGGGGGGTTGAAGACGAAAGCAGAGAAAGGAGATGACCGGAAGCTGCAGCGGGGTTCCAAAGCAGCAGAAAGGGACAGTGCTTCCAGGGGTGACGAGTGACAGGCGGCCATGGCTTAGTCTTTGGAAGAACGGGCGTGGGCAGTCGGGGGTCCCGAGTGCGAGTCCACCTCCCTGAGCACCGTCGTTTTGTTTCGCACCAGGAACACCACGAAGAAGACTTCTTCCTGTACATCGCCTACAGCGATGAGAGTGTCTACGGCCTGTGAAGCTGCTGCCCCGAGGTGGGGATGGGGGTCCACTCCGAAGAGGCGGGCCCCGGCCTTGACTCCCTCCTCCGGGCTCCACCACCACCTTCCTTCGGGATCTGCACTTCCTAGCGTTTGAGTTCTCCCTCCAGCCCCTCGGGGATGGTGGGTGCAGGGGCAGACGCCCCAAGCGCCACCTTCCCCTTTCTCCACCACGCCCCCGTTTGCTTTAGACCCCGTCAGTCTCCTCGTTACGTTCACTCGTGATTGTTTTGGTTTCTGCTCCCTGACGCCCAAACGACCCATCCCGTCCTTTCGCTCTTCCTTGGGGGTGCTGGATGGAAGGGATGGGATCGTGGGAGGAAATCGCACGTCAATAAAGAGGAAACCGCCGGTCTGAGTTGGCATTTGCTTTGCGTCGCTGCCGTCCGCGGTGGGAGGCGAGAGCATGTGTGTGTGTGTGTGTGTGTGGCTTCTGCCTTGAGACGGACGCGAGCATCCTTTCCTTAATCGCAAGGCTTAGTGGATGAACGCGTCGGGTCCCCTTTCTGTTCTGGGTTAGAGAAACAGCTGCTTTGCAAGAGTAGCCAGATTTTTTATTTCCTGTCGGTTTCAGAAAGGTTCTTGCGTGTGTGTGTGTGAGGGACAGAGACAGCCTGGTCTTCAGTCGCCTGTGTTTTAAAAGGCCGCCTAGGCGTGTGGGGTCCCGCCGGGGAGCCGTGGCCAGTGGAGGGACTCCATCTCCCAGCAGCCCCTGCTCCGTCCGTCCGTCCGGCTGACCGGCCGGAAATGCGGGCGCGCGCACCCGCGAGGGCGGCAGTATGGTGGCCGAGAGCCGCAACACCTTTCCCTTAGTTCTCGTCGGCCACGCCCAGCCTACATCTCCCAGCAGCCCCCGCGCGCCCTTCCGCTCGGCCCCCTCCTGTCTCCCGGGCGGGGGCGTGGCTTGCGCCGGCGCGGGGCCTGCCGGGAAGCGTAGTCCCGTGGCCTGGCGCCCGGCTCCCCGCCGCCGCCGGCAGGACTACAGGTCCCAGCAGGCCGCGCGCGCCGGCTGGCGGAGGGCGGGGCGCGGGGGAGGGGCCGGCCGGGAGTGCGGGAGGGAGGCCGGGAGGGAGGCCGAGAGGGAGGGCGGCTGTGGTGGCGAGCGAGGGAGGGAGGCGGCGGCGGCGGCGGCTAGCGGGCCCGAGTCGCGCGACCCCAGCCGGGGTCTCCGCGCGTCTCCTTCGGCGCGAGGGAGCGGGAAGCGAGAAGAGAGGCGCGAGGAGCGCGGCGAGCGGCGAGCGACGAGCGGCGGCGGCGGCGGCCCGGGGGCCCGGCGGCGCGGAGGGCGGGGGCGCCGGGCCGCGGAGCCTGAGGAGGGGCGCGGGAAGGGGCGATGCTGGAAGCCATGGCGGAGCCCAGTCCCGAAGGTGAGCCGCGCCGCACGCACGCCCCGGTGTCGGCCGCCCGGGCCGGGGCGCGGGTCGGGAGCGGAGGGTCGGCTCGGCTCGGCTCGGCTCGCCTGGGCTGGGCTGGGGCCCCGCGTGCCCGGCGGAGGGAGAGGGGCGACGGAGGGAGCCGGGGCGCCGGAGCCCGGGAGAGGCGGCGGGCGCGGGCATTGTCTGCGGCGCGGGAGTCGCGGGGTGCCGGCCGCGGAGGGAGGGCGAGCGGGAGGGCCGAAGGACGGACGGACGGACGGAGGGACGGAGGGAGGCAGGCGGCCCGAGAGCCCCGCGAGCGAGCCGGAGCCGGGAGGAGCTGCGGCGCCTCGGCGCGGCCCTGCGGGCGGGCGGAAGGGCGAGTGTCCGGGCGGCGAGGAGCGCGGCCTGAGGGGCTGAGGGAGCGCGAGCGCGAGCCCGCCTCCCCTCGCGTCCCGGCCGCCCGCCCCGCCTCAGCGCCGGCCCGAGGGGAGAGCGAGCGAGCGAGGGGCGACCCGGCCTCGTGCGCCCCCAGGACCGCGCAGCGGCTTCCTCGGCCGGGCTGAGGCGGCTCCGGGCCGCCGTGTGCGTGTGTGCGTGTGAGGAGGCTCGGAGACGAGCGACCGAGCGACCGCCCGCCTGACTGGGGGCGCGCCGGGCCAGTCGCCGCCTCAGCCGGGAGGCGAGCGGGCGGGCGGGCGGGCGGGCGCGGAGGAGCGAGCGCCGAGCGGCGGGGGCGGGGCCGGCTGGGGGAGGGGAGGGAGCGAGCGGCGGCCCGAGGCCCCGCCCCCGGAAGGGGGAGCCGCGCGGCGCTGGGCGGGGCCGGCCCGCCGTGGGGAAGGCGCTTCCGGCCTGGGGTCTGGGGGTCTGTCGCCGTCCGCGTCTCCACTCACCCCGGCTGTCTCGCTTCCTCCGCAGACCCGCCCCCGACCCTCAAGCCGGAGACCCAGGTGAGCAGGGGTCCACTTAGGCGGGACACCCCGACGCCTGCCCCTCCGCTGCCCTGCTGGCTCCCCGGGCTCTCCTCACCCTTCGGGAGCAACGCCCCCTTCTGCCTTCCCAAACGCTGTCAAGTTGGGGCGCGGAGGAGCAAGGAGGTAGCCGTGGGGCGCTGGCCTCGCAGGCACCAGGACACGCGTGGTTCCGACCCATAGGGCACCCCGTAGGGACCCCCGCTCGCCCCCCCAGCCTGCCGGGTGGGACCCCCAGCCCCAGAGAAAGACGTCTCCAAGCGCTTGCCCCGTGTCTTCCTTGCAGCCGCCGGAGAAGCGCAGGAGAACCATCGAGGACTTCAACAAGTTCTGTAGCTTCGTCCTGGCCTACGCCGGCTACATCCCTCCCAGCAAAGAGGTGGGCGAAGCGGGCGGCTAAAGGCACCGCAGCGGGGAGGGCCGCCCCGAGTTCACCGCAGCCTCCGCCTGGGTGAACCCCAACCCAGCACAAGGCCAGAGTACGCAGTGGGCGGGCCGCTCTCTGTGCACTCCCGAGCCTGGGGATCCCTGGCAAGACCCCGAGTAGAGATGCGAAACCTGGGGATTCACGGCCCACAGTCGGGAGATGCTCTGGCCAGGCCTCGGCGGAGGAGAGAAGCGGGTGGGAGGACGGGGGACAGTCTTAGGTGGCGGGCAGGACGTCCCGGGGTCGGACCTGACCTGACCTCCGCGCTGTCTCCCCGCAGGAAAGCGACTGGCCCGCCTCGGGCTCCAGCTCCCCGCTGCGCGGCGAGAGCGCGGCCGACAGCGACGGCTGGGACTCGGCGCCCTCGGACCTGCGCACCATCCAGACGTTCGTCAAGAAAGCCAAGTCCTCCAAGCGCAGGGCCGCGCACACCGGCCCCGCCCCGCCCGGAGCCCCGCGCCCGGCCTTCCCGCGGCTGCAGGCGCCCGACAGCGCCTCCCTGCTCGAGAAGATGAAGCTCAAGGACTCGCTCTTCGACCTCGACGGGCCCAAGGCGGCCTCCCCGCTCTCCCCGACGCACGCCGCCCGGCCCCCCGCCGCCCTCGGCCCCGCGCCCCTGGCCCAGGCGGACCTGCCCGCGCCCCCGCGCAAGAAGGACCGCAAGAACCGCAAGCTGGGGCCGGGCGCGGGCTTCGGGGCGCTCCGGAGACCCCGGCCGGCCCCCGGGGACGGGGAGAAGCGGTCGCGCATCAAGAAGAGCAAGAAGCGGAAGTTGAAAAGGGCCGAGCGGGGCGACAGACTCCCGCCGCCTGGGCCTCCGCGCGCGCCCCCCAGCGACACGGACTCGGACGAGGACGACGACGACGAGGACGAGGACGACGACGAGGAGGACGCGGGGGCCGTGGCGGGCGCCGAAGCCCCGGTGCCCCTGCTGCCCGCGCCCCCCGAGGCGCCCAGACCGCCGCCCGCCGCGCACCCCGAAGGCGCCGCCCCGGCCGACGGCGACAGCAAGGAGGCGGGCAGCACCGAGACGAGCCAGGACGGGGACGCCAGCTCCAGCGAGGGCGAGATGCGGGTCATGGACGAGGACATCATGGTGGAGTCAGGTGAGCGGGGAGCGGGGTCGGGCCCGGGGTCGGGGGGTCGGGCCCCGGTGCTCCGCGGGAGCCTGAGCGCGCCCCTCTGCCCAGGCGATGACTCGTGGGACCTCATCACGTGCTACTGCCGGAAGCCCTTCGCCGGCCGGCCGATGATCGAGTGCAGCCTCTGCGGCACCTGGATCCACCTGTCGTGCGCCAAGATCAAGAAGACCAACGTCCCCGACTTCTTCTACTGCCAGAAGTGCAAGGAACTGCGGCCGGAGGCCCGGCGGCTAGCGGGGCTCCCCAAGTCGGGCGAGCCCTGACGCCGCCCTCGCTCGCTCGCCCGCTCTCGGGCCGGAACTTCCGAGGACGGGCTGGAGTCTGTCCGTCTGTGTGCTGGAGCTGGCAGGGGTCCCCGGGGAGAGTGCTCCTCTGCGCCCTGCCCACCCTGCGGGCGAGCCAGGCCGGGCCCTCCCTGGCGCGCGTCATCTGCCCCCGGAGTGCCCGGCTTTGGGACGCAATGTAAGCGCTGTCTGTAAACTAGTGTAAATAGAGCATCCCCCTCCGCTGCGCTCACGCCCCGTTTCTTCCACCGGTTGCATTTCCATGTGGGTCCTCGCTGGCGGAGCCCGTGCAAGGAAAGGACGGAACGGGGTGATTTTGTCACCCAAGGCCGGACAGCTGCGGGTCGTCAATAAAAGTGTGGCCCCACGGACTGCAGGCAAAAGTCGGGGCAAGAGGAGAGCCTGGCTTTTCCCATTGCGCGTCTGAAAAGGCCGGGCCGCTTTGCCTTTCCTGCTCTCCAGGGGTCTCGAGGGCACCGGGGCGGGCGGCCGGCCGACCGTCGCTCGGGCGCCCCCGAGGGGCAGGAGCCGGCGGTGCAGCGGGGCGGGCCTGCGCGTGGGCGGGGTCAGCGAACGCCGAAGACCGAGGGACCGTTGCTAGCGCGCGTCACGTGGGGCGGGGCGGAGCGCGACGCTGCGTCACGTGGCCGGCGGGCGCTCACGTGGTGGGGCGGGGCCCGGCGGGTCACGTGCTCTGGAGTGGGCGGGGCCTGCGGGCGGGCGGAGGCCGCGGGTGCGGGTCGCGCCGGCCTCCGCGCGTCCCCCCTCGCCCCCTCCCGCCGGTGCGCGCGCACCCCGCCGACCGCCCGAGCCGAGCCGAGCCCGAGCCCGAGCCCGCGGGCGAGGCGGGAGGCCGGCGCCTGCGTGGGCCGGTGGGCGTGCGCAGGCGCGGCGGAGGCCCGGCGGCCGGGCGGCGCGGGCGGTGGGCGCGAGCATGGCGGGCGGCGGCGGGGAGACGAAGGTGATCTACCACCTGGACGAGGAGGAGACGCCCTACCTGGTGAAGATCCCCGTGCCCGCCGAGCGCATCACGCTGGGCGACTTCAAGAGCGTGCTGCAGCGGCCCGCGGGCGCCAAGTACTTCTTCAAGTCCATGGACCAGGACTTCGGGTGAGCGCGGAGGGGAGGCCTAGGCCCGGCTGCGCCCGGACCCACCCGCGGCCGAGCCCGAGTGGGCCCCGAGATGGCGGAGACGCGCTCGGCCCCTGCGCTCCGTGCGCCCAAGTCCGGAGGCGTCCTGCGACCTGGGGGAGGGGGGTGCCGGGGCCCGTGTGGGACCTTGTGCCCTAACGCCGGGGGTCCCCGAGGCAGCGGCGGCGTGGGCTTGGTTGTCCGGCCGAGGAACACGCGGGGCTTTTGTGTCGTGCGGGTCGGTGGCTTTCGGCTCCCTGGAATGGAAGCTCGAGCCTGCCCATCCTTGGCTGGGTCTGGAGGCGGGCCGGTCGCCCTCGGCGTGCTGGGTGCGATGCCGTCGGGCCTGGCGTGGGGGCACTCCCTCAGGACAGCGGTGCCTCTTCCAGAGTCTGTCTGTCGGACAGATGGGGCGTTAGCGTCGCTCTCAGGCCCACCCGAGGCCACTCTGGTGCCTGGATCTCTCCTGCGATGGAGATGATCCGAGTGAAAAGTGCTCCGTTCACAGTCAACCCTTGGCGAGTGGTAAGGTCCTTCCGGAGATGCTCTCCGACCCATGGGTGACAACGATGTCAGACGGATCATTTGGCCGTCAGCTGAGGCTGAGTGATGTTGGGAAGAACTTCAGTTGAGACAGGTTGGAAAGGATTCGATCCTCAGCGTATCTCCAGAGCACTGCCAGGAGGAAACCCCGAGCATTGCTAGGTGTTGGCACAAACAAACAAACAAAAACATAGACTAGGTTGCTTTCCTAGGGTTGTTTTGGGTTAGACTGGGACAGTCAATACTAAAGACCTTTTCGTTTGTTTGTGGTGTCTGGGACACAGCCCTCTGGGTCCTCATCTTCAGCTACTGAAGTAGACTAGGCTGGGAAAACCTGGGTTTTAGGAACGCTGAATAAACAGGACTGGATCTAGGAAAAATATTGCATTGTTGAGAAAGTGGTATATATATATTTTTTGGGGGGGTCACTCCCGGCCACGCTCAGGGGTTACTCCTGGCTCTATGTTCAGAAGTCGCTCCTGGCGGGCACGGGGGACCCTATGGGACACCGGGATTCGAACCAACCACCTTAGGTCCTGGATCAGCTGCTTGCAAGGCAAACGCAGCTGTGCTCTCTCTCCGGCCCCGAGAAAGTGGTATTTTGAGAGTGACCGTGGGTATTTTGGCTTTGACTTTGCCCATTGGTCAACACCTGGCTCATTTAACTTCTGTGCCTTGATCTCATTTGAGATGGAGATAATCCAAGTGAAAGTGCTTCATTCACAGTACATTCTTGGTGAGTGGTAAATGCTCTCTCATACCGCAACCCAGAGGTTAGTTATAATGATGTCAAATGGATCATTTGGCCAGCTGAGGTTGGGTTATGTTGGGGAGAGAAGAGAGAAGAGAAACTGACTTTCTGCCTGCCTGCCTGCCTGTCTGAGAAAGGAAACTGAATGCGTCAGGACTGGGAATTCTCTGTTCAGGATTGGTCATGTTCATTCCTATAGTCAAAAATAATATTCTTTTGGGGCCAGAGAGATAGCAAAGTGTTAGCCTTGCATGCCTTGCATGCAGACGACCCGGGATGGACCCAGGTTCGATTTCTGGCATCCCATATGGTCGTTCCCCCCCCCCCCCCCCCCGAGACTACCAGCAATGATTTCTGAACGCAGAACCAGGAGAAATCCTGAGCACCACCAGGTGTGGCCCCCAAACCAAGCCACACCCAGCAGTGCTCAGGGTTTATTCATGGCTTGATGCTTAGGGAACCTGTAAGGTGCCTAAGATTGAACTTAGGTGGGCAGCATTCAAAGGCCAGTCCCCTGCCCACTGTACTATCTCTCTGGCCCCAGAAAATACTGTTACATGATTACCAGCTATCCGGTACTCTTATTTTGTGTCCAGGACATGATGTTGAGTAGGATAGCCATTAAAGATACATGTGATCGTTGAGAAACAGGACTTGTCCATGTACTGCAAAGAACCCGGGGGTGAGATGACCCCAAAGCTGCTGGGCTCTGTTAGGCAGAGTAGACTGTTTTAGTACAGTTTTATTGGTTGGCTTACTTGTGTGTGTGTTGCTATCCACATATGATTACTCAGAGCACAGGCTCTGTGCTCAGGAGCTACTCCCTGGTGCTCCGGGGATTGGAAGTGGTGCTAGGGTTAGAACAAGGGTCACAACCAAGGTGAGCCACATGTTATGCAAACTTCCTACCTACTGTCCTGCTCTTCAGCCCCCGCATTACAGAGTTTTGTGCCAGTTGAGGCACCAGGGCACCAAGGAGGGGGGTCTGGGAAGCTAGTCTACTCCCTACCCCATCACAGGAGCCCATAGCCTAATGAGAAATTGCTCCTTCTTGGTCTGTCACGTACTTTTAGTTAGGTAAAGGAAGCACGTGTGAATTATTCTCTGGAAGTAAGTGAGAGACAACTAAAGAACACTTGGGGGCCGGAGAGATAGCATGGAGGGTAAGGAGTTTGCCTTTCATGCAGAAGGTCATCGGTTCGTATCCCGGCGTACCATATGGTCCCCCGAGCCTGCCAGGAGCGATTTCTGAGCGTAGAGCCAGGAGTAACCCCTGAGCGGTGCCGGGTGTGACCCAAAAACCAAAAAAAAAAAAAAAGAACACTTGGGAGTAGAGACTTGAAATAGGAGCAGGTCTCTTTTTGGAAGTGTGTGAATATGACAGAGGTTGGAAAGAGGCTTCTGGCAAGACTTTGAAGCATATTAGGTGTTTGGGCACCTGGCACATAACCATATCAGATGTCCTTTGCAATTGGATTGAATGGTTTGACTCAGACTCTGGAAGTCGTTGGGACAGTGCTGAGCCTTTGAAGATGAGTTGGGGAGAAACGGGAGAAATCAGGAAAGAGAATTGTAATTGTGGAACTTTTTTTGTTTGGTTGTTTTGGGGCTACACTTGGCAGCGCTCAGGGCCCACTCCTGGCTCTACGCTCAGAAATCGCCCCTGACAGGCTCGGAGGACCATATGGGATGTCAGGATTCAAACCACCATCCTTCTGCATGCAAGGCAAATGCCCTACCGCTGTGATGTGTCTTCAGCCCCCTTTTAGCCGTAAGACGAGGATTTGTGGAGCTGGAGAGATAGCACAGTGGTAGGGTGTTTGCCCTGCACACAGCCAACCTAGGATGGATGGGCGTTCGAATCCCAGCATCCCGTATGGTCCCCGAGCCTGTCAGGGGCGATTTCTGAGCGTAGAGCCAGGAGTGGCCCCTGAGCAATGCTGGGTGTGACCCAAAAACCAAAAAAAAAATTAAAAAGGATTTGAACAGAGTGGAAAAAAAGGAGTTTTCTTTTCTTTCTTTTTCTTTTTTTTTCTTTTTTTTTGGTTTTTGGGTCACACCCGGCAGCGCTCAGGGGTGACTCCTGGCTCTATGCTCAGAAATCGCCCCTGGCAGGCACAGTGGACCATATGGGATGCCGGGATTTGAACCGATGACCTTCTGTATGAAAGGCAAACGCCTTACCTCCATGCTATCTCTCCGGCCCCGAAAAGGAGTTTTCTTGAACTGGATGAAGATTGGGGAAAGACCAAGTAAGTGTAAGCGTGGAGGGCGCTAGTCTAGGCGTATCCTTGTTTTGTGTCTTTGCAGGGTGGTGAAGGAAGAAATTTCAGATGACAATGCCCGCCTCCCCTGCTTCAATGGAAGGGTGGTATCCTGGGTAAGGTGGTATCCTGACTCTGAAGCCTAGTCCATTCTTTGTTGTTTTTTAGTTGTTTTGTTTTTGGGGGCCATACCTGCTGATACTCGGGTATTACTCCTGGCTCTGCCCTCAGGAATTACTCCTGGTGGTGCTTGGGGGGGACCATATGGAATGCCAGGGATTGAACTCAGGTCAGTTGCATGCAAGGCAAGCACCTTACCTGCAGTATTATCTTCTGGCCACGAAGTCCAGTCCCTTCTCCATTGCCAAATTCTTCTGTGATTCCCATCTATAGTTGGAAGTCCTGACCCCCCCTCCCCCCCCCGTTTTTTTTTCACCTGCCTGTTTGGAGAGCTAACTGAAACTCCTCGGTCTCCGTCGTCTTCTATCCAGGCCTTCTCATACCCTCCCCATCTTTATTGTCCTTTCTTTTACTGCCACATCATCTATCTCATTTTCCAGCGGAGCCTTTTGTTTCTGATTTTGTTTTTGGGTTACACCGGCATGCTCAGGGATTACTCCTGGCTCTGTATTCAAGAATCAGTACCAGTGGTGCTTGGGGTGGGGTGGGGGGGGACCATATGGGATGCCAGGGTTGAAACCGGGGTTGGCCACATGCAAGCCCTTATCTGTTGTATGTGTCTCTGGTCCAAGCTGAACCTTTTTTAATCACTCATATCCTTTTAGTTAGTGTCATCAGATAACCCCCAAATGGAAATGGCTCCCACAAGCCACGAGTCCCGGACAGAACTGGCTCCTCCACCCCCACCGTTGCCCCCCTTGCCACCAGAGAGGACCAGTGGCATCGGAGATTCCAGGCCTCCCTCTTTCCAGTGAGTCTTTGGGTTCTTGAGGAGGGAACGGGTGGGAATCAAAACCCTTTGCGTGGGCAGCCAAGGATGTGGGGCCTGTCCCGCTGACAGGGTTGGAAACCGTCTCTGCCCGTCTAGCCCTAATGTATCCAGTAGCCGTGAAAATCTGGAGCCCGAGACAGAAACGGAGTCAGTAGTGTCTCTGAGGCGGGAGCGGCCCCGAAGGAGAGACATCGCTGAGCATGGCGGTGAGGAGGCCCTGCTCTGAAACTGGGGAGCTGGCGAGCGGGTGGGCCACACTCCATCCACACTCCATCCCGGCAGAGGGCAAGGAACGAGAGACCCAATGCTGAAGCTTCCTATTCTGACGCAGCTGCAGGCCACCGACCCGGGGGCCCCACGAGGCTGGAGCGCCACCTGGCCGGCTACGAGAGTTCCTCCACCCTCATGACCAGCGAGCTCGAGAGCACCAGCCTGGGGGACTCAGATGAAGATGACACCATGAGCAGGTCTGGTTTTCCCCGGCTCCCCACAGAGTACCAGCTGCCTCTTCCCTCCTTTCTGATGGTCGCTTCTCCTTTTCGGTTCCGTGACCATTTCTCCCCTTCCCTTCCTCCAGATTCAGCAGCTCCACTGAGCAGAGCAGCGCTTCCCGCCTCCTTAAGCGCCATCGACGAAGGCGGAAACAACGACCACCCCGCCTGGAGAGAGTGAGAGTTCTCCTGGGGTGACTGGGCCCAGAGATGAGGGATCTGGTACAAGGGCAGTGATGGCGAACCATTTTGAGCCCGAGTGCCCAAACTGCTGCACAATGCCCTGTCCTCCCAATGGCCAGTCCGGCCCTGTTGCCAGGTGCGCTGCAAAGCAGACACGGCACACTCGCCTCCTGCCGCGCCGCGTATCTTAATTGCGGACCCCTTCCCTCGTGCCAGCTGCAAGGCCTTCGAGTGCCGCAGCTGGCACGTGTGCCATAGGTTGGCCAATGAGGTACTAGGGGGTACCCAGGGACCGATAGCAAAAATCCTGGTGCTTGCTGAAGGCCAGCTAGCTTTTCCCCTTTTTTCACTGCAGACCTCCTCCTTCAGCAGCGTCACTGACTCCACAATGTCTCTGAACATCATCACAGTCACCCTCAACATGGGTACGAAGGGTGCCTGGGCTCGGGGCACAGGAGAGCTCTTGGTTCCTAGGGCTCTTGGGGGTCGTGAGACTTGCCTTTTCCCCCTGTCATACGGATTTCCTCTGTAGAGAAGTACAACTTCCTGGGCATCTCCATTGTGGGCCAAAGCAATGAACGTGGCGATGGTGGCATCTACATCGGCTCCATCATGAAAGGTGGGGCCGTAGCCGCCGATGGACGCATCGAGCCGGGGGACATGCTTCTGCAGGTGTGCTGGGTGGGCCACTGCTCTCGACCTGCCTCTGCCTCTGCCTCCTCCTCCTGCCGCTTACCTCGGTCTCATTTCTAGGTGAACGACATGAACTTTGAGAACATGAGCAATGACGATGCAGTCCGAGTCCTGAGGGACATTGTGCACAAGCCCGGGTGAGCCTCTTCTGCTCTTGTCATGTCATTCTCTTGTGTCTCTCTTTTCTCTTTTTGTTTTCTAGCCTTGAAAAGTAGTGAAACTCGGGGCTGGAGCGATAGCACAGTGGTAGGGCGTCTGCCTTGCAAGCGGCCGATGTAGGAGGAACCTGGTTTGCTTCCCGGCATCCCATATGGTCTCCCAAGCCAGGAGTGACTTCTGAGCACATTGCCAGGAGTGACCCCCGAACGTCACCGGGTGTGGCCCAGAAACCAAAAATAAGAAAAATGTATGAAGCTTGACACTCATTTAGAAAGTGCAGAGAACAGGGGCTGGAGAAATAATAGCACAGCGGTAGAGCATTTACCTTGCAAGCGGCTGACCCAGACCAACGGTGGTTTGAATCCCGGCATCTCATATGGTCCCTCATGCCTGCCAGGCGCAGTTTCTGAGCAGAGAGCCAGGAGTGACCCCTGAGCATCACCGGGTGTGCCCCAAAAGCCAAAAAAAAAAAAAAAAAAAAAAAAAATAAATAAATAAATAAATAAATAAAATAAGGCGGAAAACAGGGCTGGATTACTGTGGGTAGGGTGCTGCTTTACATGTGACTGATGTGGATTTGATCCCCGGTACTCCAAGCCCGCCCGGAGTGACTCCTAAGCACAGAGCCAGGAAAAACCTCTGAGCACTGCAGGGGTGTCCCCCCATTTTTTTTTTAATGTCTACAATGGGCTAGAGCGATATCACAGTGGATAGGGTGTTTGCCTTGCACATAGCTGACCTGGGTTCAATTCCTGGCATTTCAAAAGGTTTGTTGAGCCTGCCATAGTGATTTCTGAGTGCAGAGTCAGGAGTCACCCCTTAAGCTGGGTATGACTCAAAATCAACCCCCCCCCCCAAATGCGTAAAACAAAAGTATGTGGGGCTGAAGAGATAGTATGGGGGAAGGCACCTACTTAGCCTGCCTGTCGCTGAGCCTGTTTTTAATGCTTGGTAGGTATCATGTATGCTCCATGCGATCATCGCCAGAGGTGGCCCTTCCCCCACCAAGCCCCTTCCCGGAGTATGCAACAAATGACTGACTTCACTCGAACGAGTCCACTTATTATTGCCTGCTCATAAATCAGTCCCGGAAGTCCCCTTAGTTCCTCAAGTGTCCCAGCTCTCTCCTCGCCCTAGCGCTGACAATCAACTCTGACATTTTTTGGTCATCACTATGACAAATCTTCACTAGTGACGCTCTTAGCACTTTGCATGTGTTTAGCTTTGCCAGTTACTGTGCCACTTTTTTTTTTTTTTTCTTTTTGGCCCACACCTGTCAGTGCTCGGGTTACTCCTGGCTCTGCAATCCGGAATTACTTCTGGCAGTGCATGGGGGACCATATGTGATGATGGGGTTGAACCTGTTTTCAGCAAGGCAAGCATCCTACCCTTTGTATAATCGCTCCGTTTCTGGACCTCTTCTGAATGAGGTTGTATAGTGTTCTCTTGTATTGCTTTTTCTGCATTGTTTTTGTTTGGGCTTATTTGAGTCCTCCCAAGGAGTGCTGAGTACTGTGGTCAGAAGGGCACTGCTGGGCCAGAGATAGCATGGAGGTAAGGCATTTGCCTTGCATGCAGAAGGACGGTGGTTTGAATCCCGGCATCCCATATGGTCCCCTGAGCAAGCCTGCCAGGAGCAATTTCTGAGCGTGGAGCCAGGAGAAACCCCTGAGCGAAGCCAGGTCTGACCCAAAAGCCAAAAATAAATAAGTAAATAAAAGGACACTGCTGGTGAGACCTGTCCGACTGAGCCAGGCAGTTCAGTGCCAGGGCCTGAGGACACGGAGCTACTTGACCCCTGTGGTACCAGGGACAACCTTGGCCATGCTGGTGATGTTTAGGGGCCTCCAGGACTACACCCAACAGTACTCTGGGGGTCATGTAGAACTGGGCTTCTTTGAGCTTGGATCACATGGAAAGCACATGCCCACAGTAGCTCCTCTCCCACCCCACCTGCTTTCTAAATTTTTTGTTTTGTTTTGTTTTGGTTTTTTTGGCCACACCCGGCGCTGCTCAGGGGTTACTCCTGGCTGTCTGCTCAGAAATAGCTCCTCTCCTGGCAGGCACGGGGGACCCTATGGGACACCGGGATTCGAACCAACCACCTTAGGTCCTGGATCGACTGTTTGCAAGGCAAACACCGCTGTGCTATCTCTCCGGGCCCGCTTTCTTTCTTTCTTTTTTTTTTTTTTGGGGCCACACCCAGCGGTGCTCAGGGGTTATCCTGGCTGTCTGCTCAGAAATAGCTCCTGGCAGGCACGGGGGACCATATGGGACACCGGGATTCGAACCAACCACTTTTGGTCCTCACAGATCGGCTGCTTGCAAGGCAAACACCGCTGTGCTATCTCTCTGGGCCCCCGCTTTCTAAATATTTTAAATTGTGGGCTTTGGGGCCACATATAGTAGTGCATTCAGGAGTTTTCCCAAGTGGGGCTCAGGGATATAGGCTGTCAGGGATAGAACCCAGGTCCGCTTACTGAAGGCTGACCTATTTCTCCATCTCTCTCCCCCCAACCTTTTTCCCCCCTCTGGTATTTGCTTTCTGAACTACATCTGACAGCGCTTAGGGGCTACTCTCGGAGGTGCTGTGGGGTGCTTATGTGGGGCTGGGGATTAAGCCAGGGTAAGCTGCATGCAAGGCAAGGACCTTACCCCCTGTACTATTTATTCAGCTCTGATAGTACAGGGAATTTTTGGTGGGGGAGAGGGAATGTCAGTGCTCAGGGCTTACTCCTGGCTCTCCACTTGTAGATCATACCTTGCAGGGCTCAGAGACCATGGAGCTGGGGATCAGGCCCAGATTGGTCATGTGTAAACTCTGTACTATCTCTGAAGCTCCCAGTAGAATGTATTTTAAATGTTATCATGTTTGGGAACCAGGGATGTAGCTAAATGCTAGAGCATGTACGTTGAATGGATGAGAACCCAGCGCCCCACAAAAAATTTTGTTGTTTTTGGGTTATACCTGGCGGTGTTCAGGGCTTATTACTCCCTGCTCTACACTCAGAAGTCACTCCCGGCAGCCTCGGGGGATCATATGGGATGCCAGGATTCGAACCAGGGTTCTTCCTGTATTGTTTGCGTGCAAGGCAAACGCCTTAGCGCTACCGCTTCAGCCCCTTGCAAAAAAAAAAAAAATTTAACATCAAAGTCATCTCATTCCCAGAGTAGAACCTCTCATATTTTTTTTTTTTTTGTTTTGTTTTGTTTCGGATCACACCCAGCAGCACTCAGGGCTTACTCTTGGCTCTATGTTCAGAAATCGCTCCTGGGAGGCTTAAGAGGACCATATGGGATGCTGGGATTTGAACCACCGTCTTTCTGTATGCAAGGCAAACGCCTTACCTCCATGCTATCTCTCCGGCCTGAACCTCTCATCCTTTAACATTTTTGCCCATCTATGTTGTGCTTTTTTTTTTTGTTTGTTTGTTTTTCTGTTTTTTTGGGCCATATCTGGCAGCGCTCAGGGGCCACTTCTGGCTCTGTGCTCAGAAATCATTCCTGACAGGCTCGGGGGACCATACGGAATGGATTGAACCTGGATCTGTCCCGGATTGGCCGCATGCAAGGCAAATAAATGCCCTACTGCTGTGCTGTCACTCCGGCTCCTGTCTGTTTTTATTTTTTCTCCTTTTTGGTGGGAGGCAGAGGTGAGGCAGAGGGGGTATGCCTTGGAATTTTCTCCCAGCTCTGTTCTCGGGCAATTCCTGGCAGTGCTCAGGGGACTGCACTGCCCAGGGTTGGCTTCATGTAAAGCAGGCTTCTTAATCCCGGTATCATTTCTTTGCCCGTGTTTTTTTCTTCTTTCTGTCTCATTCTCATTCCAGGCTTCCCTTGGGACTTTCCTCCACCCCTGCTTGACTGACTGTCTCCTTTTCCTTACAGCCCCATTGTGCTGACGGTAGCCAAGTGCTGGGATCCCTCTCCCCAAGCCTATTTCACTCTCCCCCGAAGTGAGTGACGCTCTGGTGGGTCTGCAGCTGAGAACTGGGTGCTGGGGTGGGACCTCTAGGCTGTAGGTAGGGAGTGAGTGGGCGGGTGGAGAAGGGTCCTGGTGCAAGTGGGGTGAGACTTTGTATCAGGAAGGAACGAGGCTGGCTCCGCATTTTGATGGTGATTGGCGACCTCCTCTGTCCCAGACGAACCTATCCAGCCAATTGACCCTGCTGCCTGGGTCTCACACTCTGCTGCGCTGACTGGTACCTTCCCAGCCTACCCCGGCTCCTCGTCCATGAGCACCATTACATCAGGGTCCTCTCTGCCTGAAGGTGAGCCTCTGCGGTCATATCTTCTGTGGTCACGGACAGCCTTCCATCGATGGTAATGAGAAGCCAAGGCAGGCTGTATTTCAGATTCCTTCTTATTTCCTTTCACAGGCTGTGAAGGCCGGGGTCTCTCTGTCCATACAGACATGGCATCTGTGACCAAAGCCATGGCAGCTCCAGAGTCCGGACTCGAAGTTCGGGACCGCATGTGGCTCAAGATCACCATTCCAAATGCCTTTTTGGGTACTTTAGGGGAGGAGGAAGAGGCCAAAGCGGGGAATGAGCCGGGCAGGGGTCAGAGCAGAAGCCAGAGGGGGACGTATGTGAGGCCCTTTTCTGTTTTGGGTCATGGCAGGCTCAGACGTGGTTGACTGGCTCTACCATCACGTGGAGGGCTTTCCTGAACGGCGGGAAGCCCGCAAGTATGCCAGCGGATTGCTCAAGGCGGGCCTTATCCGACATACCGTCAACAAGATCACCTTCTCTGAGCAGTGCTATTATGTTTTTGGAGACCTCAGTGGCGGCTGTGAGAGTTGTGAGTACCCCTGTCCTAACCTTGGGAGGAGGATTATGGCGGCTGTGTCTGTCTTGCCTCTCCAACCCCAGAAACCATCCAGAGCCACTGGGTACAGTCGAGCAGCGTTCTGCACTAGTGCTTGCACGTTGAGTGAAGTCATGTGTCTGCTCCCCAACACTTGGCTGACTGTACCTTGGCTGGGCTGTTTACCAGTTGCAGAGGTTGGGGGAGTCTTGAGGTCCTCTCTTGGTCTCTCCACTACCGTCCTAGAAGTATGTGGGCTTGTGGCCAGTCCTGACTGCTCCCACCTGCTGCAATGGCAGGTGGGCATTTCCCGTCAGAGTCCATTGTGTTTGCTTGTTCAACACTCCCCACCTCCCCACCCCGTCATGAATGAATCTTTCCCGAGCAGTGGTCCCACCCAGTTGCTCTTTATTCCACATCTCAGATCTTCCCCTTCCAAACCGGTAGCTCTCCTTTTGCTTTCCAGACCTCGTCAACCTCTCTCTGAATGACAATGATGGCTCCAGTGGGGCTTCAGACCAGGACACCTTGGCCCCTCTGCCTGGTGCCACCCCCTGGCCCCTGCTGCCTACTTTCTCCTATCAGTACCCCACCCCACACCCATATAGTCCTCAGCCCCCGCCGTACCACGAGCTTTCTTCCTACACTTACGGCGGAGGCAGTGCCAGCAGCCAGCACAGTGAAGGTAGGTTCCTTGCCAGATCCTGGCACAGCCTGGGGGCTGAGGGGGGAAGCTTGGGGAGGTACCAAGGGGGATCCCTTGTCCCAGGACTCAGCTGCCCCGTCCCTTCTCTCTACAGGGAGCCGGAGCAGTGGGTCAACACGCAGCGATGGGGGGGCAGGGCGCACAGGGAGGCCCGAGGAGCGGGCCCCTGAGTCCAAGTCTGGCAGCGGCAGTGAGTCTGAGCCCTCCAGCCGGGGGGGCAGTGTTCGGCGGGGTGGGGAACCTGGTGGTAGCGGGGATGGGGGCCCACCTCCATCCAGAGGCTCCTCAGGGCCTCCCCCCAACCTCCGAGCCCACCCAGGACTCCATGCCTATGGGCCACCGCCGGGCATGGCCCTCCCTTACAACCCTATGATGGTGGTCATGATGCCCCCCCCTCCGGTCCCGCCAGCAGTGCAGCCACCAGGGGCCCCTCCAGTCAGGGATCTGGGCTCTGTGCCTCCAGAGCTGACTGCCAGCCGCCAAAGCTTTCACATGGCCATGGGCAACCCCAGTGAGTTCTTTGTGGATGTCATGTAGGACCCGGAGGGGCCATGTTGGGTCCGCACCGTGGCCTGGCCATTGATTGGTGCTCGGTGCTTATTCTGTGACTGTTTTGTCTGTCAGACAGACAGACAAATCATGATTCCTCTGGTGCCTGAGCTCAGCTTGTCCTGCTGGCTATTGCCTGCTGTGACGCTGTTGCCATTGTGACTTCTAGCAGTGCCTGCCTGGTTCCTCCTCCTTCCTCGCGGGGGGGCCTTTGGTTATTTTTTACTTTCTTTCCTTTTTTTTTCTTTTTTGGTTTTTGGGCCACACTCAGCGGCGCTCAGAGCCACTCCTGGCAGGCTCGGGGGACCATCTGGGATGCCGGGAATCAAACCCAGGTTCATTCTGGGTCGGCTGTGTGCAAGGCAAATGCCCTACAGCGCTGTGCTATCTCTCTGGCCCTACTCTATTTTTTATAAGCCTGTGTGTGTGTTTGTGTATGTGTGTGTGTGTGTGCGTGTGTGCGTGTGTGCATGCGCACGTTGGGGGTGGGGGATTTAAATAGATTTTAGTTTTTTTTTTTTTTTTTTTCATTTTTAAAGTACACATTCCTTACTTTATATGAAGAATCCATCTCCTGGGCCCCTTCTTTCTAGTCCCAGAAATTGATGACCTAGTCTGTCTCCTTCCTCTGTTCCTGTTCCCCGAACAGGACTGGGGGATTAGGGAGGTGAGGTAGTCAGTGGTACCCTGGGAAGAAGAAGGGACCAATCAGTCACCCATAGACAGTAGCCAAAGGAACGGGGGTGTTTGGTATTTGGGGGTCATGTAGCTACTCTTGTTGTTCTATTTATTTTAGTCACTTGTATGAAACACTAATAAAGCAATAGGGGCGAACACCCTATGCCTCTGGCTCCTTTCTTTGGGAGGGAGGCAGGCAGCGAGGGAAAGGACTGAGACGGAGTAGTAAAACCTGTGATGTTAGAAGCTTTATTTGTAAGGCAGTAGTCCCTGCGGGAACAGGCACAACCCTGGGTTAGGCCTCTGTCGAGGCAGAAGCAGGGCCCCCGTGAAAGAGGCCTGGACTTGGGTTTGGGCTTGAGAGAAGGCACATTCGGGGACAGGCCTGGCTGGGAACACTCAGAAGCCAAGGGGGTTGCTGGTGACCACGCCACCTTGCTCCACCAAGGCCTTGGAGATGCTCTTGAAGTTTCGGAAGAGCTCCTGCTGCTGGGGGTTTGACTGCACTGCAGCCAGGTTCTCCCGGATCCTGCCTGCCGCCTGGGGAGCAGAGAATGGTTCAGTCTTGTGCCACGGGCCCTGGGCATCCATTCCAACAACAACCCCCACCCCTCCCGACCCTTGGGAACCCAACTCTCACCTCAATACACCAGCTGTCACAGAGCATTTTTTCATGCTGGGCTGTAGGGTTCCCCTCACTCAGAGATCTTGAGGCCCTGTTGAGAGGTGGGAAGAGCCAAGCTAGCCCGTGACCTTGGTCCCAGACCTTGGTCCCACCTGCAGCTCAGGCTTCCCATACGACCTCCTCACCTGGAAAGAACCACCACCATGGCATAGAGGTCGATGGCGCTGTCTGCCAGACGCTGCAGCACAAACTGCTCATCTGCCAGGTAGATGAGAGGGGACGAGGGATTGGGTCATGAAAGGGCGAGGGAGAGAGAGAGGGAGAGGGAAAGGGAGTGGAGTAGAAAGCTCACTCACTGACAATCCCTTTCTTGTGTTTTATCAGCTTGGCCTCCACCACAGTAGAAAACTGCTCCAAGGCCTGGACTGCCTATAGAGATGGGAAAGGCATCCAGGGCTTGGGGGGCGCCCAAGCCCATCAGCCCTGGATGCGGGTTCTCCCCGCTTCCTTTGAATGACTTACCAGCTCACCACTCCGAGTCAAGTCCTTGTGGACCACTCCACTGAGACTCAAGCCACTGCCCAGTCCAGCCCGCCTACAGGAAGGGGGAGCAGCTGGTGAGTCGCCAATACCACCCTGCCCTGCGACGCAACAATGCCCTGCTATATGGGCCCTGCCCTATCCTGGGCCTTAACCTTAACCTTACCGCCTTATCTGTTTGCCCGCTTCTCCTAGCAGGAGGCCGGCATTCCCAAAAGGATTCTTCAGAGCATTGCCAATCCCAGACAGCTCCTTTCCTTTGTCCTGTGGGAGAGGAGAGCCTCATACTCAGGATTCTGGACCAGGAACTACTGTCCTCCCCTCGATTCCCCTCCCTTTTACCATGCAGCCCTGCAGAGCCACAAACAGCCGGAGAATGTCATTTGTCCCCTCAAAGATCCGGAAGATGCGAATATCTCGGAGCACTCGCTCCACTCCGGCCTCCTGTCATAGGGGAACACAGGTCACACGGGCTTGTGCTGAGACCCTTTTACCCCTCTTCCCAGCCCAGCCGCACCCCAGCCAGCCAGGGTGGGCAGAGAACCCTCCTGTACCTTCATGAAGCCCATGCCCCCCATGATTTGGATGCATTCATCTGTCACCTTCCAGGCTGCCTCCTAGGTACAAAAAAGCCATATAAAAGGGGTGGTTTTGGAGCCAGGTTCCCAAAGTGGACTCTCCGCTCTGCATCTGGGGCCTCACCGAGCCAAAGATTTTGCTGATGGCTGCTTCTATCTGGAAGTCTGTAGATCCTTGGTCCATGTTGGCACTCACCATGTAAGCCATGGACTGAGGTGTTATTGGGAAGGAAAATCAAAGAGGGGAGTGTCAGATTCTCGTCTCAAAACCCAGATCTTCAGAGACATAGGCTGATCTAGCTTTGCGTGTGTTTCCATCTGCCCTCTAACCCCACACGTGAAGGCTACCAAATATTTTTTCCTGAGTTGGTTCATTGGAACTTCGAAGGTACTTGACTTCTTGAAGAGGTCGGAGTGGTAATAAACTTCAGTATCTCTGGAATCACCTCAGCAGAACAGTGTAACTGCCTCTCCTGCGGAAGCTGAGCTGGCTATACCTCCCCGCATCCCCTAGGGCATTGGTGTAAAGCTGGAGACCCACTGCCCCAGGTGCTGCTGGGGGTTGTAGTCTGAACGACTAAGAGAGTCACAGGCTCCAGAAAAGGTGTGTGTTGGGGGGAGTAGTGGTTCACCTCCGTCACGTAATGCAGCATCGCCATCTTGGCCAGCTTCTCCTGAATCAGCCCAAAGTTGTGAATTTTCTCCCCAAATTGGGTACGATTTGCAGCATGATCCACCTGAAAAAAGGCAATGTCATGCTGTTCGTTTGTTTGTTTTTGGGCCACACCTGGCAGTGCTGGGGTTACTCCTGGCAGGTTCGGGGGACCTGCGCTGGGGAAGTGGGATGCTGGGAGATGGTGGGGATCACACTTAGCCTGGCCGTGTGCAAACCAAATGTCCTGCCCTCAGCGCAATTTCTTTGGCCCCTGCTATGTTTTTGTTTCTGCTTTTAATTTGCCCAGGAAAGTTGCTGGGCTTGGGGCGAGGGGGTTTGACTATAGCTAGAGATCAATTAGTCCAGCAATGATGCCCTTCCTGGTCCCGAAGGCTATAAGCCAGGCCAAACCTCCCACTGACAGTGTTGAAGTTCTCCCCAATTAGTGGACTGATAAGGAAAGGGTTTCTAGTAAAAGGATCATCCACAGGAGCAAGGGGAAACATGACCCGGACTCAAGCTTGCTCTTCACTTATATGTCGGATACTCACCGCCTTAGCGATGATGCCCTTCATGGTACCTGCCAGGGCTGCAGCCATACCAAATCTTCCATTGTTGAGAATATTCATGGCAACCTTGAAGCCACTCCCCACCTCTCCTAGCACATTTTCTGCAGGCACCTTTACTCCGTCAAAGTACACCTCTGCTGTGTTGGAGGCCTTGATACCCATCTTCTTCTCAGGGGGCCCACTGTTATAGAAGAGGATAGAGAAGAAGAGATTTATTCAAGTTTCTACCGTGGGGAAACTACCTCTTATCAACTAAGGATGAACTGCTGCTATCAGCTTGGAGAGTTCCAGCAGTGATTCCCTGAGGCCCAGAAGACAAAGAGGAGGCATGCCTCTCTCTTGCAGCCTGTGTGATGCTACAGCCAAAGCTTTATATCAGTTCCATATATACTAGGCCATAGGAAGCATGCAGGCTACTTTCTTTGGCTTTGCACGTGTTCCCACATGACTCGGAATAGCCATATACCCTGGAGGGATCGCTCGGTACTGCCCCCTCCCCTTTTCTCTACACCCACTCACTGGGTAACGCCTCCAAAACTCTTCTCCACCACAAACGCCGTTATCTTCTCCTTCACAGCCCCATTGGCATCAGTGACTGGTGTCTTGGCAAAGACTGTGAAGAGATCTGCCAAGCCGCCATTACTGTAAGAAATGAGAAGATCCAGTATGGAGATCTGAGGGCAGTGGGGCCAAAGGTTGTGGGCTGAAGGGGGCGGTTTTGAGAGAGAGAGAGAGAGAACCTGATCCAGATCTTGCTTCCATTGAGAGTGTAATATTTTCCACAGGGGCTGGGCACAGCGGAGGTTCGAATGGAGGCTGCATCCGACCCACTGGCAGGTTCGGTTAGGCAAAAAGCAGCCATAATCTCCCCTATTGGCGAGAACGTTTCTTTAGGGTAGATAGTGACACCCAAACCCTTTTTTTTTTTTTTTTTTTGGTTTTTGGGCCAAACCCGTTTGATGCTCAGGGGTTACTCCTGGCTATGCGCTCAGAAATCGCCTCTGGCTTGGGGGGACCATATGGGACGCCAGGGGATCTAGCGCTTGCAAGGCAGACACCTTACCTCTAGCGCCACCTTCCCGGCCCCCGACACCCAAACCCTTTAGCATCCCTTCCTCTTAACCTTGTGGTGAAATTCAACACATTTCCCATCAGCAGTCTGTGATGCTTTCCTGAATCCTCTACGAATCAGTATACCAAGCCCCAGTGGGCTAATCTGTCCTGAGATCTAGTTTATAGCCTCACCAGTTGCCAATTTGGGGAGGTATTTTTCTTTCTGGGCCTTCGTGCCAAAGAGCAGGATGCCTTTGAAACCGATGCTTTGATGGGCCCCCAGGATGATGCCCACACCAAGGTCGTGCATGCCCACTATCTCCACCAGTCGGGCGTACTGTAGAGAGAGAGTCACTAGCTCGCCGCCCGGGGAGCGATTCGATGTCAGCGTGAAAGGGCAGAGGAGTACCCCGCAGTGAGTGGACTTGGAGGGACCACAGAAGCGGACAGCGGGGAGCACGGGCAGAGGATATGTCTACCTAGCCCGGTCTTGGTGGGAGGAGGCTCCCTACCCTACCCTTAGTATCCCGCCTCTTGCCCCTCTAGCTTGTCTACATCCCTGGGGGGCAGGACGTACAGAGATGTGTCATGCTTGCAGTGAGTTTTGGGAGAGTCAGCGGTTCATCTCACAGGGCTCCAGGAGTGAGGAAGGAGACGGTATCTGCCTACCGTGGCACCAGGAAGTGACGGCCCTCACCTGGGTGTTGCAGAGGCCTACGCCGCCCAGCTCACTGGGCACTTGCAGGCCAAAGGCCCCCAGGTCTTTGAGGCCCTGCAGAGTGCTCTCCTCCACCTGCTCCATCATGTCGTTCTTGGCAGGGTCGTTCACCTCCTGGGGAAGTCACAGGAGTCCACGCCCGAGTCCTCGGAAGCTCCCGAGCCTCTCATCCCGCCCGGACCTACCCGTGGCCTGCTCACCTCGAAGAAGCGGGACATCGGCCCCACCAGCTCCTTAAGGAACTCTTTCTGCTCCTGGTTGAGCACTGTGAGGAGGGGAAGAGCGACCACTGGGGTGAGGGGCGCCGGGCAGGGCAGGGCGCGCCACCGGCCACCGGCGCCCCTGGGGGAGGCCTCGCCCTTACCGGCGGGGTACGGGAACACCTGGTCGGTGGTGAGCTGGCCTTTGAACATGCCCACGGCGAAGGACTTGGATTCCTGTTGGTGAGGGGCGGGGGGCGGGTGAGTGGGTCCCGGCGGGGCTCCCTACCCACCGGCCTCCAGGAGAGCGCCAGGGGGCACCTACCGCCTTGGCCGGCTTCTCCCCGGCGGCGGCGGCAGAGGAGGCTCGGGCCTCGGGCTTGTCCAGAACCGCCTGGAGAGAGCGAGCGAGCGAGCGAGCGAGCGAGCGAGCGAGCGAGCTTGAACTTGGCGGCGGCGCGGCCACCTTTCGCCTACTCCCGCCGGGCACCTTGGCCTGCCCTTTCCCCCACTTCGGGAGCCAAGGGGGGCAGAGCTATTTCGGGCGGAGGGAGGCCGGGCGGGGGCAGGGCAGGGCAGGGCAGGGCAGGGCGGGGGTCGCCTCCCGGCCGCTGTCACTTACCTGCGCGGCCCCGTTGGCATAAGGGCGCGGGGCCGGGCCCGGCCGGGGCTGGCCCAGGAGGGCGCAGGACCGAAAGCTGCGGGCGGGAAGGGGGTTCAGTCCCGGCCGGGCCCCCAGCCTCCCTCACCCCTCACCCTGCCCCGGCCGGACACCCTCGCCCCGACCTCAGCAGCTGCCGCCCCACGGCCGGGGCTGTCCTCGCCGCCTGCATCCTGCACCGCGACGCCTCCGCTCCTGCCCGGCGGCTCCGAGCACTGACCCAGCGCCCAGCCCCGGCCGGCCTCTAGGGCGTCCGGCCCACAATGCACCGGGGCGGGCAGGCCGGGCTTCCGGGCAGCGGCGCTCGGGCTGCCGGGACGTGTAGTTTTGGGGTGGAGAGAGCGCTATAAACATGCCCCTGGTCTCCCCAAACGCTGTCTGTCTGTCTGTCTGTCTGTCTGTCTTTCCTCCCGCATGAGCCAAAGTCTGGTCCTCAGGAGCAGCAGTGGAGACAGAGAAGTGACAAAGACTGGGGCCGGAGAGATGGCACGGCGGTGGGGCACTTGCCTTGCACACGGACAGCGGACAGCCGGTGGTTCGAGTCCTGGCATCCCATATGCTCCCCCTACCCCCCTCCCCAGCCTGCCAGGGGTGATCTCTGAGCGCAGAGCCAGGATTAAAGGATTAAGCCGTGAGCCCTGCCAGGTGTGACTTCCCAAGATAAACCACCAGAAAAGTGACAAAGACTTAGGTGGTTATAATCAGGGGTCAAAGTGAAAAGACTCGTGAGAGAAGGGGATTTTTTTGGGGGAACAGGGGGACACCAAGCAGTGTATTCAGGGCTTACTCCTGGATCTCACTTAGGGATTAGGGATCACTCCTGGAGGGCTTGGGGGACCCTATAGGGCTCTGGAATTGAGTCCAGTCGACCACACACAAGACCAATCAATGCCCTACTCTACTCTTGCTATACAGTCCCTAGACTGAGAGAGGCGAGGGGAAAGAAGACCCATACCAGAGGCAGAGGATGAAAAGCCACGAGATACTCTGAGGACTCTTCACTAACACAAGAGGAATGGTGTGTGTCATAAGCATATACTCCCGAGACCCAGGAGGTGTTGCAAAATTCAGGAACTTGTTACTCTCTGGCCTCCTTTTCTCGAGACTTCTTTACTCAAGTCCTGACCTCTGAATAAAAGGATTCTTTTATTCCAGGCTTCTTAGAGGAACTGTAGTAATTGTCAAGTCCCTCCCTTTCCCACACTTCTCTAGCCCTAGATCAAGGAACTCCAGAAGAGGGGTCTCATAGGGTAGAGCAGCCGGCCCAGATTTAGATCCCTGATACACCATATAATACCCTGAGCCAGTCAGGAGTGATCCCTGAGTGTGCAGTGAAGGATAAGCTGACGACCTCTGGATATGGGCCCGGCCCATCCCATCTCTCTCTCTCTCTCACTCACTCAGTAAAAACAAGTTTAATTTGGAGCTACCGAAGAAGGGAAAGGAGAGGATATTAGGCTTCTCTAAATGAAGAGAGGGCCCCAGCAGAAGTCCCAGATTTAAAGTATAAAAGTACAAAAGTCCGGGGGCCAGAGATAGCTCCCATATGGTCCCCCAAGCCTGCCAGGAGCGATTTCTGAGCATTGAGCCGAGTAACCCCTGAGTGCTGCCGGGTATGACCCAAAAAACAAAAACAAAACAAACAAAAAATAAGTACAAAAGCCCACATCTTGAGGCCAGAGAGATAGTATGTATAATGGGTAAAACAGTTACCAATCTAGATTTGATTCTTAGCATCCCGTATGGTCCCCTGAGCCTGCCAGGGGTGGTTTCTGAGTAAATTCTGAGCATTACTGAATGTGGAGTGTGTCACAAAAACAAAACAAAAAGAAAGTACACATCTTGAGGAGCCGGAGAGATAGCCTGGAGGTAAGGCGTTTGCCTTTCATGCAGAAGGTTATTGGTTTGAATCCCAGCATCCCATATGGTCCCCTGAGCCTGCCAGGAGCGATTTCTGAGCGTGGAGCCAGGAGGAACCCCTGAGCACTGCCGGTGTGGCCCAAAAACCAAAAACCAAAATAAATAAATAAATAAATAAATAAGAATTCCCATCTCATGAGGAGAGATGCAGGAGACATGTGCATGCAGACAGACATCATGTGCATGGACTGGCAACACACATATGGCTACTCTTTTTCAGGCTGATTCTCTAGGGAAAAAAAACTAGAATCAAACACCTTTCTTTTGAACTGTGATGTAAGGAGAGTCCTTGGGGTAACCCTCTTCAGCATTCCTGCAGGAGAGTAATTGGGGCACAGTGGCATTGTATATTCCTGGCTCTCTGTTTAGGGGGGTCACTCGTGGAGTTACACAAAGGACCATTTGCCATGCAAGGCCTATTAAGATAGTTCTCTGTACTAGGTTACTAGCCCTGAAAGAGAATTTAAAGCATGCTTGGATTTAGTGAGAGGGGGTCAAGATGTATGGAGCAGGGGCCGGGCGGTGGCGCTAAAGGTAAGGTGCCTGCCTTGCCTGCGCTAGCCTCGGACGGACCGGGGTTCGATCCCCCGGCGTCCCATATGGTCCCCCAAGCCAGGAGCGACTTCTGAGCGCATAGCCAGGAGTAACCCCTGAGCATCACCGGGTGTGGCCCAAAAACCAAAAAAAAAAAATGTATGGAGCAAAGTAGAGGTAGTGCTACCTGGGGATCTAGGGAAGAACAGTACAGTGGTTAGTCCAGAGTTTGTCTACTAATGTCTAGAATTGGGTTAGGAGAGGCGGCTTAACTCCAAGCTTGGTAGATTAGGGAGATTAAGATGCGAGAAGATGTCTGAGAGACCAAGAGGTGAAAAACAGGTGTCCTTGTGGAGGAGGGACTTGGAGGCAGAATCGGGCTCTAGAATTTGGGGACCCTTTTCTCAAAACTTGACCACAGTGCCTGAGGTGAAAGGGCTGAATTTGGGGGGAGAGGTGAGTGTGTTACCTGTCTCTTCCTTGCTCTGATCCTTTCTCCCTTGCGGTTTGGTTCCACCAGTTCTCGGGCCAGCCCTCTGGCTTCTGACTCCCCCACTATTGCGATGGGCACCCCCTTTCCTCAGAGTGCTACATAGCGACCTCTTTCAGGCCTTGCTGGGTGAGTAGCCCTATTTTCGGAGGCATTACTGAAAATAGCTGACCCAAGGCTTCAAGAGCCATTATTGAACAGTTGAACCGGTTGCAAGTGTGGAGATCTTTTGGCCCAAGCAGGAGTCCTTCCAGGGGTCACACCATTTCTTCCAAAAGCATTTCTTCCACCAGCCTAGTCTGGAAGAGCTCCTCCCTTACCAGGAAGATGGGGAGCTGTTGGCAGGGCTGGCCAGGGAGGCAGGGCAGGGGGAAAGTAACTCAGTTCTGTACCTGCAGATATCCTGGATTGCTATGAGGCTTCCATCTCAGAGGGCCAGGTAAGGGGTGACATGGGGCCTAATTCTTGTGGGAGCAGGCAGTGCTGGAGGGGTGAGCAAAGTATCACCGATATTAGGCAGGCGTGGGTGTCTGTTGTCCCCTAGGGGCACAGAGAACATCTCTTATCCTGTAGCCCCTTACCCTCCTGCTTCTCTTTTATTGTGGGGGCAGGCGAGGTTGCATTATTTCAGACACTGAAGAATTCAGGTCACACTTGCGTCCTAGGCTCCTCTGGAGAGCCAGAGGAACAGCTAGGCCTGGGGGGGGGGGGGGCTCCTGGGGTTCCTTTCTGCCTGCCCCTCCCGAGCCCCCTACCACGGCTTCTGCCAGTACTCAAGCCACCCTGGTGCTTCCAATCCAGACCAACTGTGGTTGCTGCTCCTCTGAGTCGCTGATGTCATAGCCAGGGGCCCATCAGCTCTGCCGTTCGTCTCAGGACTCGCTTGCCTCGCCTTCCTTCCATCTCCTTCCCCATTATCCGGGTTCCTGCCGGCACCCGAGGAGTTAACTCTGCCAAGGCACCCCCATTCTCGCTGCTCGCTCCCTCCCGCCTCCCCTGCTTCCTCTCTCCTCCTCTCTCCCCTTCCCTCCTCAGCTCCACGGCTCCCTCGGCCGGCCGGCCGCAGCCGCCACGACCCCTCCTCCTGCCCCTTCCCCTGCCGAGACCCTGGCGGTAGAGCCGGAGCCCCCCGCGCCCCGGGGATCCCCGAAATCCGGCTCCCCTCCCCCACCCCAGCTCATGCCCCAGCCCCCGAAGCCCGGGGCTGCCAGCCCCCGGCGCCCCCGCCCCTCCTGAGGCTTGGGGTGTGCTCCCCAAACCCTCCCCTCCTTTGGGGACCCCTTCCTCGGGCCCCTTTTCCCTCCCTCCCACGCTCGCCTCCCTTCCCTTCCACAACCCCCTCTTCTCCCCTCTCACCCCTCCCCCCATCCTGGCCCCCCTGCCAAAGTGGGGTGCGGAGGGGGGAGGGGGGAGAGCCCACTGAGGGGAGGAAGGGAACTCCGATGAAGTCAGAGCCCCCTGCCCGCCACCGCTGCCAGGCCCCCCAACATGGACTGTCTCTGTATAGTGACAACCAAGGTAAGCACGATGGTGGGGGACAATCCTGGGGGAGGGTTAGGCCTGGTTTGACGCTGGGGACCCTAAAAGAGTAGGTCAGGATGTATTCGGGGCCATCCTTTAGTTTCGGGGTGCACATCAGAATAGGTCGGGTTTGGCCACAGGTGCCTTCTGAAATGCTCCCTTTGTACCTCTGGAGAAATGGGAAATTGGGGGGTATTTTATGGGTTGGGGAGGTCTCGGGGGTTTGGCTCAAACCCACAAATGGTCAAACAGTGCCTGTGTTGTTCGAGGGAGGCTCTCCGGAGAAGTCCTGCTTCTCCTATAGGTGGTAAGGTAGACTGCATTTGTGAGGCTCTTCTTTTTTGGGGTGCCAGTGCTGTGTCTAATTCCAGGGTATGCCTGGATGGGGGTAGCGTGCTATTGGCCGTGGTGTCTGACTGGTCAGGGGGTGTCAGCTGGCAGGGCAGGGAAGGGGTCGGAAGCATGCCCATCCAACAAGCATTTGGTGGCCCATCCATCTGGGAGTGCTTCCTCGGTCTGAGGTAACCGGTCATTTAGGCGTCGTCGATTAGATGACCTGAGGCGAGCTGGAAGTTGTCCGAGGGTTGGAGTTGGACAGAGGATCACCCGAGAGGCTCTTCCAGGTGAGGTTAGGATTTGGGGTGCTTTCAGCAGAGGCAGGAGGTTGCATACAACAACTGAGGCTTTTCAGCTTCCGAGGAGGGGGAGAGAAGAGATTTGAGGAGGGAAGCCAGGTGGGTGGTGCAAAACCTGGGGATGGCCTGGGTTGGTGACATCGCCCTGGGTGTCGACCGACCTCTGGCTGAGGAAGGGGGTGAGAGCAGATGGAGGGCAATGTGCCTCTGGGATCAAGGAGGAGGAGGACACCTGGATTTAAGGTCCCTGCTGGAAAGGAGTAGGAGGGCCGGGTGGCAGTGCCCGAGGCGCTCTGCTCAGAGGTGTCCCTCGGTTAGGTTAGGGCTGGCGAGAGCACAGGCTGTGGAGCACGGGCGAGCTCCGGGTGGCCTTCGGGACCCATGGCCAGGCCTGGGCTTCGGAGAGCTGGGTGCTTGGTGTGTAGAGGGCTGCTTGGAGGGTGGCAGGCAGCTGGGGGCTGGGGGGTGGGACAGGAAGTGGGGGCCGGGGAGGCGGGGTCCGAGTGACTCACAGGCTGGGGAGGGGGTTATATTTAGTGGGAACTGCAGCTTCTCAGGGGAGGGAGCCGAGGACACACATGTTCCCTGTGGCACACACACACACACACACACGTATACACATGTGTCGTGCGCATGTGAGCAGGGGTGGGGGATCTGGGGCAGGCGGGCCTTTGGGGCTGGGGTCTCAGCTGCTCTCTGGACTGTTCTGAGGCCTTGGAGCTTTCTCCCACACCAGCCTGGCTTCTGGGCCTGGGCTCTTTTGCTATCTGCTCTCGCAGCCTCCAGCCCTCAAGCTGCCTCTCCCTTCGCCTTGGCTCCCCACCCTGGACAGGAGGGCGGGTGGACGGGTGGACAGGTGTCCACGGCAGGCGGACCGACTGGACTGTGTGGGCTCCTGCTCTGGCGACGTGCACAGGCAGCCGTGTGGGTGAGGCGGCGGGGCTCGCGGGCTCCCGCGTCCTCCACACGCCAGCGCTCGGACGCCTCTGGGCCGGGGGAGACGGTGAGAGGCGGCCAGGCGGCGGCGCCGTTCGGCTCTGCAGACGCGGGTGCAGACCCGGCTCGGCCGCCGCATCCCGGGCCCCGAAGTTGAGGGAGGAGAGAGGAGAGGCGCGGGCCGGCGGGCAGGACGCCGAGGCCCGGGGCTGCCGCTCGGCTCCGGGAGCTGTGGCTCGCCGCGCTCCACGGCATGGCGGCGAGCTGCCCGTCGCCAGGAGCGGCCTCCACCTTCCGCCGCCTATATTTAGGCTCGTGCCGCAGTCGCCGCGAGGGGCTGCGGAGGCCTCGCGCGCGCCGTGCCGTGCCCCGCGCGGCTGGCTCGCTCGCTCTCTTCGCGTGCCCGGCCCCGATCTCCGCGGGTCCCCCGGCCCGCGCGCAGCGCTCTCCCACTCCGCCCCCGTCCCTCCCTGCTCCCCTTCTCCCCGCGCCGCCGCCGCCGCTGCTGCTGGCGGGGCTGCTGCCGCCGTTGCCATGGCAACCGGCGACGGCCGGGTTGCGTGGCCGCCGGGAGGCTTGGCGGCGGGCGGAGCCTCCGGCACTCGCCCCGGGGCGAGGAGGACCCGCGGCGAAGCGCTGGTTAAACCCTGCGGGCGGTCCTTATTTGATTGGGCGGCGCTGGAGGCCCGGGGCGGGGCCGCGCGGCAGCGGGCTCTCCTACTGGTCGGCGGGGGCGAGGGCGTGGTCTCGCGAGGGCGGTGGGCGGGGCTGGCTTGCTGGCCTTTGGAGGCGGCGGCACCCTAGAAGGAAGGGGGCGGAGGTACCTGATTGACTGAACCGGGGCCGGGGCTAGCAGGGAGGGGCGTGGCCTTCGAGGTCTGTGGGCGGGGCTGTCTCGGTCGCCTTAGAAGGCGGCGGCTCCATAAAAGGAAGGGGCGGAGCTTCAGGCGGAGGTACCTGATTGAGCCGGGGCGGGGCTGGCGCGGGGTGGGTGTGGTCTGCGAGGCCTGTGGGCGGGGCTGTCTTGCTCGCCTCCGGGGGCGGCGCCTTAAAAGGGAGGGGGCGGAGCTTCGGGCGGAGACACCTGACAGACCGACTGACTGAGACGGGGGCGGGGCCAGCGGGGAGAGGCGTGGTCTCGCTAGGCCGGTGGGCGGGGCTTCAGGCTGAGCCGGGGCGGGGCCAGCGCGGGAGAGCGGGCGTGGCCTGCGAGGCGGTGGGCGGGGCCGGAAGCGGCGGCTCCATAAAAGGCAGGGGCGGGGCTTCAGGCGGAGGCACCCGCCTGGCCGAGCCGAGGGGCGTGGCCAGGCACGCGGCGCTGCCGGGGTAAGTCAGTCGCTGAGGGCGGCGAGCGCGGCGCGAGGCCGCTCGGGCTCTCCGCGGGGGCCGGGGCGGCGCGACGCCCGCGCTGCTAAGATGGAGGCCCGCTCGGCCCGCGCCGCCTCCCCACCTCGGCGCTCCCCGTTCCGGGAGACGGTTGCCCGGCGACGGCGAGGCCCGGATGGCGTTGCTAGGCGACGGGACACGGGGCGACGGAGGGAGGGAGGGAAGCGCGGGCCGGGGCGGGCGCCCGCTGGCGGCGATCGGGGCCCGTGCAGCCGCCGCTCCTGGCGGGCCCGGCTTCCTCTCCGAGCCCGCAGACGCGTCCGCAATGCGCCCTCCGAGGAGCCCCCAGGAAACGGGGCGTCGGGGTCCCTCGGGGCGGGGCGGCCCCCAGTTCCAGGGTAGAGGCGTCATTTTCGCTCTCCAGTTTTGGGCTCTGCCGCTCTCGGGGACCACCGGGGCTGGCTGGGGTGCCATCCTGCAGGCCGTGCTGCCAGGATCCCGCATCCTTCCCGCCGTCCATTTCTTCCCCCCGAGACCGTGTCTGTGCCTGCATTCCTTCTTGCATTTGGAGAAAGCGGGGACGCGAGGCTCCCCTTGGAGGGACTTCCAGCGGGGCTCCTGGGGTCTGGGAGACAGGGGGACTGGCTGGCAGAGACGCTCTCAGAGTCGCTCTAGGGAGGAAATGGGAGTCCTCCGAGAGCCCTGGGCTGGTTGGGGGTGTTTGGGGGTTAGAAGACGTTGGGGTCATCGCAAATGGCAGGCTTGGCTTCTTCTCTTTCTGAACAAGCGTGGAAGAAATAAATAACTCTCTTGGGGGCACTGTCTCAACAAAGTCGGAACTAAGGCACACTCGGGGAATGTTGAGGGGTGAAACAAAGGAATAGGTCCCTGGACACAGCAGAAAAACATGCACTTGCCTGAGTTCAATCCCCAGCACCGGCATCAGTCCAAATACGCAAAAAGAGAAGCAGCAAGTAGGAACATACATGCCTTTTACTGGTTTGGGATAAAATGGAAGCTTCTTGTGTGTGTGTGTGTGTGTGTGTGTGTGTGTGTGTGTGTGTGTGACTGGATTTGAGGGTCAGCCTTCAGGCGCATTTAGGAGTCCCAGAAAGGGATCTGGTGACACGACTGACATACTAGCTAGTATGCGTGCCATCTTCCCCCTGGGTTTGGAAACACATCTTGTTTCTCTTCACTGGATTCTGGGGGCTCCTGGGTTCTGTCTGGCGCACCTCAGCCCTTTGCATTTCGCTTCTCTGCCCTTTCGGGGTGTTTCCATTGCAGGAGGGCAGTGTGCGCATCCCTTGCGATGCCTGTCAGTGAATGGGGGGGGGGAGGATAGGGATGCGTAAGGCTGGATTAGTTGGAAACATCTGCCCTCCTAAAGCGTGCAGTGCGGAGGAGCCTGAGGGGCGCAACCCCTGGGCTCCTCGGGGGCCCTGCAGCCTCTTCGGGGAGACAGTGCGGAGACATCCCTCCTCTGCGGCTCGGGTTCAGGCGCGGAGAGGTGAGGATGCCGCAGGAGGAGAGGAAGCTCCCGAAGGAGGGGCCTGAGCGTGGCCCGGAGAAGTTCTCCGCGGAGGGGTCCGGGCAGCCCGCTCGGCGGCCAGACCCAGACCCGGACCCGGGCCCGGAGGGTCTCCCCGCACCCTCCCGCTCTCCGTGACGCTGTCCCGCACTGCGCAGGCGCTGCCCCCCCAGGCCGCAGCCTCCGGTCGCCGCCGCCGCCGCACCCCCGCCCCTCCGCCCCTCCCTCCCCGGCCGGGACCCCCGCCCGCCGCCCCCGCGCCCGCCCCTCCTCCATGTCGGCTCGGAACAGATTCGCCTCCATGTGTCTCTGCGTGGTACGTGCCGCGGTGCGGGCTCCGGCCCGCCGCCCTCTTCCTCCCGGACCCCGCCACTCCGATCGCAAGCGGTGCTGTTGCGCTTCTGCTTGGTGCGGGGTCTTTGGGTCGCGATGCCTGGCGGACTGGAAGGGGTCGCCCCCTCCGAGCACCCTTCACTTCCTCACACCCTCTTTCTTGGGGTGCAGGGTCGGGGTTCCAGGTCATTCTCTGCAGCTGGGGCCCCGTTGATAAGGGGGCCCGTGGGAGAAGGAAGAGCAGCTATCCCCGAGTCTCTATTTTTGGGGGTTCAGACTCGCCCGAGCTGTCTGTCACCTGACAGCCTGAGTCCCAGTGGAGTAAAAGGAAGAATTCTTTCCTGCCTTGCCTGCGCTCGTTGTCCTATAATTCGGGGCGGGAGACCCAGGTGTCAGCAGCGCCCAGATTGCAGTTTTGGAATCACACCCCTCTTCCTCACCTCTTCAGGAGGCCCCCGCTCCCCTTACTTCCTTGCCACATCTCCCTGAAAAATGTCCAGGTATTGAACATCAGCCCTAACATTCTGGAAACTTTGGTCCCCTTCCCTGTCCCCCCATTTCCTTCCCATCTTTTTCCAATGAGGAGAGGCCTTTTCCTCAGTCTTGACTGCCTCTCTTCCTCCCTGGGGCGGGGCAGAGACAGTTGTCTGCAGTCTCACTGTGCTAACAGTTCACCTTCATTTCCTTGGAGAATAAACCACACATTTCTACCCTTCCGTTTTCTTCTATGCATCCTGATATTTCTTCATCAGATTCAAGAATTTTCTCTGGGATGTGGGGTGATGCTTGAGGGCATTGGGCTTAAACTATCCCCTAACTCAATTCTCTCTAGGAAGCTGCAACTGACTGTGGCTCCCTTAAGATTGACAGACTTGGACGTTGGGAGGACTTGTGCTGTGAGTCAGGACTGTTACCTCTGTCTTCCTGGACCCTTCAGTTCTGAGATACTGCTCAGGCTTTAGATATTTTTCAGGCTGTTGAATAATCAGTCTTTTCTGGTTCACTGAATCCCGTTGTTTGAGGTGGCCCAGCCTTTGAAGACAACTATTTAACTTACTAAATACACCCCTTCTTTCCCCTTCTCCCCATGTCTTTCTGCCCACGGTATTGAAGCCTCAGAGAATTCTCCCCTCCAAGTCATGGCCAAAGCCCGTCTTGATCCTTCCTTCTTTAAGATTCGTCAGATGGATTACAGTGCCCCTTGGTTCTGATCTCTCTGTATCCTGGTCGTAAGGGTCCCCATGCTCACGGAGCCCGTTTCTTCCGCTGCCCTCCTCCTCGACTCATCAGCCTCAGGAGTTGAGAATTGTACTAAAGAATCGGGCATTGCTCTTGCTAAGGAATGGTTGAGTCCCATCCAGAGATAAACGAGACTACTCCAGGGCCCGAGTTTGCGAATGGCAAAGGGACCACTCATGCTTCGCCTTAACTTCTGTACCTTCGAGCTTTTCAGGCCCTTTGCCTTTGCTTATGAACAATGTTTTGGGGAGTGAATTTTATCTTCTCCAGGGAGGGAGTCTTGGATATATTCTACTTGTCCTTCCCTTCCTCTGGATTTGGCAGGGTCTGCTGCTTTTCTCTTTTGGTTTTTGGGCCCCACCTGGCTGTGCTCAGGAATTCCTGGCGGGCTTGGGTTCGGCTGTGTGCAAGTCAAGCTGCTCCAGTACCATCAGCTCCCTGGATTTTCTGTCTGTAAGCTGTCTAATGCAGATATAGGAGGAACCAGTCGGGACTGCTGTCCTTCATCCTCTCTCTGGCCATCAGTTAGTTTTATGGTCTCCGTTAAGTGCGCACAGGAGGCAGGTGGCTATGTCAGGAGTCATAGGGGGTTTTCCACTTCCAAGGACTGGAGAGCGACCGGGAACTCACCGTGAGGCTCAGCACTCTGCTCCCCTCCCCTTGTCACTCATATTCCAGCCCCTCTCAGGTTCCTGCTGCCTCTCTACCTCCCCTTCCTCCCTGTGCCTTCTAGAATATGGGATTAATTGACTGGAATGTGGCTGTTTGGAAAGGGCTAGACTTGGGAACCTTTTCCGAATACTTGGGAGACAGGGAGGCCAGTGGGAAAAGCTGAATGCCTTTGGCTTTGTTCTGCACTTGAGGCTCTGGAAAGGTCAGAGGCAGCTGTGGAGAGACTGAGGCAGTGAGGGTGGGGCTTCATTGGAATGTGGAGTGGGAACTGAACTGGAGTATGGAAAAAGGGCCCTCACAGCTCTGGGAGTGGGGTGAGGGGGATAAGGGGAACAGAGATTCTGAGATAGATGCAAAGGGCCCAAGTGTCCTCTGGGGTTGAAGGGACAGAGGGGCCTGAAGACGGAAAGCCTGAGAAAAGTGTAGAAGGAAGGCTATATGCTGGGTAGGAAAGGGGTGGCGCTAGGATGAGAAGAGAGGAGCTGGAGGAGAGGGAATGGGATGGGGGAGAGAGAAGAGGTGCATAGGCCACTGGGCCCGGGTGCAGAGAGTGCAGTCAGTGGGCTGGAGGAGAGGGAGGCGGGGGAGCTGGCCAGGGACCCAGGCCTCCCTCAGGGCTCTGGCTGGGTGGTGGAGGCAGCGACTACCTGGAGCCGGAGTCACTGGGCCCGCGCTAGTGACGCCTCCCTGCACCCCCAGAAATACCGCTACCAAGATGAAGACACGCCCCCCCTGGAGCACAGCCCGGCCCATCTCCCCAACCAGGTAAACGCCCCTGAGCTGATGCACGTGGCGGAGAGGAACTTGCCCCACCTTGAGGCGGCCCACGGGGTCCTGGGCCACGCCCACCTGTCCCCCATCAAGGTAGGAGACTCGGGCGGCCCCCTCCTCAGTGTGGCCCTTGGACCCTCGGAGCCTCGTCCTTCTCCAAGGGGTAGGGCAGCAGGAGCAGTAGGTAGGGGAAGCTGGGACTGACGGGGGGGGGGGGGCTGGGGGCTGCGGCTTATGGGGCCTTGAAGAAAGGTGTTGGGGTGGTGGGATGGAAACACCTTGTTGCCACAGAGAAGCAGAGGCCAATCTCATGGGGAATAGGAGTGTGTGAGTGTGTGTGTGTGTGTGTGTGTGTGTGTGTGTGTGGTTCTGTGCTGAGAGCTATGCACTCCCTGGGATGCTTACTGAAGCCAGGCCCTCTCCACGCTTCTGGCTGTGTTTTTGTGTCCAGTGCTCTGCTTAGAGATCTTGCTGCCCTCATTTACTCCTGTCCTTTCCCCTTCTCCTCCCATTCCTCCCATTCCCAGGCCCCGGGCCTAGCTCTCTGTGTCTGAATTACCAGCCCTTTCCATCTGCCTGGCTTGACAGTGCACTTTGTGGACCCTTTCTGCCTTGTCTTCTGCCTTTTCTTTTGCTTTGCTTCCCTCCTGTGCTCCTCCCTCAACTGCCTTTTCTTCCCTGCTGGCTGCTTCTTGATGTTGTTGCTCTCTCTCTCCCACGCACTCCTCCCTCTCCCTGATCCCCAGGTCAGGCCCTCTTCGGCCTAAATAGCCCTGGTGACCCCCCAGCCCCACCTCTTACATGTTCTCTGTTCATCATCCCTTCTCCCCGTTCCTTTCAGACCACTCTCTTGGGTTCTCATCCAGAGCTTTCTATACGTGTCTCTGTCCCCCACTTTTTACCACTTACCTGTTTCTTCTCTGTGCCTGAACTAAGCTTTTAGTTCTGGGGACTCCTGAGACCTTCTCTTCTCCAAGTCACCATCTCTCTTCTTCCCCCCGAGTTGAGTTCTCTTGGGAGGAACGGAGAGCAGTAGGCAGGTTGTGAGATCTGAGAGTTAGGACTGGTATTGCAAGACCTGCGAGATGCATTGGGAGTGGGGAGGCTGCAGATATCTCACCGAGATGGAGAGCAGGTTACTGAGCTTGGGGATGATGAACAGGAGGAAGCATGGTAGGGACCAGTTCTGGGCTGGTCTCACAATGAGACTATTCTGGCATACAGAAAATTGAGAGAGAACAGAGAATCTGAGTTCCTGGGACAGGGGCCAGACTGGGATGAGTCTGAAATCAGGACAGCAAGTTGAGCCAGTAGAGAGGAAAGAAGGTAAAGCTTGGAGGTGGGGAGGTGGTACAGTTTTTCCCCAAAGCTCTCGGTGCTTCAAGAAGTACAGGAATGATGGGGGACTTTAAGGAGGGAGACGGAGAGACGGGGTCATGATAAGGGTACTTAGGACCAGCAAGGGAGGAAGGAACCCCAGCGGATATGCTGGAGGCTCTGAGTATGGGAGGGAGGGTCAGGACAAGGCCTGAGCTAAGGAATAGGAGACGCACCAGTTTTCAGGAGACAGGAATGTGCTGAGAAGGGAACTGTGCTTTGGGGAAAGAATGTTACGGTTTGAAGATGGGGTGAGGTAAAGTGGCCCTGCTCTCTCCGAGGAACAGAAGTGGTGGTGGATGGAGGATAGTGGCAGGAGATTGCTGAGGGATGGAGCTGGACATTGCACAGGGACAGGGGAGTGGATATAGTGGAGGCTAGGATTAGAAGAAGGCACTTGAAAGATAGGACCGGGATATATATGGCAAGTGTGGGAGGGAATGGAGAGAAGAATGGGAAACAGAGTAAGGTAGTCAGGTTGAAGATGGTAGCTGGGAATCAGGATGAGGTTGGGGAATGAGGACCGTGAACGTGTGGATGAGATGTTGACCGTTAGTGGCTGTTGGTTGGACAATAGCATTTGCTGAGGTTTGAATGGCTGAGGGGTATTGTTCATTGATTCTGTTTAGAGCTTGGACATGGTAATTAGCTTTGAGAAATTAGCAGCAAGGGAGAGGTGAGTGCACCTCAGTAGAAGGGAAGAGCAAGAAGGAGCCCGGGGAGTCATTGATAAGTGCCTTGTGCATGGTAGGTTGCAAGTACGTACGGAGGAGGTAGGTTGAGAGGAAGCGGTGAGGAGGCGATGGGCCCCCTGTAGGAGCGAAGAGTGAGCAAGAATGGGGAGTCACCGGTTAGTACCTTAGGCCAAGTTGCGACAGTGTTGGAGGAGGTCCAGGTTGCAGACCCTGGAAGGAGGCTTCGGCCGCCTCCTCCTATTGCCATGGCAACGGGGGTTTCGTCGCTCTGGCAATTGGGGAAGCCCTGAGGACCGGCCTAAGCGGCTCCTCCCTGGATCCTGGTCTGACGTCATGAGCTGGGTTCTGCCCCGCTTTAACCCTTTCCTCGGTGAAGCTGGCTAGGGAGATGGGAACAGGATGGGTTACCACGTCTCCAGTCCTGTGCACAGGGCAGACAGGGGCTCGGGAGGGGAGGAAGGGAGGCGCCTAGCAACCCCAGAAGGGACTTCTCAGCTGGGGTTCGAGGCCTGGGCTCCCCGCTCCCAGACCACGCCCATCTCTCTCCCCTCGTCGCCCTGACAACAGGGCCTCCAGGAGGTGGGTCTTCCCAAGCTTTGGCTGGGCCGAGGCTCTGTTGCCAGGCAACAGGGTCCCCAGAGGAAGGGGCGGATTAGATGGCTGGTGGGTGAGAGGAAGAAAGGCCTTGCAGCCCGGGGGGGGTGGGGGAGCCCCAGATTCCAAGGCACTGGGCTTAGGGCAGATGTGTGTGAAGGTGGGAACAGACCTTTGGCTTGAAAGGCCTCTGGGTCTCTGTGGAGAGATAGGGCAGGAAGCGGCCAAGCAGAACCGGGCTAGACCCAGTGGACCTAAGCCCCGGGGTGTAGTGTGTAGCACATAAGGCCTGTAACACCCCTGCGGTGACACATCCGGTGAGAAGCTTTCCCCGCTCCAGCCTGCCCCTCCCTGCTCACTCCTTACCATCTGCTGCTCCTAGGCTGGCTGTCACTCTCCTCTTGCTTGGCTTTTCTCTCCTGCCACTTTCAGGGGCCTTGGCTGGGTCGAGTTAGGTCCATGAACAGGGGCCTGTGTGGATGGATGTAACCTTGAGGGGCCCCGGAGGTGGAGCGAGTTGGGTTAAGAGGATGAAAGGAATCAGTGGGACTCTTCCTTACCACCTTTCTCTTGAGCCAAAGCTCAGGCAGCTTTTCATCTCTTATTTCCCCCTACAGGCCAATTCACCCCCTGTGATTGTCAATACAGATACCCTAGAAGCCCCAGGATATGTGAGTTGTTTAGATTTTGGTGATATTCCAGGCAGGAGGGAGAGAGGGAGGGTAGGGGTCTCTGGTTCAGGTTTGTTTGTGGGGGAAGCACATTCATGGGGGTATGTTGGTTCTGTTCAGGGGCAGGTTCTTAGGAGTGTCTGGCTCACTGTTTTTTGTGTTTCTGGCCCGCTGGAGTTGCAGGTGAATGGAACAGAGGGGGAAATGGAATACGAAGAGATCACGTTGGAAAGGGTGAGCAGGCGCTTCTCTCCAAGCTCCTCTGGTCTGCTTATTTCTGCCCATGTTTTCTAGGTGGCCAGTTCTTAACTCTGCCACTTCCTGCTCTGGATAAATCTCCCCATCCCTGTTGCTTTTGTGTGTGTGTGTGTGTGTGTGTGTGTGTGTGTGTGTGTGTGTGTGTGTGTGTGTGTGTGTGTGTGAGAGAGAGAGAGAGAGAGAGAGAGAGAGAGAAGGTGAACTGACTTTTTCGTGTATGTGTGTGTAGCGAGGTGAACTGACTTTTTCTTTCGTGTGTGTGTGTGTGAGAGAGAGAGAGAGAGAGAGAGAGAGAGAGAGAGAGAGAGAGAGAGAGAGAGAGAAGGTGAACTGACTTTTTCGTGTATGTGTGTGTAGCGAGGTGAACTGACTTTTTCTTTCGTGTGTGTGTGTGTGTGTGTGTGTGTGTGTGTGTGTGTGTAGCGAGGTGAACTGACTTTTTCTTTCTTTTTTGCCCAGGGTAACTCAGGCCTGGGCTTCAGCATCGCAGGTGGCACTGACAACCCACACATCGGTGATGACCCATCCATTTTCATTACCAAGATCATTCCTGGAGGGGCTGCAGCCCAGGATGGCCGCCTTAGGTGGGGAGAGGAGGCTGGGGTTTGGATTCCGGTTGCTAGGAAAGGGAGGCTGGGGCAGCAGGAAGCTCCTAGCTCAGGCCCACCTTTCTGTCTCCAGAGTCAATGATAGCATCTTGTTTGTAAATGAAGTGGATGTGAGGGAGGTGACTCACTCAGCTGCAGTGGAGGCCCTCAAGGAAGCAGGCTCCATAGTCCGCCTCTACGTCATGCGCCGGAAGCCCCCAGCTGAGAAACTCATGGAAATCAAACTCATCAAGGGACCAAAAGGTAATAATCCTGTTCCTCCATCCCCACACCCTTCAGAGCTAGATTTCCAGTTACCTGGGTACCTACTTATGCTCTCTCCTTCTTCTAGGTCTTGGCTTTAGCATCGCAGGGGGTGTTGGGAACCAGCATATACCAGGAGATAATAGCATCTATGTGACAAAAATCATTGAAGGGGGTGCAGCTCACAAGGATGGGAGGTTGCAGATTGGAGACAAAATCCTGGCGGTGAGGTCCCTTATGACTCTTCTGGCACACTCTTGTGTTTCCCTTACTGGCCTCGGAACCCGGGCTTTGCTTTACTTCCCGTCAGTATGTCTGTTGTGGCTGACTTTTGCCCTCTCTGAGCTTTGCTTCCCTTGACCTCAGGTCAACAGTGTGGGACTGGAGGATGTCATGCATGAAGATGCTGTAGCAGCCTTGAAGAACACATACGACGTTGTGTACCTAAAGGTGGCCAAGCCCAGTAATGCCTACTTGAGTGACAGCTATGCTCCTCCAGACATCACAACCTGTGAGAGCCCTCAGAACCCCGAAAGCTCCTATTACCCATCTCAGTTAGCTCTTTGTTATATCGTTTTTTTTCCTCTTTGATATTCCATGTGAAATAGCCATAATCTCTGTGTTACTTGCCGTAGCTGGAGAGAAAAGAATCAGCATACATGAGGTAAAGGCAGTTTCAAGAATAAATGAAAGAGAATTTGCTTCCAGAAGACATAAATAAGGCCCACTTGATTTTATGGCCAATTGTCTTAAATTCTCGGGGAGTAAATGATTGTGTTCTTTCTGAGGAGAGGAATAGATACGTTTCTTATTATAAAAGCATTTCCAGAGTTGGGGCCGAAGAGATAGCATGGAGGTAGGGTTTGCCTTATATGCAGAAGGATGGTGGTTTGAATCCTGGCATCCCATGTGGTCCCCCGAGCCTGCCAGAAGTGATTTCTGAGTGTAGATCCAGGAGTAACCCCTGAGTGCTGCTGGGTGTGACCCAAAAAACCGAAACAAAACAAAACAAAACATTTCCAGGGTTACAAGGTTAATTTGAAAATGGGACCATATAGGGGCCAGAGAAATAGCATAGAGGTAGGGTATTTGCCTTGCATGCAGAAGGATGGTGGTTCAAATCCTGGCATCCCATATGGTCCCCTGAGCCTGCCAGGAGTGATTTCTGAGTATAGAGCTGTAGAGCCAAGAGTAACCCCTAAGTGCTGTCAGGTGTGACCCACTCCCCGCCCTCCAAAAAAAAACCCAGCAAACAAACAAACAAACAAACAAAAAAGAAAAAGGGACCATATAGACTAGCTTTGCTTATGAATTGAGATGTAAGAGTTTGTAATAACATAGTATTGTAATAAGGGAATAACATTGCTATAGATTAGTTAGTTTTGGAAAACTAAAAGGTGGATGGATATTAGGAAATCTCTGGCTGTGATTCATTGTATTAAAGAATTAAGAGAGGGGCTGGAGTAATAGTTTAGTAGATAGGACACTTGCCTTGCATTCAACTGACCTAGGTTTCATCCCACACACCCAATATGGTCTCGTTACCTGTTATCCCAGAGGTCAGCTAGGAGTAAGCCCTATGCAATGCTAGGTGTGGTTCCCCAACCCCCCCTTAAAAAACAAAAAAGTTGAGGCTGGAGAGATAGGGCATTTGTCTTGCTTGCAGAAGGACAGTGGTTCGAATCTCGGCATCCCATATGGTCCCCTGAGCCTGCCAGGAGCAATTTCTCCCTACAATTAGTACAGTGCAGTACTAATTAGTACAATTAGTACAGGAGTGTAGAGCCAGGAATAACCCCTGAGCACTGCCGGTGTGACCCAAAAACAAAAACAAAAAAACAACCAACCAAAAAAGTTAAAGAAGAGGGGCTGGGAGATAGTACAGGTGGTAGGGCATTGCATGTGGCTAACTCTAGTTGATCTCTGACATTGCATATGTGGTCCTCTGAGCACCACCTAGCATAGAGCTAGGCGTTCCTGGACACCTTGGATGTAGGGCAAATATTCCCCCACACAAAAAAATTTAAGGGAAAGTAAAAATTGTTTTTTTTTGGAATACACCCAGTAATGCTGGGGGTTACTCTAGGACTCTATTCAAAAGTCATGAGATTTTGGGGCCAGAGTGATAGCACAGCAGTAAGACATTTGCCTTGCATGCACTTGACCCTCGACAGACCCAGGCTTCATCACTGGCATCCCATATGGTTCCCCTAGCCTTCCCGGAGTGATTTCTGAGCACAGAGCCAGGAGTAACCCCTGAGCGTCACCAGGTATAGCCTAAAAAAGCAAAACACAAAAAAACAAAAACAAAAGCAGGCACAAGTTTTAAAAAAATAATATCTTTATTTAAATACTGTGATTACAAACATGATTGTAGTTGGTTTCAGTCATAAAAAGAATACCCCACCATCCCAGCTGGAGCGGTGGTGCTAGCGGTAGGGCGTTTGCCTTGCTACACACTAACCTAGAACGTTCGATCCCCCTGCGTCTCATATGATCCCCCAAAACCAGGAGTGATTTCTGAGTGCCTACCCAGGAAGTAATCCCTGACTGTCACTGGGTGTGGCCCAAAACCCAAAACACCTCAAAAGAATTTACCAATTTACCAATGCAACATTCCCATCACCAGTGCCCCCATCTCCCTCCTTCTACCCCCTGTATTCAAGACAGGCTTTCTACTTCCCTCACTCATTGACATTGTTTTTTTTTGTTTGTTTGTTTTTGGTTTTTGGGTCACCCGGCAGCTCTCAGGGATTTCTCCAGGCTCTATGCTCAGAAATCGCCCCTGGCAGGCACAGGGGACCACTTGGGATGCCGGATACGAACCAGCACAGTCCTTCTGCATGCAAGGCAAAAGCTTTGCCTCCATGCTAACTCTCCGGCCCGCCTCATTGCATTGTTATGATAAATCACAGTGTGGTTATTTCTCTAACTGCTTTATATCATGAGACAGTCCTTCTGGCCTCATCTTTGAGAATTATTTCAATAATGTCTTTTATTTTTCTTAAAAATCAGAGATGTGTGCCTCTCTCTGACTCATTTCACTCAGTATAGTAGATTCCATGTACATCCATGTATAGGAAGAATTCATGACTTCATCTCTCCTGACGGCTGCATAATATTCCATTGTGTACCACAGTTTCTTTAGCCATTCGTCTGTTGAAGGGCATCTTGGTTGTTTTCAGAGTCTGACTATTGTAAATAGCACTACAATGAATATATATATATATATATATATATATATATATATATATTTTTTTTTTTTTTTTTTTTTTTTTTTTTTTGGTTTTTCGGGCCATATCCTTTTGATGCTCAGGGGTTACTTCTGGCTACAGGCTCAGAAATTGCCCCTGGCTTGGGGGGACCATATGGGACGCCGGGGGATCGAACCGTGGTCCTTTCCTTGGCTAGCGCTTGCAAGGCAGACACCTTACCTCTAGCGCCACCTCTACAATGAATATTATAAGTGTGAGGAAGGGATTTTTGTATTGCGTTTTTGTATTCCTAGGGTATATCCCAACGAGTGGTCTCGCTGGTTCATATGGGAGCTCAATTTCCAGGAATCTCCATATTGTTTTTCATGAAAGCTGGACTAGACTGCATTCCCATCAGCAATGAATGAAACTTTCTTTCTCCCCACATTACCTCCAGCACTGATTGTTCTTGTTCTTTTTTATTTGTTTGTTTTTGGGTCACACCCAGCAGCACTCGGGGGTTACTCCTGGCTCTACGCTCAGAAATTGCTCCTGGCAGGCTTGGGGGACTATAGGGGTTGCCAGGATACGAACCACTGTCCTGCACGCAAGGCAAATGTCCTATCTCCAGCCCTTGTTCTTTTTCTTTTTTTTTTTTTTTTTTTTTTTGGTTTTTGGGTCACACCTGGCAGCGCTAAGGGGTTATGTTCTTGTTCTTTTTGATGTGTGCCAGTCTCTGTGGTGTGTGATGGTGCCTCATTGTTGTTTTGATTTACATCTCTGAGTTGCAATTTTTAAAGTAAAGATAATTTTAAATAGATTTTTTTTTTTTTTTTTTGCCATACCCGGTGACGCTCAGGGGTTACTCACTGGCTCTGTGCTCAGAAATTGCTCCTGGCTTGGGGGACCATATGGGACACCGGGAATCTAACCAAGGTCAGTCCTGGGTCAGCTGCGTGCAAGGCAAATGCCCTTACTGCTGTGCTATCGCTCTGGCCCCAGTTTTAAATAGATATTGCATAAACATTTGATAAAATTCATTATCTGTGGGACCCGGAGAGATAGCATAGCGGCGTTTGCCTTGCAAGTAGCCGATCCAGGACCAAAGGTGGTTGGTTCGAATCCCGGTGTCCCATATGGTCCCCCGTGCCTGCCAGGAGCTATTTCTGAGCAGACAGCCAGCCAGGAGTAACCCCTGAGCAATGCCGGTGTGGCCCAAAAACCAAAAAAAAGAAAAAAAAATTATTATCTGTTTAAATTTTTGTTTTTGTGCCAGACCTGGTGGCACCCAAGGGTTACTACTCCTGGCTTTGTGCCCAGAAATTACTCCTGGTAGGTTTGGGGACCATCTGGGCTGCCAGGGATTGAACCCAGGTTTGTCACACACAAGGCAAATGCTACCTGCTGTTCTATCACTTACCAACTTTTTGTTGATGGGGTTGGGGGCACCTCTGGTAGAACTCAGAAACTACCCCAGCTCCAGTTCCATGCTGGTCATTCTCAGTAGTGCTCAGAGGTCCATGTGGTGTTGGAGACTAAACCCAGACTCCCACATGCAAAGCAAGTACTCAACCTTTTGAGCTATCTCTCTGTATTGTGGGATTTCCTTTTTTCTTCTTGTTTTTTTGGGGGGGCAGGGACCACACCAGTAGTGTTAAGGGGTTACTTCTGACTCTGCACTCAGCATTCAATCCTGGTGGTGCGTGGGGGACCATATGGGATGCTGGGGATTGAACCTGTGTCAGCTACGTGCAAGGCAAATGCCTGCTTTTCTGTACTATCTCTCTGGTCCCATGTATTGTAGAATATTTTTTTTATTGTAGAATATTTTAATAGCATCCCCAATTTCTGACCATCAATGATAGTGGCTTCTCCCTACCAGTCATAACAATCAAAAAGTGTCTTTAGGGGCTGGAGAGATAGCATGGAGTTTGCCTTGCATGCAGAAGGACAGTGGTTTGAATCCTGGCATCCCATATGGTCCCCCAAGCCTGTCAAGAGTGATTTTTGAGTGTAGAGCCAGGAGTAACCCCTGAGCGCTGCCGGGTGTGACCCAAGAACAAAACCAAAACAAAACTTTAAAAGTTGAAATGATAGCACAATGGGCAGGGTGCTTGCCTTGTTTGCTCCTGGGTTTGTACCTGGCATCTCATATAATTCCCCAAGTGCTGCCAGGAGTGATTCCTAAGTGCATTGCAGGTATGGACAATAAACAAAACAAAACAAAACAAAAAACCCCAAAGTATATTTAGATATTGCCAAGTGTTCTCTGAGAGACAAAATTATCTTGCTTGAGAATAACTGACTTAAGATCTTAGGCAGGATGGGCTGGAGAGATAGTGCAGCCTTTGTCTTGTTTGGGGTTGATCCAGGTTTGATTCCTGGCAAACCATATGGTCCCCTGAGCCTGTCAGGAGTAATTTCTGAGTGCAGAGACAGGAGTAACCCCTGAAAACTGCTAGGTGTGGCCTAAAAATAAAACAAGATTTTAGGGGCCAGAACAATAGCACAGTGGTAGGGTGTTTGCCTTGCACACGACCGAACTAGGTTCGAACTTGGTTCGATCGAACTTGGTTCGATCAAACTTGGTTCGATCCTGGTCCCCTGAGCCAGGAGTGATTTCTGAGCGCATAGCCAGGAGTGACCCCTGAGCATCACCGGGTGTGGCCCAAAAACGCAAAAAAAAAGAAAAAAAAAAGAAAATGGGGGACCGGAGAGATAGCATGGAGGTAAGGCCTTGCATGCAGAAGGTTAGTGGTTCAAATCCCGGCATCCCATATAGTCCTTGTGCCTGCCGGGGTGATTTTCTGAGCGTAGAACCAGGAATAACCCCTGAGTGTTGCTGGGTGTGACCCCCCCAAAAAAAAAGAAAGAAAGAAAGGGGGCTGGAGAGATAGCATGGAGGTAAAGCATTTGCCTTGCATGCAGAAGGTCAGTGGTTCGAATCCTGGCATCCCATGTGGTCCCCTGAACCTGCCAGGAGCAATTTCTGAGCCTAGAGCTAGGATTAACCCCTGAACACTGCCGGGTGTGACCCAAAAACCAAAACCAAAAACAAAACCAAAAACAAAAAGAATCTATAATGAATTAACTGAAAAACTTTGAAAGGATGTAGAAAGTTAAGAATGTGACTGTGAAGGGCTCAGAAACCAAACAAAAACAGAAAGTAAACAATAAGAAGAAAACAAGAGGGCCCGGAGAGATAGCACAGCACAGCGGCGTTTGCCTTGCAAACAGCCGATCCAGGACCAAAGGTGGTTGGTTCGAATCCCGGTGTCCCATATGGTCCCCCGTGCCTGCCAGGAGCTATTTCTGAGCAGACAGCCAGGAGTAACCCCTGAGCAACGCTGGGTGTGACCCAAAAACCAAAAAAAAAAAAAAAAGAAGAAAACAAGAATGTGACTATACGCATGAGAAATTGCAAGAATTAGCAAACCCTCAGCAATAAGAAATTGTAAGGGCTAAAAAAAATCTATCTTTTTTGGGGCCAGATAGATGCCTCAGCAATTTGCTTTGCATATTAGATTTGATTCCTGGTACCACATTGTTCCCTGAGCATCACCAGGCAAGGCCCCTTAGCACTGAGCACTGAAATAGAAATAGAAACTTAAGCACTGCCAGAGAAAATTTTTTCCCTACACAAAAATTTTTTTCCTGGACAAGGATATATGTATGGCTCAGGGGTAGAATGCATGCTTTGCATAGTAAGGCACTGAGTTTGATCCTTGTTTACACACACACACACACACACACACACACACACACGCACAAATTAAAATAAAAACAAAAAATTCTTTTTACTGTAGTAAATTCTATAAAATTAAAAAAATGTACATTGGGTCAGAAATGTGTAAGACTTATATGAAGAAAATGATGGAACTTTACTATGAACGTAAAAGAAGACTGGAAGTGGGACATAGCAATATTATAGCAGGTAGGGCATAGTCGTTGAATGCTATCTATGAAGGTTCGATCCCTGGAACAACATATGGTCCCCCATGTCCTGCAGAAGTGATTCCTGAGCACAGAGCCAGGAGTGCCAGGAGAACTCTGGTTGAGGCCCAAGAAGTTAAAAAAAAGAAAAGGGGCCGGGCGGTGGCGCTGGAGGTAAGGTGCCTGCCTTGCCTGCGCTAGCCTAGGACGGACCGGACCGCGGTTCGATCCCCCGGCGTCCCATATGGTCTCCCAAGAAGCCAGGAGCAACTTCTGAGCGCATAGCCAGGAGTAACCCCTGAGCGTCACAGGGTGTGGCCCAAAAACCAAAAAAAAAAAAAAAAAAAAAAAGAAAAGACTGGAAGAAATGCAGAATCATTCCATGCTTTCAGATGGAGAAACTTGATATGCTAAATGTTTCAATCCTTTCCAAGTTAGTCTGCATTTTATACAATCCTAATCAGAATTTTATTTTATTTTGTTTTTATTTTTTGGACCACACCTGGCGGTGCTTAGGGGTTACTCCTGGCTCTATGCTCAGAAATTGCTCCTGATAGACTCGGGGGACCATATGGGATGCTGGGGATCTAACTTGGGTCTGTCCCAGGTTGGTAGCTTGCAAGGCAAATGCCCTATCATTGTGTTATCACTCTGGCCTCTTTCCTAGTCTATTTTATGGTTGATTCTAGATCTTGGGCAAAACAGACAAAATGATCTTAAATCATCCTTCATACCAGAAAGCAGGGAAGAAATCTAAGGCTTTTAGAGTCATGTTATAGACATATAAATGTGTGTGTGTGTGTGTGTGTGTATCTAAGAGAGAGAGTTCCTATTGACTAAGTAAAACTTATTAAATATATTCAAGGGGCCAGAAAGGTACAGCTAATGGGACTGGAGTGATAGCACAGTGGGTAGGATGTTTGCCTTGTATACAGCCAACCCATATGGTCCCCTGAGCCTGCCAGGAGTAATTTCTGAGCACAGAGTCAGGAGTAACCCCTGAGCAATAGCTTGGTGTGGCCCAAAAGACAAAAAAAAAAAAGAGAGAGAGAAAGAAAGGTATAGCTTATAGCGCCTTGCTGACCCATGTTCCATCTCTGGCATTCTGTATGGTTCACCCAGCACTGCCAGGAATGATTTCCTGAGTGCAGAGCCAGAAGTAATCCTTGAGTACTGCAAGGTGTGTCTGCAAAACAAAACATCCAAACAAATAACAACAGTAAAAACTAGGTGTCTTTGAAGTGTGCTAGGGAATATATCCATTTTGAAACTGGCTAATAGAGGGAAAAGGCCCACCTCTGAGCATTGCTAGCTGTGTCCCAAAACCAACACTTCAAGCCTAAAGTGATGACTTTTATAGATTAAGGGTCTTGAGAGCTAAAAGAACCTCATTGTCCCCCAATCTGATAATATTGGAATCAAACCCATGCAAGGCAAAGGCCCTACCTGCTAGATTATCGCTCCAGCTCCCATCATGTCCTTTTTTCTGGTGGAATGTCTTCCCTGTACCTGAGTCTGGTTCTCTTGGTTCCCTAGGGAGAAGATCGTGAGGTGGGTACTTGTCTCTCCTAGATGTACATCTCATCTTTTCCTTCTCATCTCCCTGCAGCTTATTCCCAGCACCTGGACAACGAGATCAGTCACAGCAGCTACCTGGGCACCGATTACCCCACAGCCATGACCCCCACTTCCCCTCGGCGCTACTCCCCAGTGGCCAAGGATCTCCTGGGCGAGGAAGACATTCCTCGAGAGCCGAGGCGGATCGTGATCCACCGTGGCTCTACGGGCCTGGGTTTCAACATTGTGGGTGGCGAAGATGGCGAGGGCATCTTCATCTCCTTTATCCTGGCTGGGGGCCCTGCAGACCTCAGCGGAGAGCTGCGGAAGGGGGACCAGATCCTCTCGGTGAGGAGAGGCCAGCCCCTGCTCCCGTCATCCCCTTGCTGGAGCAGAACCCAGAGCTCTTGTCAGAGCTGGTGCGGGCTGGTGCCTGGTGCTCACTTCCAGCAATGCAGTCTCTCCTCTCTCCTAGGTCAATGGCGTTGACCTTCGTAATGCGAGCCACGAACAGGCTGCCATTGCCCTTAAGAATGCGGGTCAGACTGTTACAATCATCGCTCAGTATAAACCAGAAGGTACCAGGCTTGAAGCTTTGCCTCTTGTGGGCGGTGCTGTTCCACGGAACACTCCTCAGTCTTGGCTTCACTGGGGGATGAGGGGCTGTGGGGATGGGGAGGGAGTGGGGCATTAGGAGAGGGGCCAGTGTCAGGAACCTCTTGTCCTTCCTCAGAGTACAGCCGATTTGAGGCCAAGATCCATGACCTCCGGGAACAGCTCATGAACAGTAGCCTGGGCTCAGGGACAGCCTCCTTGCGAAGCAACCCCAAAAGGGGTTTCTATATCAGGTCAGTCACTTCTGGGACTGGGCATTTCATTGCAATGGTTGAAGGGGGGCACTGTACTGAGTTGTCCAGGTTAGCATGGAAGTACTCCATCGGGGGCAAAACAATTTTTGCCTCAAGGAACCCTACTGTCTTCTAGTCCCGCCTTAAGTCTCTCGTTAGTAAGTACTTCTGGAACTCTGGGTTGCTCCATAGTTTGACAACTCGCAGAGTAATGCTGGGTTAGGGGTGTGCCTCAACTGTTAAAGAACCTGCCTTGGACATGACTCCCCACCTCTCTAGTTCCTCAGGCTGGTAGCCCTCAAGCACTACCTGACCTGATTAGGAATAGCCCCCACCGAAAGAACAGCCTGGCACCTAGAGGTGGTTTGGAACATGGCTCCAGCCTGCACATACCTGGAGTAGCCAGAGGAGCTAGGTCTGTGCTTTCTTGCCTCTGTCTCAAATTCCCATTTGGCATACTTCTTAGGACTCATTCTCCTATCCACTCCTCTTTCTCACCCATGCCAGGGTGAGGCACTGTCTTATATGGCTGCCTCCTGGCACTCTCTTTTCACTGCCTTTGGGCTCCTTCCTACCCTTAGCTTCTCTTCCAGTGTCAGCTGGAACTGTCAGCTCTGACCTCACCTTTTTCTGAGGGGTCAGCCTGGCAGTTCGGCCATCTGCTTTCTAGACATACACTCTGGGATGTTCCACAGGTATCTCGCGTGCAACATGTCTCAAACTGAGCTCATATTCTTCTGTTTGCACATGCTCTCGGTCTTGCCCAATCATTTTTTTTTTCACTCAAAACTCTTTTACTCTCAGATGCCGGGCTCAAACTGGACTCATACTTGGCCCTTCCCTCCCAGTTGGGGTGCTCTTGGCTCCCAAGTTGTTTAGTTCTGATATCCCAATGATGTCTGGAGACTCTCTCTTTTTTTTTTTTTCTTTTCGGCCACACCTGGTGACGCTCAGGGGTTACTCCTGGCTGTGTGCTCAGAAATCGCTCCTGACTTGGGGACCATAAGGGATGCTGGGGGATTGAAATGCGGTCCATCTTAGGCTAGTGCATGCAAGGCAGACGCCTTACTGCTTGTGCCATCGCTCCGGCCCAGTTCTTTTTTTTTTTTTTTTTTGACTGAATCCAGCTAATGCTCAGGGTTTACTCCTGCCTCTGTGCTTAGGGATCACTTCTAGTGATCTCAGGGATATGGAATGTCAGGCATCAAACCCATATTGTCCATGTGCAAGGCAAGTACCCTACCTGCTGTATTATTGCTGACCCTGATGCCTGGAGACTCTTGTCTTCTTTTTTTTTTTTTTTTTTTTTTTGGTTTTTGGGCCACACCCGGCAATGCTCAGGGGTTACTCCTGGCTGTCTGCTCAGAAATAGCTCCTGGCAGGCACGGGGGAACCATATGGGACACCGGGATTCGAACCAACCACCTTTGGTCTGGATCGGCTGCTTGCAAGGCAAACACAGCTGTGCTATCTCTCCGGGCCCTGTCTTCTTTTTTTGTACCACTGCTCTGCCTGCAACTTTGTTGTCATTCCCCGCCTTCCCCTGCTCCCAAAAGTTGTGATTGACAGGAATTTGATACTGTATAGGCCAGCTAGACCCCAAGGATAATCTTTCTTATTTTATGAATGGGATTAAGTTTCTAGTCACCCTGACACAGGGTGGTCACTTGTGTTCCAGGTAGCATATTTGGGAGGGAAGAGATGTAGTTGTCACTTTAGGAATAGCAGAGTCTGCATCCCCATGGAACTGAATGTGTGGGCTGAATGATAGTAAATAGCTGTGGTGATGCTAAGTTTCAGGAAAATTTTTGGCCCCCACACTATTTTGTGGTTCCTCAGAATTCTCAGGGGACCTGAGGAAGAGAACCATCAGCAGTCCAGGTTTTGCTGTAGATTAGCATTCTTCAACCTTTTTTTTTTTTTTTTTTTTTTTTTTTTTTTTTTGGTTTTTGGGCCACACCCGGTAACGCTCAGGGGTTACTCCTGGCTATGCGCTCAGAAGTCGCTCCTGGCTTGGGGGACCATATGGGACGCCGGGGGATCGAACCGCGGTCCGTCTCCTAGGCTAGCGCAGGTAAGGCAGGCACCTTACCTCCAGCGCCACCGCCCGGCCCCATTCTTCAACCTTTTTATACCTGTGGGTCAGCACTTGTCTTGTACACTGGTCCAGGCCTGACAGTCATAACCGAGGTGGTAGATCAGTGGCTTCCAACCTGCTCTGCCTGTGGACCCACAGTTGTCCATGGACTGGCAGTTGAAGAATGCCATTACAGACTTTTTTCTCATAGGATCTTCAGGTTGGGTTTTGGATGGGTGGGTGTCATTTCTGGAGTTCCTTATAGCAAGGCTTTGAATCACGGCCACCTGCCCTTACAGGGCCCTGTTTGATTATGACAAAACCAAGGACTGCGGTTTCCTGAGCCAGGCTTTGAGCTTCCACTTTGGGGATGTGCTGCATGTAATCGACGCCAGTGATGAGGAGTGGTGGCAGGCGCGGCGGGTCCATTCCGACAGTGAGACCGATGACATTGGCTTTATCCCCAGCAAACGGCGGTGAGATTTCTGGTGCCTGCAGCCTTTCTGCCACAGGCACCCAAGGTTCCTGGGTGGGCAGCCAGTTCATGAGTCCTTCTTTCGAGTCCTTGAGGGTCTGTTAGACTCTCTCCTGGGCATCATGGCTAATGTGAGTCTTTGGTGCAGACATCCCACGGGTTGTTGGGAAATGCGATTATCGCTGTTGTAGGGTTTCTCAGTGGGAATTCTTTAAACTCCATTCATCCATATTTCCTATAGGGTTGAGCGACGAGAGTGGTCAAGGTTAAAGGCCAAGGTAGGTAGAAGAGAGAGTGGAAGAGCATAGGTGAAAGAGTGAGGGGCACATGGACTGAATTCTAAGTCAATCAAGTGGTGTCTTTCTTTCTAGGATTGGGGCTCCAGCTCTGGATCACAGGGTAAGTAGGCCCAGTTTGGGCAGACCTGGAGAAGAGGAGCTCTGAGTGTCCTTTGGTAGCCCCAGAAAGATGACTCGGGGCACCGAGCCCCCAAGCAGGGTCCTCATAGATGTCCTGCCTTCCACTAGGTCGAGAAGACTCTGTGCTGAGCTACGAGACAGTGACGCAGATGGAAGGTGAGCTCTGGCCTTGGTTTTGACCCTCACCTCTCCTGTTCCCAGTCTGTCTCCATCTAAGCCAGATCTCTCTCCTCAGTGCACTACGCTCGCCCCATCATCATCCTTGGGCCCACCAAGGACCGTGCCAATGATGATCTGCTCTCTGAGTTCCCCGACAAGTTTGGATCCTGCGTTCCTCGTGAGTATTGGGTCAGAATTTTAGATGGAAGTGGGCGATGGGGCTTGCTGGAGGAGGGTGGAAGACATTTTGGGGGGCTGTAGGTAGATGTGGGTCCTGGGGGACCGGAGGACACAGAGAAAGGGTTCTTTCGGTAACCCTCGTGTTCTGCAGCTGCCATTCAAGGCTAGAGACCTGAAGACCCCAGGGAGCTGGAGAGGTGGTTCTGCTGCCCACCTCAGTCAGACTCTTCTAGCAGCTCTTACCACTGGAGGACCTGCTCTCTGGGTCTTAGAGTCAGGCTGTAAGCTAGAGGGATGGTGGTTAGATCTTTGGGGGGCGGGGTGACTTCCTGGCAGATACGACACGGCCCAAGCGGGAGTATGAGATAGATGGCCGGGATTACCACTTTGTGTCGTCCCGGGAGAAAATGGAGAAGGACATTCAAGCTCACAAGTTCATTGAGGCCGGCCAGTACAACAGCCACCTATATGGAACCAGCGTTCAGTCCGTGCGAGAGGTGGCTGAGCAGGTAGGACCCAGTGGGCACCCGGTCCTCTTCCTTCACCCCTCTGCCCACCCCAGGCCTTCCTCAGCTCTCTAACTCTCTTTCTCTCTGTCTCTTTCCCTGCTGGGTCTCGACTTGCTCCTCCACCTTCTTCTCCTCTTGGGCAACTCTGTCTGACCTTGTGCGCTCGTGTGCCCCTTCCCTCCTCCTCCCTCCCTTGCCTCCTGACCCCAAACTCTGCACCATCTGGCCCCTCATTCTTCCTCCTCTCTCTCCATTGCCCTACTTCTCTCTCCCTGTGGCCTGGCCTCCTCCGATTCTCCTTTCCTGTGACCCCTCCCCTTTGGCCCTGTCCTCTCTTTCCCCACTTGATCCTGGGGTCTCCACTCCACACTCACATTCCACTGCTACCCCTCTTTCTCTTCCGCCCCTCACCCTGCCCTTCCTCCACGGATTCTTTCTCCATCTGCCTCTCCTCTGGCCCATCTGTCTCTCCTTGTTCCTTCCATCTGTCTGTCCTTTGTCTGTCCTCCTCTGCCTCCTCCTCCTATCCTACTTTCTTTCTCTTCCCTTTGCTTTCTTGTCTCACCCATCCCCACTGCCTGTTACTCATCGCTGCCCACTTGACCTAATCTGCCCCATCTTCTGGGTCCCTTCTCTGCCCGTTTTTCGTTATTCCAACCACATTCTCCCTTTCTTTTCTGATTGTTTCCCATTTGCTGTCCCTTTGCCTTCTTCCTTTTTCTCTGTTTCACACTGTCCATTTCTCTCCCTTGACTCTGCCCATTGACATCTTCGTCATTTTCCTTTCTGCCAACTTCCCTCCGCCCGCCTTTCCCTCTACTCTCCTGTCCTGGCGCCTGTCTGTCTTTCCTGCCACCTGCCGGCTCCCCTCCGCCCACCCTGCCTGCCCCCAGGGGAAGCACTGCATCCTCGATGTCTCAGCCAATGCTGTGCGGCGGCTGCAGGCGGCCCACCTGCACCCTATCGCCATCTTCATCCGCCCCCGCTCCCTGGAAAATGTGCTGTGAGTATGGTCCCAGGGGGCCTCCCTCCCACCTCCCCACGCCTATGGCCCAGGGCCTCAGAAGGCCCCTGGCTTGAACTTTGCACTCAGAACCCTGGATATACCGGCTTCAGAGCTGGATCTCACAAGATGCAGGAAATCCCAGGCCTTTTCCTTCCTTTTCTGCCATGGCCTAGGGATAACTGCAGCTCTCAGCAGTCCCTGGGTGTACACTGCTGCAGCAAGTGAAGGCTCCTTCAGCTTGTTGGGAGTTGGAGTCAGGCTGAATGAAGCCCGGAAGAATGGGTGTTCTGACGACTGTGGGTCTCCGGAGTAGCCACACCTGGCTGGGGCTGGCTAGGGGACAGAGGGCTGGAAATTTGTGGTCCCAGAATAAATGGCAATTGCATCTTATGCTATATGCTCCGAGTAAAGAAACACTAGTCACAACCTAACGTCCCTGGATGGAGGAAGTCCAAGGCAGGGCAGGATCCACCTTCAGCCTGGTGTCTCTCTTTTCTACATAGAGAGATCAATAAGCGGATCACAGAGGAGCAAGCCCGCAAAGCCTTCGACAGAGCCACCAAGCTGGAGCAGGAATTCACAGAGTGCTTCTCAGGTGAGTTCGCAACAAACTGCTGCCAGCACACCCCGAGGGTGCCTTTGCTCAGAAGAGGTGCCCCATGGGAGGATGGCTTGGAAGGGGAATCCCTTGAGTGGGAGGAGCGCCATGGCGCCTGTTGTGGGGAGTTCGCAAAAGGTACCCTTTGGCTGTACACTCTCCTGGCTGGGCATTCAGCCTCATTTCCTGTTCCATCTCACCTCCAGCCATCGTGGAGGGCGACAGCTTTGAGGAAATCTACCATAAGGTGAAGCGCGTCATCGAGGACCTCTCAGGCCCCTACATTTGGGTCCCAGCCCGAGAGAGACTCTGATTCCTGCCCTGGCTTGGCCTGGACTTGCCCTGCATCCATCGCCTAGGCCCCGTGGTGTGGACTCAGTCGCCCAAGCCCTTCACACGCCCTTGCTCCGCCACCTCCCTCCACCCTTCTTATTTATTTCCTTTCTAACTGGATCCAGCCCACCGGAGGGGGGAACGCTCCTCTGCATGTATCTCCACACCCCAGAACTGGGCACCTCAACCCCAGGATTCTGGGGCCTGGTGGGGGGCCAGGCTCCGGTTCTGAGCCCTTGTTCCTTAGGATCCCTCCACTCTGCCTGCCCCCAATGCACACACAAGCCCACTGGGGGCCACCTGCCCTCCTCCATTCCTCCCACACACATTCCAGAAGTCGGGGCCCAAATCGCAGAGCAGCCCTGGTGCGCCCTGCAGGGACGCTGGCCTGCAGCTGCTCTCCTGAGGAAGGGTCTGGTATCACCCCTGCCCCATCATAACTTCCTCTTTCCCTTGATTTCTCATTTAATTTTTTCAATTTTTTTCTTCTCAGAGGTGGTTTTGGGGGGTCTAGTGGGGGACTCCACTGTGGGCCCCCTGCCTTCTACACGCCCCCCACCTTTTTCTTTGCCGGTTTGCATGAGTGGAAGGTCTAACTGTGGCTTTTTTTTTCTGGGATATTTTTTTTTTGGGTGGGAGGGGTGGGATGGGTCTAGGGCGTGGGAAATGTGGGAGGGGGGTGGGGGGCCAGGGATTGGGGGTTGGGTATCAGGGAGCCAGGGGAAGACTGGAAATGCTGCCGCCTTCTGCAATTTATTTATTTTTTCTTTTGAGAGAGTGAAAGGAAGAGACAGATACTTGAAACCTGGTGTGTGGCCTGGTTATTTGGGATCTGGTTGAGGAGGGAGAAAGGGTGGGAGCTTAGGCCTGGGTCTGGGTAAAGTCAGATTCGTCTTCAACCCCTCTGCAGAGGACAAAGTGGCCTGGAAGGGGCCTCCAAGAAACCTGAAGTTAAGTATCCAAGTTACTGGTGAAAATGGGACACGAGGGGCTGGAGAGATAGCACAGCGGTAGGGCGTTTGCCTTGCAAGTGGCCAACCCAGGACTGACTTTGGTTCGAATCCCGGCATCCCATATGGTCCCCTGTGCCTGCCAGGAGTGATTTCTGAGCACAGAGCTAGGAGTTAACTCCTGAGTGCTGCCGGGTGTGGCCAAAAAATAAAACAGAAAACAACAAAACAAAACCAAAAACTGGACACAAGAAGGATGGGGACTCTGTCCAACCTCACTGATAGATGCAGAGAGGGGAAGACAGACCTCTGAGCTTTGCTCAGCCCATCCCATCCCATCCCTGGCTGTCTTGGTCCTGTTAGGCAGCTCAGCCGCCTCTCAAGGAAATAGAGGAAATTTTTCTTCATGTTTATGGAGTGGTAGTGGTCAGAGCAGGGCTCAGGTGATGCCTGTTGGTTGCAGACATCAGCATGATGAGATACTAAGTAAATATATACTTGTTGGATGTTCTTCATTTTTTTATTTTTATTTTTTTTTTTGGTTTTACGGCCACACCCGGTGATGCTCAGGGGTTACTCCTGGCTGCGTGCTCAGAAATCGCTCCTGACTTCGGGGACCATATGGGATGCTGGGGACCGAACCATGGTCCATCCTAGGCTAGTGGGTGCAAGGCAGATGCCTTAACACTTGCGCCACTGCTCCGGCCCTTGTTGGACATTCTTATATTCCATCTCTATAGGAAAAGTTCAAAGCAGTTTTGCAAATGAGGGCAGCAAAGTAGGAAAAAGTGGGAGAAACATTTGCAGAAGCAATGAGAGTAAATATGTCTTTTAAAAATTATTTTGAAAAAAATAAACAAAAACATTATTTTGGTTCTTGGGCCATGCTTGACCCAACTTACTGTTCTATTACTCTGGCTCCTAAATACGATTTTTTATAAGTATGTTGAAGAAACACATCATTTACTTATGGTAGCAGATAGCTAGAGGCAATCAATGGAATAATGAAAAAATAAAGCAGAGAATATTATAGAATACTATAGAATATTATGTATTGCATGTTCTATATGTTATAGAATATTATTTTGTACCAAGAAACAAAACCGTGGGGCTGAAGCAGTAGTAATGGATAGGGCATTTGTTTTGTCTGGGGTTGACCTGGTTTGATCTATGGCATCCCATATAGTGCAGGGCTTCTCAGGTCATTCTTTGTGTGTGTGCCAGGCTCCCATTGTGAAGGCCTCAACTTCAGCCTAGCTGGACCATTATGGGGCCAGCTGTGATACCACCCATTTCTGCCTCTCTCAGGATACCCAGGGGAAAGAGAGGTGGAGGGAGGGAATAAGTAAGCTGTGATGATGATTCAGTCCTGTGATATCAAAGAGCAGTGTTTGTAGACAGTTCGGACGGAAGTTGGATGCGAAAGACTAACCCAAGTGGGAAGGGCGTAGATTTTCCCATCTAAGTTGATCCAAGAGGAGGTAGAGATCCCAAGGTCAGGTGTCGAAGGCCCTGCAGAAATTTTGTGTGTAGTTCTCTGTCCAACTGAACCCAACTCACTTAATCCTATGAATGAGTAGGACCAGGGGTTTGCATTTCAGGAAACCCTTCAGGTAATTCTGATGACTTGCTGTGGGGTATGATGTTTTTCAAGTAATCCTTTAGCGTGGTTCTTTGTGGGAGTAGATGGGGCAAAGCTGATGCTTTCTACCACTGGCTAAAGGGAGAAATCTATTAACTGAGGAAAGTATTTGGATGGATTTTAAGGAACTAACGTGAGTACCTGAAGAGGTGTAGAATCATCTAATTTTTGTTGGGTCACACCCAGTGGTGCTCAGGGCTTAGTACTCTGGCATGCTCAGGGACCATATGATATGTTGGGGGTTGAACTGAAGTTGGCCATGAGAAAAGCAAACTCCCTCCTCCCTCCTTAATATTGTTTTTGACGCCCTCTCTCCTTCCTTCCCTCCCACCCTCCTTCCCTCCGTCCCTCCCTTCCCTTTGTCCCTTCCTCTCTCCCTCCCTCCCTTCCATTTTTCCCTCCCTCCCTCCCTCCTTCCCTTCCTTCCTCCCTCTCTCCCTTCCTTCCTTCTTCCCTTCCTTCCTCCCTCCCTCCCTCCCTCCCTCCCTCCCTCCCTCCCTTCCTTCCTTCCTTCCTTCCTTCCTTCCTTCCTTCCTTCCTTCCTTCCTTCCTTCCTTCCTTCCTTCCTTCCTTCCTTCCTTCCTCCCTCCCTTCCTCCCACCCTCCCTCCCTCCCTTCCTCCCTCCCTCTTTCCCTTCCCTTTCCTCTCTCCCTCTTTCTTTCCCACATCTAGGACAATTTCTCTCTCTCTCCTCTCTCTCTCTCCTCTCTCTCTCTTCTCTCTCTCCTCTCTCCCTCCCTTCTCTCTCTCTCTTTCTCTCCCTCCCTCTTCCTCTTTCTTCCCCCAACCCTTCCAGGCACAGTGGTTTGTAATACTGTACTGAAGGGGTGTCATATGCATCGCTTTAACCTCCTTCCTTCCTTCCTTCCTTCCTTCCTTCCTTCCTTCCTTCCTTCCTTCCTTCCTTCCTTCCTTCCTTCCTTCCTTCCTTCCTCCCTCCCTCCTTTCATTTTTCCCTCCCTCCCTTCCTCCCTTCATTTTTCCCTCCCTCCCTCCCTTCCTCCCTCCCTCCCTCCCTTCCTTCCTCCCTCCCTTCCTCCCTCCCTCCCTCCCTTCCTTCCTTCCTCCCTCCCTTCCTCCCTCCCTCCCTCCCTCCCTTCCTCCCTCCCTCCCTTTCTTCCTTCCTTTCTTCCTTCCTCCCTTCATTTTTCCCTTCCTCCCTTCCTTCCTCCCTCCTTCCCTCCCTTCCTTCCGCCCTTTCTTCCTTCCTCTCTCCCTCCCATTTTTCTCTTCCTCCTTCCCTCCCTCCCTCCCTCCCTCTCTCCCTCCCTCCCTTCCTTCCGCCATACTTGGCTGGCTTTGTACTTAGGGGTCACTCCTGGTAGGTTGGGGTGGGGGGACCATATGGGATGCCAGGGATTGAACCTGGGCCAGTTGCATATAAGGAAGTACCCTACCTGCTGTAGTATCTCTTCTGCCCCATCACTTTTTCTTTCAACATGTACTGTTGGGCTCTTCCTTAGTGCCTAGAAGTGTTTGGAGTGGTGAGAACTTGAAGGTTCATTTAATGGGGATACCAGGCAGTAAGAAGCAAATTAGAAATACAGATGATTAAAGTAATGATGGTGTTACTATGCTAACAAGATGAGTGCTGAGTCTGTGTCTTACAGGATGATAAGGGAGGCCTCTTGGAGCAACATTTGTGTTCAGACTTTGATCAATGGTTAAGTCTTGGGCTGAGGAAGTAAACAAGGTTCAGAGAAAGACAAGGTAGGATGAAGTCTGGAATATCAGAAGATGGAGAGGATGTTGGAGTGCAGAGGGTGGGAGGTCTAAAAATAGACCAGGACCATAGTCAGGGTTTTCTGTAGATTTAATTCAAAGCTATTGAGAGAAGAGACAGAAAGGACAGGGTTGTCCTCTATGCTGGGGAAGAAGAAACAGTAGAGTGGAGAGATATAGGTTAAGGTGAGAATAATTTTATTTAAACTGGGCAAAGAGCTTAACCACTCAGCTTCAGTCTTCCTAGTAAGAGGGGAATAATGCTACACACTTGCTTGTTTCTTGCGAGTAATAAAAGGTATAAAATCTTGTGTAGATGGCTCAATACATGGTAACGATGATTGATATTGACCTTAGTCTCGTTTCAATTCCTGGTAAATTTGAAAGTCATATAAAGCCTGGCAACATTTGGAATTGAAAAAAGAAAATTGCTCTTGAGGGCTGGAGCGGTGGCGCAAGTAGGATGTTTGCCTTACCTGCGCTGACCTAGGACGGACCACGGTTCAATCCCCCCAGCATCCTATATGGTCCCCCACTCCAGGAGCGATTTCTGAGCGCATAGCCGGGAGTAACCCCTGATGAATGTCACTGGGTGTGGCCCCCCTCCCCCAAAAAAGAGAAAATTGCTCTTGGGGCTGGAGAGAGTACAATGGGGAAGGCACTTTCCTTGCATGTGGCTGACTTCGGTTCAATCCCTGCAGCTGGGTATGGCCCCCAAACCAATTAAAATAAAATTGCTCTCTGGATAGGAGAGATAGTATCCGGGTTATGATGCTTGTCTTGCATCCTATGGACCCCAGTTTGAATCCATTTATGGTCCCCTGAACACCACTTGATGTGCCCCTCCACAATAACTTGCTCTCTCAATCAGAGTAAGACTGAGAAAAGTGTGGCTCACTCAGTTCCAGCTGTCCTAATACTGAAGGTCAGTGGGTGGGTAGAGAAAGGGCAGACATGAGAGGCCTCATGACTTGGTAGGAAAGGACAGACACATCAGACATAGAGCGCTGGCTTTCCCTGCCATCAAGTTTATGCCCATCATGGGTTGGGACATGCCCTTGGCTGAGTTCTATAGATTTAGATTGTAAACTTACATCCTTTTAGTCAGAACATCTCTTTTCCTGCCTCCTGTATGGCACCTTCCAATTTGAGAGCATCTTTTGCATCACGCCCACCCATTCCCTGTTCAACCTCCCTCGATTTGGGGAGCTATAGACCATCATCTTTGAATAATGTGTGCTTCTCTTTGCCACTCTGCCCATTTCTTCAGGTCTCTTGAGGCAAGCTTTTTTTTTTTTTTTTTGGTTTTTGGGTCACACCCGGCAGTGCTCAGGGGTTATTCCTGGCTCCAGGCTCAGAAATTGCTCCTGGCAGGCACGGGGGACCATATGGGACGCCGGGATTCGAACCGATGACCTCCTGCATGAAAGGCAAACGCCTTACCTCCATGCTATCTCTCCGGCCCCGAGGCAAGCTTTTTTGTTTTAATTTTGTTCATACTTGGCTATGCTCAGGGGTTACTCCTGGCTCTGCACCCAGGAATTACTCTTTACTGTACTCAGGGAACCATACGGGATGATGGGAATCCAAACTGGGCCCGCTGCATGTAAGGCAAGCACCCTATCGACTGTATAATTTCTCTGGCCCTTGAGGCCTGTTGGATGCCTGATAGCAAGTTGGAAACATTCTGAGATGTAAGGTAAAGGGAAGGAACGGGACTGTCTTAAGTCAGCACCACCTGGCCCCAGCTCTGCCACAGGGAGTTGTTAACCACTCTAGAGTCAGGGGACAGATTTTTCTGGCCTCTTGTGTGCACTCTCAGAGGCCTTGATATCTAATTAAAATCTTTATCATTTGGGGGGGGGTTGGACCACAGTCGATTGTGCTCAGGGGTTACTTGGGACCCCTACAGATAAAGTGGTACCAGGTATTGGACTCTGGCCAACTCTGCAATGCAAGTGCCATAATTCTTGTATTAGCTTTCTGATTCCAGGTTCTTAGTTTTGGGTCATACTGGGCTGCGCTCATGGCTTATTCCTGGCTCTGTGCTTAGGGGTTACTCCCTGTGGGACTTGGGGAACTGTATAGTGCTGGGGATCATCTCCATAGTGCTATGAGTCAAATTTGAGTTGGCCAAGTGCAAGGCAAGAGCCTCAGTCCCTGTACTATTTCTCTGGCCTTGAATCTTTATTCCTAAGAATAGAGGACCAGAGAGATAGTACAGTGGGTAGGGGATTTGCCTTGCACGAGGCCAATCCAGATTGGTTCCCAGTATCCCATATGGTTCCCTGAGTGTGCCAGGAGTAATTCCTGAGTGCAGAGTCAGGAGTAACCCCTGAGCGCTGCTGGGCGTGGCCAACAAAACACCCCCCCCCCCCCAAAAAAAAAAAAGAAATAGCATGTGCTGGGCACTGGTATATGCTGGGCACTGTGGTGAGTGCTTTTCAATGATCTCACTTCACCTTGAAGTTACTGACACAGGCATGAAACCCACTCTTTACGTGGACAAGGAGAACTCAGGGCTGTCTGATAGAGACCTTCAGGCTCTATCTGCTGCCTTCATTACCCATCCCAACATCCATCCTGTGACCTCCAGCTGACTTCTTTCTTGGTTTCCTTCATCTTGCCTCCCAGCCAATTTTCTGATTTTTTGGGATGTCACACCTGGTAATCCCTGGCTCTGCACTCAGGACTCATTCCTGGTGGGTTTGGGAGTCCATGTGGTAATTGGGAGTTGAACCTGGACCAGTCGCATGCAAGGCAAACCGCCTACCCACTATGCTATCACTGCCGCACTTTCCTCTCCCGAACCCACCTAATAGGGATTCCATTCTAGTCACTTCTTGACACCCTTTAGTTCCCCAGAGTTGGCACTGTGGTCACCCCCACCATTCTGACTTGCATGACTGCTTGGTCTTCTGCTTCTCCCACAGGCAGAGGTTCTATGGTTACATTCCTCCACCATGCCCTGTCATTGGATGTGGCTTACCACAGTGCCACACTTGAATCTTTTGTGTTTCCAGGTTCTGTGGGTTCCGGCCCATCTCCAGCAGCTTTCTATCGAATCCATGACTATCCCCACCCTCAGCCCTTTGTGCTGAAGTCAGCAGCCACGTCTACTCCAATCCTCTGGCTCCTCAGCATAACTTTTCCACTGGTTCTCCTTTTCCTTTTTTTTTCTTTTGTTTGTTCTGGTCACACCTGGCAGCATTCAGGGGCTACTCCTGGCTCTACGCTCAGAAATTGCTCCTGGCAGGCTCGGAGACCATATGGGATGCAAGGATTTGAACCACTGTCTTTCTGCATGCAAGGCAAATGCCCTACCTCCATGCTATCTCTTCGGCCCCTACTTTTTTTTTTTTTTTTGCCACACATGGCAGTGCTCAGGGGTTACTCCTGGCTCTGTGCTCAGAAATTACTCCTGGCAGGCACAGGGGACCATATAGGATGCCGGGGATTGAACCCGGGTCAGCCTTGTGCAAGGCAAATGCTCTATCCACTATTCTATTGCTCCATATTTTTTTTTGTGTGTGTGTTTTTTTGGGTCACACCCAGCAAGTGCTCAGTGGTTACTCCTGGCTCTATGCTCAGAAATTGCTCCTGGCAGGCTCAGGGGACCCCATGGGTGCCGGCATTCGAACCACCATCCTTCTGCATGCCAGGCAAACACCCTACCTCCATGCTATCTGTCGGGCACCTATTGCTCCATCCCCTGTATTTTGTTGTTGTTGATGTTTGGTTTTTGGTTTTTGGGTCACACCCGGTGATGCTCAGGGGTTACTCCTGGCTATCAGCCCAGAAATTGCTCCTGGCTTGGGGGGACCATATGGGACACCCGGGATCCAACGGAGGTTCGTCCTGGATCAGCCATACCTGGATCAGCGCCCTACCGCTGCGCTATTGCTCCGGCCCCCTTTTTTTTCTTTAAAAAAATTTTTTTTTTTTTTTTTTGGTTTTTGGGCCACACTCGGCGGTGCTCAGGGGTTAGTCCTGGCTGTCTGCTCAGAAATAGCTCCTGGCAGGCACGGGGGACCATATGGGACACCGGGATTCGAACCAACCACCTTTGGTCCTGTATCGGCTGTTTTCAAGGCAAATGCCGCTGTGCTATCTCTCCGGGCCCTTTCTTTTTAAATTTTATTTATTTTGGTTCTTGGGCCACACCTGGCTGTGCTGAGAATTAACTCCTGGTGGGGCTGAGAGGACCATCTGGGGTACCAGGAATTGAACCTGAGTCAGCCTTGTGCAAGGCAAGCGCCCTACCTGCTTTACTATCATTGCAGACCAAGTTTCAGTTTCTCACTGGGACCAACACAGCAGCTTCCTGACTACTCACTTTTTTTTTTTTGGATGTGGGGGCTTGGATTTGGGAATACAACTGGCAGTCCTCAGGCACTGTTCCTGCTCTGTGCTCAGGAGTGACCTTTGGAGAAGTTTTGGGGACCACATATGATGTCAGCCACTGAACAGTTGCCACCATATGCAAGACAAATGCCTTATCTCTTTTTGGTTCCTTAAAGTTTTATCTCTGACACCTTTCACCTGCACAAGGTCAGACCATTGCCGATGTACAGACTGCCCTGCCTGCAACTCTTCATGGACTGCTGCAATGTCTGTAATCACAGACTTAATTTTTCTGCAGTACAGTGCCCCAGCTCTTCACACACCTGAAACATACACTCTACTGCTGAGTCATATTTCCTGGTCTGTAGTCATGAACTAACTAGTGTCCCATCAATAAAATGTGTGGGATTTTTTTTAATTTTTAATTTTTAATTATGAGAAAAATGATGCAAAGAGGACAAGGTAAAGTTACAGTGAAAGGACGATCGCCCATAAACAGAGTTCTCAGAAGAAATCCCCTTGCTGATGCCTAAATATTGAACTTACAGTCAAAGAACATTAAGAAAAATAAGGCAGAACTCATGTACAATTACTTTGTCCACAAGTCCCCAGATTGTAGTACATTGTAACATTTCTTAGCAGTACACAAAGCAACCTAAAGCCATGAGATTTATGTGACTCCTTAAACATTGAAGGCATAATATTTTTTATATTTTCATGTGCATACATATTAGTTTAAGTTAACATCAAAAGTTTGAGGTTTTTTTTTTTTTTTTTTTTTTTTTGTTTTGGTTTTTGGGTCACACCCGGTGGTGCTCAGGGGTTACTCCTGGCTGCCTGTTCAGAAATAGCTCCTGGCAGGCATGGGGGACCATATGGGACACCGGGATTCAAACCAACCACCTTTGGTCCTGGATCGGCTGCTTGCAAGGCAAACGCTGCTGTGCTATCTCTCCAGGTCCAAGAGGTTTTTTTTTTTTAAGAGTGTTAGTCAAAAGGGCATAGTGGGGCCGGAGAGATAGCATGGAGGTAAGGCGTTTGCCTTTCATGCAGAAGGTCATCAGTTCGAATCCCGGCATCCCATATGGTCCCCCGTGCCTGCCAGGAGCAATTTCTGAGCATGGAGCCAGGAATAACCCCTGAGCACCGCCGGGTGTGACCCAAAAACCAAAAAAAAAAAAAAAAAAAAAAAAAGGGCACAGTAAAAACGATGTTAAAATGGCAAATATTGTTTGTATAGGCCCACCAAAATATGGGGATATGGAAAGGAAAAGCCTTGGTCTAAATACAAGGAGACCCCTACCCTTGAAGTTTCCTGGCATAAGACCAATTCTAGGCTCCAGGCAAACTAGTTTATTCAATCCAAGTCATTGTCTGTAGTGCCAATACAGTTTTATTTTTCACACAGTCCATTGTTGGCATCAGGATTCTGTATTAAGATCCTGGAATCTGCATATCCTACATTGAAGTCAGGCTGGTGTGGAGTATCCTCTAGTTTCACCTCACAATTAAGGGGCAATACAGAAAGCCCTGTCCAGTAAGCAGGTCATTGTTGTTGTTAAGTCTTCTCAGTGTTAAGGGAAGTCTCTTTTGAGTAGGTCGATGTCAGAGCAGCGGTAGGGTCTTCCCTGGTAGAGGATTGCCTCCAGGTGATGTTATAGACAACCTTGGATGTTTCGCAGATGTCTTCTCTAGATCAGGGGTGAATGGAGAATGCCCATTCTTCTGAGGCCTGTGCCAGGTCTTCATGTCAATGTTCAGGGTGTAAGGTCCCATTGCACTACAAGATTTGTGTGTTCTCGTGGGATGTTTTTATTTTATTTATTTATTTTTTTGGTTTTTGGGCCACACCCGTTTAATGCTCAGGGGTTACTCCTGGCTATGCACTCAGAAATCGTTCCTGGCTTGGGAGGACCATATGGGACGCCGGGAGATCGAACTGCGGTCCGTCCTACGCTAGCACTTGCAAGGCAGTCACTCTTACCCCGTGGGATGTTTTTAAAGGAATATAAAATGGGTATTTATTAAAAATCCTGCAAATGGCGCCAGACAGAAAACCCAGAAAGGTCAAATAGTTCGATGCTGAGGGGTGACACTGACTAAGCAATGCTGAGGGTCCCCAACATAGCACTAACAAGGTCCCAGAATCTGTGAAGTGTGGGGGACTGAACTCAGCTCAATCCTGAGCTCTTGGGGTCACCTAGCTCTGACTCACATCATTTCAGTGGTGGTGTTTACCAATATTGCATCTGTTGCAGCACACACTGGGCTGTGTTGTGGCCAGAAATCACTGGCAACAATGGAGCTTGGACAGCAGAGCTGCTGGATTTTACTTGGAACATGCTACAATGCTGAAAATAAACTCAGGGTCTCATACTGCAAGGCAAGTATCATAGCCATTAACTCCCATAACTAACATTTTTTTTTTTGCTTTTGTTTGTTTTTGGACCACACCCAGCAGTGCAACGTGGTTACTCCTGTCTCTGCACTCAGAAATCACTCCTGGCAGGCTCAGGGGACCATATGGGATGCCAGGAATTGAACCTGGTTGACTGTATGTAAGGCAAACACCCTACCCACTGTGCTATTGCTCTGACCCATCCATAACTAAGATCTTGATTACAACCTCATGAGAGAATCAGAGCCAATAACAACCATTAAGCTGTTTCCAAATTCTTGATTTTTTTGAAGAGTGAGATGATAAATACTGCTTTATAGTTGTTGTTTGGAGGTGATCATTTTTAGCAATAGATCCACTATCCTGATTCTTTTCTTTTTTGGGTCACATCCAGCATCATTCAGGTTATTCCTGGCTCTGCGCTCAGAAGTCGCTCTTGGCAGGCTGGGGGACCATATAGGATTCCGGGATGTGAACACCATCCATCATGGATCTGCTGCGTGCAAGGCAAACACCTACCATTGTGCTATCCGGGCCCTATACTCTTCTTTTTGAGGATCTTTTTTGTTTTTGATTTTGTACCAGTGGTATTCCTGGCTTTGTGCTTGGGGGTTGCCTCTGGCAGTGCTTAGGGCACTACACTGGCCAGATGGAACTCAGGCCTTTTATTTGTCAAGTCTGAGCCCAGCCTGTTGCAGGATCTCTCTGATCCTGGAGTCCTTTCTGAGTGACATTCAAAATGCCTTTTTCTAAGACTCATGGCCCTTCTCTGATGATTTTCTTTTCAGTTACCTGCTTTTACTCATTTTTTTCCTTTTTTTTTTTTTTTCTTTTTGGCTATTTCCACTGGTGCTCCAGGGATACTCCTGGCTCTGCACTCACTCAGAAATCCCTCCTGGTGGGTTTAGGGAACTATATGGGATGTGGAGGATTGAGTCCAGGTTGGCTTTATGTAAAGAAAGAGCTTTACTTTGTACTATATAGGCTTTTTGTTTTTGTTTTTTGTTTTTTGGGACACACCGGTGTTGCTCAGGGGTTACTCCTGGCTGTCTGCTCAGAAATAGCTTCTGGCAGGCACGGGGGACCATATGGGACACCGGGATTCGAACCAACCACCTTTGGTCCTGAATTGGCTGCTTGCAAGGAAAACGCAGCTGTGCTATCTCTCTGGGCCCTTTTGTTTGTTTTTCGGCCACACCTGATGATGCTCAGGGGTTACTCCTGGCTGTGCGCTCAGAAATCGCTCCTGGCTTGGGGGACCATATGGGACACCGGGGGATCAAACATCGGTCTGTCCTAGACTAGCACGTGCAAGGCAGATAGATGGCTTGTGGTACTGCTCCAGCCCCTGTACTAGATACTTTTTGGCCTACTACTCCTTACCTGCTTATTTGACCACCGAGAAAATACTGTTTTACAAGGCCAACATGTAGACCCTCATATAGAGGTGTATGTGGGATTCCTAGGTTTGTATCATACTTTATTCACATGCATTTTACTCTCTCCATACATTTCCCTACATTTCCCTAGTGGGCTCTGAACCTAGGAGTCTCAATGAGTGGAGTAGACATGCTGGTATACCTGAAAGCTGTATCATTAAATGTTCTGTATAAATGATGTTTTATATGTTTGGTCACATATACACATAGATATTGTGTTGTTTTCATATAAAGAGTCCTAGAGTTGGTGTGGGGATCATGAGGCCTTGAGACAAAGATTATCTAGTGGAGCTTAATCTAACCACATGAGCCCTTTAAAAGTGTAGAGAAGGGACCAGAAGGACAAAACAGTGGATAGAATGCTTGCCTTGCATTTCTGGCTGACCTGGGTTCAATCTCCAGCACTGCTTTTGGTCCCTCAAGCCATGCCAGGAATGATCCCTGAACACAGTGCTAGGAGAAAGTTCTGAGTATTGCAGGGTGTGCCTTAAAACCCAAACAACATGTATATACAAATGCCTATCCATGTATGGACATGGAAATTGTTATGCGGAGTGGAATGAGTCTGAGGGAGAGGGATAGACATGGCATAGTCTCACTTATCTGTGGGATATAAGAAAAAATAAGAGCATAGTAATAATATCCAGAGACAACAGAGATGAGGGTCAGGAGCACCGACCCATGATAGGAAGCTTGCCACAGAGCGGTGAGTGCAGTCAGAGTACTAACTACACTGACAACTACTGTGACAATGATAGAGAAGCAGAATGCTTGTTCCCGAGACAGGCAGAGGATGGGTGAGTGGGAGGGAAATGGGAGACATTGGTAGGAAAGTTACACTGGTGAAGGGCGGTGTACATTCTATCACTGAAACCCAACTATGAACATTTCTGTAACCACGGTGCTTGAATAAATTATTAAAAAAACCCAAAAACACACAAGAAAGGAAAAGTGCAAAGGTACTAAAAAGATACTTGCCTTGTATTTATTTGTCCCTGGTTCCAAAGCCTGGCACCACACCTGGTTCCCTAACCCATCACACACGTCCGGGGCACTCCTAGCACAGAGCCAGGAATCCCTCTGAGCACTGCCCAGGTGTAGCCTGGTTTCCTGCTCTGCTTCCCACCTTCAGTCTCTCCTTACACTCACTCCCACAAAAAGCTCAGAGGAAGGCAGAGGTTGAGCATAAGAAGGATTCCATGCAGTGTTGCTATCTGGAGATGGAGGGTATCACCAACACGAGGACTGTGAGGAAGCTGGAGGAGTAGAGTGACCTTGGTTTGACAACCATCAAGGAAATGACAACCAGCAAGAAAAATCGACTACAACCGATTCTGCCAGTAACCTGACTGGTCTTGGAAGTGAACTCTTCTTCGCTTGTAGACAAGCATTCAGTTCTGCTGACACCTTTGTATGCTCTGGGCATGGAACCCAATAGACTTGGAACTGTGAGAAATAAATGGTCAAGTTTATTTAATAAAATAAATTAATTAAATAATTAAGCTTATTTATTAAGTTCTTTTAGGTTATTATGTTTGTGGTATGTTGTTATTCAACAGTTAATACTTAATACATGAAGCTTTGTTTCTGAGCACCCTACATAGTCAAAGTATATATCCAGCCCTCTTTTTTTTCTTCTCCTCTTTTTCTTTTTCTTTTTTTTTCCTTTTTTTTTTGGCTTTTATTTTTGGGTCACACCTGGCAATGCTCAGAGGTTACTCCTAGCTCGGCATTCAGGAATTTCTCCTGGCAGTGCTCAGGGGGCCATATTGGATGCTGAGGATTGAACCTGGGCCAATGTGTATAAGGCAAGCTTGTACCCACTGTACTCTCTCCTACTTCCTCATTCTTTTTTTTTTTTTTTTCCTTTTTGGTCACACCTTGTTGGTGGCCAGGGGATACTTCTAGCTCTGTGCATTGGATTTACTCCTGGTTGCATCTAAGGCAAGCATCTTGTCTTGTCCTTATTCAGCCTTTATTTATTCAGTTTTTGTTGACCACAACTGGCGGCACTCAGAAATCACTCCTGGAAAGCTCAAGGGACCATAATGGGGATCAAACCCAGGTTGTCATGTGCAAGGCAAATGCTCTTCTCACTGTGCTATTGCTCCAGCTCCTCAGCCCTTCTTTTTCTTTTTCTTTTCTTTTTTTTTTTTTTTTTGTTCTTTGTTTTTTTTTTGGTCACACCTGGCAGCACTCGGGTTACTCCTGGCTCTATGTTCAGAAATCTCTTCCGGGGGACCATTGATCGGGGGACCATATGGGATGCCGGAATTTGAACCACTGTCCTGCTTGCAAGGCAAAAGCCCTACCTCCATGCTATCCTCTGGCCCCTACTTAGATTTTTTTTTTTCGTTTTTTGGGTCACACCTGGCAGCTCTCAAGGGTTACTCCTGGCTCTATGCTCAGAAATCACCCCTGGAAGGCATGGGGGACCATAAGGGATGCTGGGATTCGAACCACCGTCCTTCTGCATGCAAGGCAAACACTTTACCTTCATGCAATCTCTCCAGCCCCTTCCTCAGCCCTTCTTAAATGAGTAATATGAGGGAGGGACTATAGCAACATAACATCACAAACAAAACAATAAAATACAACACAATATAACAATGATATAACATAACAATAATATAACAATAGCATAAAACAATAACATAGAATATAAGTGAGAAAAGTTTGCCAGATGTATGAACCACATTGCGGCATTATTTATCTTTAGCTATTTATAAAAATTTTTAGAAAACTACCTCAGCTTAATTTCTGGCATTTGCAGGGGCCTTGCTTGTAAATATACCATATACCATGTACAGTTTGCTTCCAGTGATGATCCCTACTGACCTCATTCTGCATTTAAGGACACTGGACACTATTTTCAGCATTGACCCATATAGTGATCACTAATCAGTATTTTTTTGGGCAATGTAGTTATAGTGTGGAAGCAAGATTTCAAGAATGTTTTATTCCAGGGCCAGAGAGATAGCATGAAGGTAGTGTGTTTGCCTTGCATGCAGAAGGACGGTGGTTTGAATCCCGGCATCCCATATGGTCCCCCGAGTCTGCCAGGAGTGATTTCTGAGTGTAGAGTCAGGAGTAACTCCTGAGTGCTGCCGGGTTTGACCCAAAAACAAAAAAAATTTTTATTCCAGTATAACAAACTGAAGAATATAAAATCACATACATCTTGTTTGTTTTTTTTTTTTTTTAGTTTTAAATACTTTTTTTGGGAGAGGGTGTGATGTTCAGGGGTTACGCCCGCTCTTCACTCAGCAATTACTTCTGGAAGTGCTGGGTGTCTATATGAGATCCGAGGGATTAAACCCTTCTGGCCAGATACAAGGCAAGTACTTTATTCAAAGTTATTATGATTCCGGCCACTGGATTTATACAGTCTTGTGAGCAGCATCTGTCACTGTCTGGTATTTCCTACTTCTGCAAGGGTCAACACCACCAAGTGAAACGGCCTGTTTGTATGCCTGAATAAACTGGGTTCTACATAGTAAAATTAGAGAATGCTACACTAATAGTCCAATAGTCACTAATATAACTAATATAACTAATATATATATAAATATATATATATAATAGTAAAATTAGAGAATGCTACACTAATAGTCCAATAGTCACTAATATAACTAATATAACTGCCCATGGTACTAGCACGTCTACCAACAGTTAAGGCCCAGGGGGAACAGTCAAAACAGTGATATAAACATTTAAAGCACTTAAAGTGAGTAATAGGGAGGTGAAACAAAGGGCTAGAGGACACACTTTGCATGTGGGAGTTCTGGGTTTTATCCTCAACACTGCGTGATCCGCTGAACACTATTTGGTGTGATTCACAAATCATCATGAATGTGGGCTTTTCTCTCTTATACAAGCCATTCCACAGCTCACAGGATGTGAAACTAATGACTCAAGCCTAATTTTCTCATGGAAATAACTAACTTGGGGTTTTCAGAACTACACATTTAGGGCCTAAAATGAGACTTTTTATCATTTAATATGCCTAATTTTTGACTTAGCATAGTTCAGAGCCACATATGCCTTTATGATACAGCCCTCTCTGGACCCCCATGGGGCTGTGAGGGATGGCTTTCTGTAGGGATGGGGGCGTCACCATGGAATCTCATTCTGGTGGCCACATAGGGCAGAGTGACTAAGTAAAATCTTACCTTCAGGGCACATTTCTTCATTTACACCTGGCTGTGCGTAAGTTAAGGAGTACAGAGCCTTAAAATGCAGTAGGAAGGAGCTGGGGAGTCCGTGGAGATTTGTTGGTCCCATCCCAGTGCAGATAGAATGAGGCAGGAAAGATCACTCTACTTTCTCTCCTACCTGACCCTCATGCTGCTTGCAGGACTTTGTTCCAGGAGTAAGAGTGCTCTCTAGGAGAATAAACTGACAGTCAAAAGTTGGGGTTCAAATGTCAGGGTCACAGGCCCAGATTAGGCAAGCATAGTAACCATGACCCTCTGAATTCGGTCAGGGGTATTTGAACTGATTAACAGTTCTGGGAAGGCTGAAGCTGATCATACAGTGAATTTGTCTTACATGTGGCCAACCCCAGCACCACATATGGTCTCTGGGTCTACCAGGAGTAATCCTTGAGTGCAAATCTAGGAGTAAGCACCGAGCATAGTTGGGCATGGCTCAAAAAGAGAAAGACAAAACAAAACAGAAAATCTGGAAAATTCAGAGCCCATAAGTGTAAGGGGAAAGAAGGGGGAAACAGCACTTTATAACCTTTTTTCCTGGCCTGTGCCCCCAGTTTACATTAAGAGGTGAAGTGTTGGGGCCGGGCGGTGGCGCTGGAGGTAAGGTGCCTGCCTTGCCTGCGCTAGCCTAGGACGGACCGCGGTTCGATCCCCCGGCGTCCCATATGGTCCCCCAAGAAGCCAGGAGCAACTTCTGAGCGCATAGCCAGGAGTAACCCCTGAGCGTCACAGGGTGTGGCCCAAAAAAAACCAAAAAAAAAAAAAAAAAAAAAAAGAGGTGAAGTGTTAAGCATGCAGGGATGGAAGAAACAGAGGATACTCTGTCCCTGGGGAGCTCATCCCCCACTCAAACCCCCTGTTTTCCCAATCCTTCACCACCTCTGTTTACTGTCCAAAGTCCCGGGCACCGGATATGCCAGTTTCAACCTGCTCAGACACGCAGACCAGTGCACAGGTCTGAACCTGCCCCTTTAACTCCCACCTTCTAGGGTTGTCCATACTCCCCACTTTTTAGGATACTGCCCCTTTCTTAGTCTGGGATCTGAACAAGAACCCAAGATTCAACCTTTTGATCTTCAGCAAGTAAAAGGGGGAAAAATATACATGGGAGGGAATGGAGGAAACCTAGTACGTGTATGGGAGACAGAGGGGTTGCCGATGTTTTTTATATGGGGCAAGAAGGGGCTACATGCATCCACCGATCACTTAGAAATGGGCTGCATACTGTATCCCAGTTCTATTTTGTCCCAATCTTATCCCTTACCCCAAATTTGACCTAGTCTCAGGACCGGTCTCCTCTACCATGACAAAGGAATATCAAGACCTTCAGCATCTGGACGGTGAGGAGAATGATTACCAGCTCAGAAAAGGTAAGGAGATGTACCCCCTACATTTCTAGAAGGCAACATCACCCCTTCTCTGCTCCTGCTCATTCTGTGTTTCCGGAACTATCTCTGAGTTATCTCATTTACAGAGAGTCCTGGTTTTGAGACATCTCTTTTGAGGGGGTACAGGGACTGGAGTACATTTCTGGATACCTCCTGATCCTCACCTGCCCACTCCCCAGGACTTTGGGGACAGCATAAGAATCATGGGTGTGGAAGTAGTTAGGAGATTGTCTCTCTCCTCCTTTCTCCCAATACTTGAGAGCCTTGGCTGTGTATTGAAGTTTAGAAAGCATGTGTAGTTAGTGCTCAAAGCTGAGAGAGGCTGAAATCTTTTTGATCGTGAGAGCAGAAATACTGGGATAACTGAAGTTTTTGGGGGGTGGGGAGTGGCAGATACTCTTTGATAAGGGTATTGAGGGGAAGAGGGAATGGGGAAAAACACCCTCATTCAAGCTCCCAAGGGACAGGGTTCCATGGACCCATCTTTTTTCTCTGCATCCAACCAAAGGGAAATGGGATTCTTGGTGGGGGGTAGAAAGGAGCCTCTCCTCTTGCCCTTTTTCTGGGGAGTCCCTCAATGTTGGTGGCCAACTCACTAATCTCCAACTCACAGTGACACAGTCTAGCCACTAGATGGCAGCAAAGGCCAGGGCCCGTTAGTGCTGTGTCTGTCGAGGGAAACTGGGCTCCAGAGCTCCTGACACTGCTATTTGGCCTCTTGGAATCATGCACTGCCTTGATTTCTTCATCTAAACAGACCCTTCCACTGGCCAGAGCAGCCCCCTCTCCTCACAGAGTCCCAAAATTCAGCCTCCCTTTTCCCCCTGACCCTTTCCCCCTCTGGTTTCCTCAACAGAGCTGTCTCCTGCCCCAACACTCTGGAAGCGCCTCTGCTCCAGCTTCCGGCTGCTCCTGCTCTCACTGGGCCTCAGCTTCCTGCTACTGGTGGTGGTCTGTGTCATTGGATCCCAAAGTGGGTGCTCTATTGATGGGTTGGGACGAGGGGATGTTGGGGTCCTGGTGGGAGACTGGGGTGGGAGTGTTGTGATGGTGGATACGGTCCCCTCATTTTGTGCCCTCCACTCACTCCCTGTCCTGCTCAGACTCCAAACTGGAGGAGGAGATGCAGGCTCTGAGACAGACTTTCAGCAACTTTACAGAGGACATCGAGGACCAGGTTAAGGGCCTGAGCAACCAGGGTAAGGAGGTGGATACTGAGGGGCTGTGGAAGCAAAGGAATGCTTGACCCTGAACATGTCTCTCCCTTAGGAGACACTGTGGGCAGAAAGATGAAATCCCTGGAGACACAGATGGAGAAACAGCAGAACAACCTGAAAGAAGGTCAGAGAGAAAAAGGGGCACCAGAGCAGGTTCCAGGGTGAACTAGGAGGCCCAAATGATGCTCAAGGGGCTCAATGTGAGGGCCTCAGGATGCTGTTGTAGGAATTACCTGGACTGCTTCGAGGTCAGGTCACACCTGATTGTGGAATGTGGGGGGAGGATGGGGTGTGAAGCCACCTTAGTGGGACTAGGGTCGGAGGCTTGATATGTATTCACCTTACCTCCTGCACTCTCTCCCTGGCCTGCTGTGACTCATCTTTGGATCCAGCACATCAATGACAGACCCTTCTTGCTTCCCAGGGTTCATGCTCTTTCCTTCCCATTTTGCTTTTATCTCCCCAGAACACTCTTCTTTGCTACTCCATGTGGAGCAGTTTATGTCCGACCTTCGAAGCCTGAGCTGTCAGATGGCTGTCCTCCATGGCAATGGTAAGTGGGGCCCCAAACTGGCTTTACTGCCCATGATCCTTCCACACTCTATTAGCTCCCTCCCCTCCGTCTGTGGTTTCCAGTCTCTGAAAAGACCTGCTGCCCGGTTAACTGGAAGGAGTTCAGGGGTAGCTGCTACTGGTTCTCTCACACTGGCCAGTCTTGGCTTGAGGCTGATACTTACTGCAAGCTGGAGAACGCCCATCTGGTAGTGATCGGCTCAATCGAGGAGCAGGTGAGGGCCCTGGGGCAGGGGGTCAGCAGGGAAGTTTCTGGTCTAAGGTGAGCTCACCATTTCTTTCTCCTCAGCAATTTGTCCAGCAGCACATGGGTTCAATGAAGACCTGGATAGGCCTCACTGACCAGAATGGGCCCTGGAGGTGGGTGGACGGCACAGACTACGAGAAGGGCTTCAAGTAAGTGTGCGCCTCTCTCTAGCCTTGCTGTTGCAGCCTGTCTGGCCCTGGGTACGAGTCTTATGAGGGTCATCTTGGCTGAGGGTCTGGCTTCCTGGGACCCCTTTCTGTCTGGTCTCTGCAGAAACTGGAGACCAGAGCAGCCTGATAACTGGTATGGACATGGACTCGGAGGAGGGGAGGACTGTGCCCACTTGACGGAGAATGGCCAATGGAACGACGACCACTGCCCGAGGCCTTACCGCTGGGTGTGTGAGACAGCAAAGAACACCATCAGCTAGGAGCCTCCTCACCCTCTAATGTATTTCCTCAAGGCTCCACGGAGGGGGCTGGCAGGGCCGAAGAGCTTCCTATTTGGGACCCTCCTCTACCTTTGAGAGATTTTCATCTGGGATACTAGGAACAGAAATGATGGTTTCCTAGGAATAGAGAATGATGTTCGGTGGGGTGGAGAGTGGAAACTATGAAATTATTTTCGCAGTTTATGAGGTTATTATTGTCATTTTTTTGATAAATTGTAAGATGGAGAGAAAATATAACAAAACTCTAAGTTGTTTGGTTATGGGGTTTAGGAATTGGATATGAGATGGCAGCATGTTGGCTTGGTTGTGTTGGGCAAGCAGCAGAGACTATGAGGAGTGTTTTCGCTTAAGGTTTTCAGCTGTTTGAGTCTCAGCTGTTAAGTATTAGTTAGCAAGGACTGTGCCACCTACAGCCATCTTCCCTACACTCTCAAACAGAACCAATGTATTGAGTGCTTCAAAAGCTTTACTTGTGGGGCTGGAGCGATACTACAGCGAGTAAGGTGCTTGTCTTGCACACAGTCAATTGAGGTTAGATCTACAACAGCTTATATGGCTTCTCCAAGCTCCTCTGCTCAGAACCACAACCAGGAGTGACTCCTAAGTACAGAGCCAGGAGTTATTGTTAGGTATAAGTCCAGTCCTCCCCCAAAAGGGCTTTACTTGAAAATTTGAAATTCATTGGTTTCTGTTGCATGTACCACAATGAACTAGAGAAGCAGTGGTTGGAGACAGGTGCAAATACAATATATGCAAATATATGCAAATATGAAGCATCAAGTACATTGTATAACACCAGCAACATGGAAGGAAGCCCCAGAATCTATAAAAATGATGAGGATTTAGAAGACTTTTTTAAATTTTTGGGCCACACCCGGTGACGCTCAGAGGTTGCTCCTGGCTTTGCACTCAGAAATCGCTCCTGGTTTGGGGAACCATATGGGATGCTGGGGGATCAAACCACAGTTTGTCCTGGGTCAGCTGTGTGCAAGGCAAATGCTCTATCTTTGCACCGTCACTCCAGCCCCTATAAGACTGTAAGACAGTCTTTTTTTTGTTTGTTTTTGGGCCACACCCGGTGTTGCTCAGTGGTTACTCATGGCTGTCTGCTCAGAAATAGCTCCTGGCAGGCACGGGGTACCATATGGGACACCAGGATTCGAACCAACCACCTTTGGTCCTGGATCGGCTGCTTGCAAGGCAAACGCCGCTGTGCTATCTTTCTGGGCCCTACAGTCTTTTTTTGGGGTGGGGGCACACCCAACAGTGCTCAGGATTCACTCCTGGTAGGACTCAGGAGACAATATGTGGTACTTGGGATTGAACCCAATTGGCCATATGCTAGGGTTGGTCACATGCAAAATTCTATCCACTGTATTTATTGCTCTAGCCCCAAGATCAACAGTCTTTACAGACATGGCACCATTAAGAAAAACTGGCAAAGTACTAACTTACAAATAATACCTCAAGTAACTCCAAAAAGGAATTATGCTTTGACCACAAAGTTAGAAATAAACACAAAAATTAATTTAGATGTGAGACCAGCAAGAACAGCCATAGGCTATGGCCAGAGTTTGGATTTAAAATACACCAGTTTAAATTGAACCTGAGGTATGGGTACCCAGATGCAGCAGCCTGTCAATTGTGTGCAGAGTTTGGGGAAAAACAGTTTAAATTGAGCTGAGGTTTGTGAGACTAGCAAGAGCATAGCTGCTATACTTCACCCCATGGCTGCACATTTCTTTCAATCAAGGATATGCACCACAACACATGATAATGGTACCATACAACAAAATTCACAATGGGAAAACTATGCAGAACCCCATCTCATCTTATGACAGAAGATGCTAGTTCTGTAGACCCAACCAACACTAGCAACCTACATACCATCTCTGCTCAGGACTTTAGAGAGGAAATGTTAAGGATGTTCAAAGAAACGATGGAGCAAACAGCCCATAAAACTCAAGAGAATATGAGAGTAGAAATGAGAAAACTCCAAATAGAAATATCAGATGAAAAAACATGGTAGATGAAATTAAAACCTTACTGGACAGAATCAGTGAAGTAGAAGATGAGCTGCATAATACATAATACAATACATTACATTACAATACAATACAATACGTAATACCTCAATACAATGGAAGAGGTTAGAAAAAAATCCTCAGAGAAAGAGAACAGATGAGAATAGAACTCTGAGACAAACTCAAAAGAAGCAACATGAGAATCATTGGGATCCCAGAGACCCAGGAAGAAAACTTCATGAAGAAACAACAGTCAAGGGCATCAATGATGAGAAATTCCTAGAGTTGAAGAGGGCATGCATCACATCTTGAATTCTTGAAGAGTACCAGCTAAAAGAGATCTAAAGAAAAGCACTTCAAGACACGTCCTAATCACTATGATACAAACCACAGATAGGGATATAATATTGAAAACAGAAAGATAATAAAGGTAAATCACAGACAAAGAGGCATCCTTAAGATTTATAGCAGATTTGGGGCTGGAGCCGTGGCGCAAGTGGTAAGGCCTTGCATGCACTAGCCTAGGACAGACTGTGGTTTGATCCCCTGATATCCCGTACGGTCCCCCAAGCCAGGAGCAATTTCTGAGTGCATAGCCAGGAGTGGCCCCTGAGCATCACCGGGTGTGGCTGAAAAACAAAAAAGAACAACAACAAAAAGATTCACAGCAGATTTATCACAAGCAATTCTCAAGGCCCAAAGGAAATGGTGAGATATAATAACAAAACTCAATTAAACAATCACTTTACCAGGATACTTCACCCAGCCAGACTTTCATTCAGATTTGAAGGAAGGATACACAGCTTCACAGATAAACATCATCTTAGAAACTTTATAGACCCAAAACCAACCTTAAAAGAAGAGCTGAAGTGTTTAATTTAAGGCAAGGCGGATTTGATGAAACACATCAAACTCCTAAAAAAAGATGACACAATCCCATGACAAAAATCTCTCTCAACTTCAATGGACTAAATGTACCATTAAGAGACACAGAGTGGCAAAATGGATCAAAAGTGGAATCCAGGGCTGGAGTGGTGGTGCAATGGTAGGGCATTTGCCTTGCATGCATCTGACCTAGGACAGACCACAGTTTGACCCCCCAGTGTCCCAAATGTTCCCCCAAGTCAGGAGTGATTTCTGAGTGTATAGTCAGGAGTAACCCCTGAGCATCACTGGGTGTGGCCCAATAACACCCCCTCCAAAAAAAAGTTGAATTCAACATTTTGCTACCTGCAAGACACACATCTGAAGAGCTAACAGACTCAAAGTCAAAAATTAGAAGATAACATTCAAGCCAATAACTCCCTTAAAAAGGCTGGGGTGGCCATACTAATATCAGACAACAGACTTTAAGCTTAAAAAGGTTATGATATAGAGATGGGCATTTCTTTTATTTTCTTTTTCTTTTTTTTGGGGGGGGGGGTCACACCCGGTGGCACTCAGGGGTTACTCCTGGCTTTGTGCTCAGAAATCACCCCTGGCAGGCTAGGGGGACCATATGAAATCCCGGGAATTAGAACCACCATCCGTCTTGGCTTGACCACATGCAAGGCAAATGCCCTACTGCTGTGCTATATATCCTGACAAAATGGGTATTTTTTTTTTATTTTTTATTTTTGGGCCACACCCGGCAGTGCTCAGGGGTTACTCCTGGCTATCTGCTCAGAAATAGTCCTTGGCAGGCACAGGGGACCATCTGGGACTCCGGGATTTGAACCAGTGACCTTCTGCATGAAAGGCAAACACCTTACCTCCATGCTATCTCTCTGGCCAAAGATGAATATTTCTTTCTTTCTTTCTTTTTTTTTTTGGGCGACACCCGTTTGGCTAAGTGCTCAGAAATTGCCCTTGGCTTGGGGGGGACCATATGGGATGCCAGGGGATCAAACTGCAGTCCTTCCTTGGCTAGCGCTTGCAAGGCAGACACCTTACCTCTAGCACCACCTCTCCAGCCCCCCAGATGGGTATTTCTTAATAATCAAGGGATATATATGTACAACAGGAAGAAATCACACTCCTAAACAAATATTTAAAAGACTTTTCTCATGGATATTTTGGATTTATTTAAAACAGTTGCTGACAGATTTGAAGAAAGACATCAATAACAACACAATAATAGTGGAAGACTTCAACACTGCACTGTCACCCCTTGATAGGTCAACCAGACTAAAACTCAACAAAGATATACTGGCTCTGAAGGAAGAAATGGAAGAGAGTGGCCTCATATATATATATATACCTCATATATACCTCCATAAACTCAAAAGGACAGAAATTGTACAAACTACCTTCTCAGATTATCTCACATTGAAATTAGAAATGAATTACAGGGCCTGGAGAGATAGCACAGAGGTGTTTGCCTTGCAAGCAGCCGATCCAGGACCAAAGGTGGTTGGTTCGAATCCTGGTGTCCCATATGGTCCCCCGTGCCTGCCAGGAGCTATTTCTGAGCAGACAGCCAGGAGTAACCCCTGAGCACCGCCGGGTGTGGCCCAAAAACAAAACAAACAAACAAACAAAAGAACCAAGCAAGCAATAAAAAAAAAAAAGAAATGAATTACAAACAGACACAGAGAAAAAACTTTAACATCTGTAAATTAAATAGCTCCCTACTAAACAGCCATTGGGTTTGAGACAAAATCAAAACGGAAATCAAAAGATTCTTGGAAACAAATTAGAATGAAAACACTATCAGAATTTGTGGACACAGCAAAAATGGTATTAAGAAGAAAATTTATAGCTTTGCAAGCATTCATCAGGAAAGAAGAAAGGTCCTACATAAATAACTTAATAGAACATCTTAAAAATTAGAAAATGATAAAAAATGAAAAAAGTATAGGCAGATGGACAGAAATAACAAAGCTCAGAGCAGAAATTGTTGAACTGGATAATCCAAAAACAATCCAAGCGGCCGAGAGATAGCATGGAGGCAGGGCATTTGCCTTGCATGCAGAAAGATGGTGGTTCAAACCCTGATCCTGCCAGTAGCAATTTCTGAGTGTAGAGCCAGGAGTAACCCCTGAGCATTGCTGGGTGTGACCCCCAAACCAAAAACAAACAAAGAAAAAACAATCCAAAGGATCAATGAAAGTAAGAGTTAGTTTATTTGTTTATTTATTTATTTGCTTTTTGGGCCATACCTCATGATGCTCAGGGGTTACTCCTGGCTATGCGCTCAGAAATCGCTCCTGGCTTAGGAGACTATATGGGATGCTGGAGGATCGAACTGCGGTTCATCCTAGGTTAGCCGTCCTAGGTAAGCCTTACAACTTGTGCCACTGCTCCAGCCCCAAGAGTTAGTTTAAAAAAATCAACAAGATCGGGGCCGGGCGGTGGCGCTCGAGGTAAGGTGCCTGCCTTACCTGCGCTAGCCTAGGAGACGGACCGCGGTTCGATCCCCCGGCGTCCCATATGGTCCCCCAAGCCAGGAGCGACTTCTGAGCGCATAGCCAGGAGTAACCCCTGAGCGTCACCGGGTGTGGCCCAAAAACCAAAAAAAAAAAAAAAAAAAAAAAAAAATCAACAAGATCAACGAACCATTAGCAAGACTTACAAAGAAAGAGAACAATAATAATTATTAGTCAACAGAATTAATTAAAAGAAAAGGTCACTACAGATACTACAGAAATTCAGAGAGTAATGAGATTACTTTTTTTTTTTTTTTTTGGTTTTTGGGCCACACCCGGTGGTGCTCAGGGGTTACTCCTGGCTGTCTGCTCAGAAATAGCTCCTGGCAGGCACGGGGAACCATATGGGACACCGGGATTCGAACCAATCACCTTTGGTCCTGGATCGGCTGCTTGCAAGGCAAACGCTGCTGTGCTATCTCTCCGGGCCCGAGAGCTTACTTTTATTTAGACTATGTTACAAAGAGAACCTGGAAGAATTAGATTAATTCTTGGACTTCTATAATCTTCCAAGATTGAACCAAGATGATCTGGAATATCTGAACAGACTTATCACTATTGAAAAAATTAAAATGGTAATTGAAAAGGCTTTCCAAAAAAAAAAAAAAAAAAAAAAAGCAAGCCCAGGCCCAGACGGAATCACTAGTGAACTCTTTCAAATCTTTAAAGAGAACCTTTTCAGGTTCTTCTAGTAAATTGAAGAAACAGAAACACTCCAAAATAGTTTCTTATTTTTTTGAGGGGTCATGCCTGGCAGTGCTCCTGGCTTTGCACTCAAAAATTACTCCTGGCAGTTTCGGGGGAACCATATGGAATGCTGGGGATCAAACGCGGGTCAGCTGCATGCAAGGCAAATACTCTACCTGCTGTGCTATTGCTCTGACCTCACTCCCAAATGGTTCTATGAAGTGAACATTACCCTGATACCAAAAGCAGACAGAGATACCACAAAAAAAGAGAGAGAACAACAGTCAGATTCCTTGGTGAAGAGAGATGCAAAGCTCCTCAACAAAATACTAGCAAACAGAATCCAATATCTCATCAAGAAGGTTATACACCATGACCAAGTAGATTTCATCCCAGAGATGCAAGGATGGTTTAACATATGCAAGTCAATCAATATCATGCACCATATAAATAAAAGGAAAAATAAAAATTATATGATCATATCAATATATTCAGAGTAAGCATTTGACAAGGCTCAGCAACCTTTCATGATAAAAATGCTCAACAATGGGACAGAGAGATAACACAGCGGTAGGGCTTTTGCCTTGAATGCAGCCAACCCAGGATGGATGGTGGTTCGAATCCGGGCATCCCATATGGTCCCCGAGCCTACCAGGAGTGATTTTTGAGTGCAGAACCAGGAGTAACCCCTGAGTGCCATCTGGTGTGACCCCCCCAATAAAAGCTCAACAAGATGGGAATTGAATTAACTTCTCTTTATATAGTTAAAGCCATTTATCACAAGACTATGACAACATTATACTTAATGGAGAAAAACTAAAAGCCATTCCTCTTAAGATTTGACACTAGGGCCTGGAGCAATAGCACAGCAGGTAGGGTGTTTGCCTTGCATGCAGCTGATCCAGGACGAATGGTGTTTCGAATCCTGGCACCCTATTTGGTTCCCTGAGCCAGCCAGGAGCAATTTCTGAGCCAGGAGTAACCTCTGAGCAAAGCCGGGTGTGACCCAAAAACAAACAAACAAACAAACAAACAAAAAAGACCTGATATGAGACAAAGTTGCCTTGTCTCATCAATTCTGGATGGGGCCAGAGCGATAGCACACTGGTAGGGAGTTTTCTTGCATGTGGCTGACCCAGGACAGATCTAGATTCTATCCCCAGTGCCCCTTATGGTCCCCCAAGCCAGGAGCAATTTCTGAGTGTATTTCCAGGAGTAACACCTGAACATTACTGGGTGTGGCCCAGAAACCAAAAAAAAAAAAAAAAATAATAGTACTGTGAATACTTGCCATAGCAATCTGGAAAGAAAAAGATATTAAGGGTAACCTGATAGGAAAGCAAGAAGTCAAGCTCTCACTGCAGATGATATGGTGCTATACTTAGAAAACCCTCAAGACTACCAAAGGGGCCAGAGCAGTAGCACAGTGGTAGGGCATTGCCTTGCCCGTGGCTGACCTAGGACAGACCACAGTTCAATCCCCTGGTGTCCCATATGGTCCCCCAAGACAGGAGCGATTTTTGAGCACATAGCTAGGAGCATACCCTGAGCATCACCGGGTATAGCCCAAAAACAAAAACAAAAACAAAACAAAAAAGACTCTACCAAAAATTTCTAGAAACAATAGATTTGTATAGTAAAGTGGAAGGTTATAAAATTAATATCCAAATATTTGTGTTTTTGTAAATACAAATAATGACAGAAAAGAGACATTAAAAGAACAATCCCATTCACAATTGTGCCTCAGAAAATCAAATACCTCAGAGTCAACTTAACTTTTAAGGATATGAAAGGCTATATACAAAGAAAACTACCAAACACTGCTTCAAGAAAATAAAAAGGACAGAAGGAAAAGGACACATATACCCTGCTCATGGACTGGAAGAATTAACATAATTAAATGGTAATGCAAAGCATTGTACAGCATTGTACAGCTTTAATTTAATCCCTCAAAGGATATTCATGGTATTTTCCAAGGGAGTAGATAAAACACTAGAAGTTCATTTGGAACAATAATCATCCACGAATGGCTAAAGCAATATTGAGAAAAAAAAAGATGGGAGGCATCACTTTCCCTAAGCCTAAATTGTACTATAAAGCAATAGTCATTAAAACAGCATGGCATTACTAAATCCCATGACAATTATCTCTCTCAATGTCAATGGACTAAATGCACCACTTAAGAGACACAGAGTGGCAAAATGGATCAAAAAGCTGAATCCAACATGTTGCTGCCTACAAGAAACACATCTAAATAGTCAGAACAAACACAGACTCAAAATTAAAGGTTGGAGGAAAATCATCCAAACAAACAAGTCTCTTAAAAAAGTTGGAGGGGCCATATTAATATCAGATGACACAACTTTAGACTTAGAAAGTTATAAGGGACAAAAATGAACTTTTTTTTTAAATAATCAAGGGATATGTACAACAGGAAGAAATTATACTTTGATATATTGTTGAGATCGAGTCAATATGTTCATCAGAGACATGGTTCTGTAATTTTCTTTTTTTGTTGTTTTGGGGTCACACCCAGTGACATTCAGGGGTTACTCCTAACTACACTCAGAAATCGCTCATCGCTCAGGGGACCATATGGAATGCCAGGAATTTAACCCGTATTTGTCTTGGGTCATCCATGTGCAAGGCAAACACCCTACTACTGTACTATCACGCCGACCCTTGTAATTTTCCTTTTAAAAATAGTCTCTGTTGATTTTTTTAATTAATATTGGTCTCATAGAAGATATTATAAATAATTCCTACTTCTTCAATTTTCTGGAAGAGTTGAAATATAAAGATAATAGATCCTCTCTGAGAGTTTTATAAAATGTCATTAGTTAACCTAGCTGAGTACAGCAAGGTGTGATATTCCACCATAAGAGAAAAAGGTAGATAGATAAATAGACAGACAGATGATAGACAGATGGTTGATAGATGATAGATGGATGGGTGGATAGATACACAGATGATAGATTGATAGGTATTTAGATAGACAGATAGATAATAGAGAGATTTGTCTTTTGACCCCCCCCCCCCAGAGAGTGTCAGGGTCTACTTCTGGATCCGACTCATGTATCAGTCCTGGAAGAACTAGGAGACCATATGCAGTGCTGGAAATCAGCCCAGCATCAGCTGTGTGTGAGGCAAATGTCTTAACCTCTGTACTATTTCTCCGAACTCTTACATCCATTTTTAAAAAGCATAACATTTTTTACACCAGTAACGGCAGCAGTCACCTTTCATTTATTATGTGTGCTCCGCATTTAGAATCTCTTATGCAAGCTTCAAAAAAGAACCAGGACAAGTGTTAAATGGGAATAGCATTTCTCCTGGGGTGTTCTGGGGTCACAAGCATTTAAATCATACAGGAATTTTATTAAATAGATTCCTGAGCCTCACCCCAGAACTTCTAAACCAGACCCTCTGGAGCTGGAATCTGGGAATACACATTTTGTGTGGTAGTGGTTTGGGCCACACTGGTAATGCTCAGGGGTTACTCCTGGCTCTGCACTCAGAAATTACTCCTGGCAGTGTTTGGGAGATCATATATGACACCATGGATTGAACCCAGTTCAGCTGCATATAAGGCAAACACCCTATCTGCTGTTCTATAGCTCTGTTCATAAAATATACTACTTTTTAAATATATAGAATAATGTGTCATAACCCATATAATTTTTTAAATTATGGCTAGAGAATATAGGCTGCAGGAGTCCTCAAACTATGGCCCACCCAAAGCAGGCCCAGAATTTTCCTTGAAATACTTGGAAATTTGTTGATATTACTTTACTTGTTCTTCATTTTAAGTATTGTATTTGTTCCCATTTTGGTTTTATTTTTGTTTGTTTTCATTTTTTGGGCCACACTAGGTGACGCTCAGGGGTTACTCCTAGCTATGTGCTCAGAATTTGCTCCTGGCTTGGGAGACCATATGAGACGCTGGGGTATCAAACTGTGGTCTTCCTAGGCTCCATTTTTTTTTAACTTCAAAATAAGATACATGCAGTGTGCATAGGAATTTGTTTATAGAATTTTTTAAACTATAGTCTGTTCCTCCAGCGGTCTGAGGGACAGTGAACTGGCCCCTTGTTTAAAGAGTTTGAGGGGAAAAAAGCTGGAGGACTCTGCTATAGGGAATAGGTGATTGCCCTGCATATAGTTTTTCCTGGTTTTATTTCCCACACTGCATATATGACCCCCTGAGAACCACCACATGTGGCCCCCCCCAAATAAAATTTTTAAATGGAAATTACTGTACATGCATTAAAAGCCATTTATGATTTACCCTATCATCATTTAGATCGCTGGAAGGTCTTGTTCCCTCATTTATGGTCATACTGCCACCTTGTGGTTCACAACATACTAGTCTACAAGGACTCATTTCCAAGTTTTCCACCTTCCTTTCTCCCAGTAGCTTAAGTGAAACAGTAAACAGTAATGGGATTATATACAGCTTTTCAACAAACCGAAGATTTCAACAAACAAACAGATTGAGCCCAAGTGGGCCTGTTTCTTCTGATTATTTTTCTTTGATAACTTGTTCTAATTCTACAGATTTTCTAGTTACAATGACACAGATTTTAGTCAGTAAAGGTTTACAGAGTCCTGAACGTGTTAAGGCAGTCTAGCATACACCAGAAGGTGGTAGTGTCTCTCTGCTTAGTCCTCAGGTGTGATGAACTCAAGTTCAGAAACTAGGGTGATTGTTCAGACATCCCAAATTGATGAAAGCTCCTCAGAAAGGGCCCTTTTGGGTTTTACTTTATTGAAAATTGCTTTTCTATAAACCCCACCAGACCTTCTCTTCCCTTTCCTCTCAGTAAAATAAGGAAACGGTGAGTGAAGTGAGAGCTGCTCTCTCCTGAGGACACAGACACAGAGTGCCTCCTAAGGAGCTGCTGTGGAGGACCACTGACCACAGCAGACCACTGACCATAGTAGGTCACTGACCACAGCAGACCACTGACCATAGTAGGTCACTGACCACAGCAGACCACTAAACACTGCAGACCATCGAACATAGCAAACCACCAACCACAGAGCATCACCGACCATGGTGGATCACTGGCCACAGCAGACCACAGACAAGCACTCTCCTAGCACTGTCCTGCAAGTGTTTCAACAGCCCACAGGCTTAACCAACTGCCTCCTCAAATACTCAAAACTGCTCATCTACAAATTAGAAAGCCAGCATTTCTTCACCAATGCTAATTTAACAGTGAGTTTTGGAACCCAAAGCTCTATCTGGTTTTGTGTGAAACCAATTGTACCAAGAACAGGGACTGAACTTGGGAGAGGGACTGAAAAGGGACACCCCCTTGGGATAAAACTGTTCATGGTCACTTTCCCAGAGTCCAGAAGAAGCTTTAGTGAAGGGAGACTGGGAAGATCCATCTTCTTCTCTGTACTGAACCTCTGCAAACTCGGCTCTGCCCTGAACAATGTGATCCCCATTCCCTACCCAGTGAGCTGTCCTCCTCCTGATCCTCTACCTTATCCACTGCAGTATTACTCCAGCCTTAGGGACACGACACTGCTGGAATTCAGGGAATGGGGTCACCCTGAGCAGGTCATGCACTAGTAGTTTAAAAGTTGAAATTCTCCACGGCCTAGGCATATCTGGTGGCTTAAAAAAGGTCAGAGCTGGGGCCGGGTGGTGGCGCTAAAGGTAAGGTGCCTGCCTTGCCTGTGCTAGCCTTGGATGGACCGCGGTTCGATCCCCCAGTGTCCCATATGGTCCCCCAAGCCAGGAGCAACTTCTGAGCACATAGCCAGGAGTAACCCCTGAGCGTTACCGGGTGTGGGCCAAAAACCAAAAACCAAAAAAAAAAAAAAAAAAAAAAAAAGGTCAGAGCTGAGTACAGGAAGGATAGATTGACTGTTCTTCCTAAGTCGTGAGAACTACAGCAGACCCACAATGGCAATTGCACAGCCACGAGGGACAACCTTAGGCTGCACGTGACCTGTTTTTAGAAGCACCAGCTGGTAGTAGTGGCAGAGAGAGCCAAGGAATAGGAAACGGAGCTGAACTGGGCCACATGCTTTGCACGTAGACACTCCTAGTTCAGGTCTAGGCACCCATAGTACTCTGGTACTGCCAGATGTGGTCCTGAAACACTGAACCAGGAATAGTCTCTGTTCATACCTGTATATGGCCTAAAAATTCACAAAAGAAAGAGAGGAAATGAAGCCTGCTGTGGATGATACCCTCTGGCTCTCTGTCTGCAAGGCATATGAAAGTAGGTCAGGCCCTTTTTATCTGCCAATCTCTAAGTTCTCAAAAACTTGAACAAGGGACTACTCCCTAGATGATATAGCAACAATAATTTTGAGCATGAGAAAGAGATAATTTTATCATACCTCAAGCTAGAGAAACCAGACATATAGGTAGCAATATTTTGTCTTCCTGCTTTATATGAAGCAGAGAAAGCCCAGAAGCATTGCTGTGGGAAAGAAGACCAGGATTCCAGTTTGATCTCCAACAGGCTACAAACGAGAGATGACTTAAATATCTCTGTGTCAGAGAAGCTGGCATCTCCCTGCCCTACAGGGCAGCTGTCAAAGCTGCACCTAAAGTCCACGTGATCTGCATGGTACTGGACTGATCCTTACCACCTCAGTCTTTGGGGAGTCATGGACTTAGGCAGAAGTGAGGAAAAGAAAAGTCAGTTCTAATCACTGCTTAGATTTTTCTCAGAGCATCACCTTCCCTTGCAGAAAAGAATTTCAGGAGATTAATTAGTGAAGTAAAATAATTCTACTTAAAGCAATTTATTTAGCGCAATGTGAGGGGAGAAAAAAAAAAAAAGATAGAAACATGTTTCAGAGAGAACATGGGCTTCTCCAAAGGGGAAAGCCAAGAGCTCATGTCTCAGCTCAAGATGCCGGCGAATCTCCACAGAGCCTTTTCAAAATTGGTTTTATCTTGGGACTTCTTTCAAACTGCTCCCACTTGGGTAAGAGTCTATTGCTAGCACAAAGAAAAAAGACTTTGACTCTTGTTTGGTGGTTTTTTCTGTATTCTTATCAATCTTATAGATTCTCTTGAGTTTTCTTTTCTGAAAGGTTCAATCTTCTCTGGTTTCTACATCTGGGGGTGACTTATTTTTTCTATCTCCAAAGTGCTAAGGGTTTGTATCACAAAGACATGTGGTCTTTATACCTTTGGGCTACTTCTTTTTATTTTTATAATTTCCCAGAAAATTCATCACTTCTCCCCCCGCATCTCTGCCTGCAACACTAGGTCTGTTTTCTACCACTTGAGTTATTTTCCCTCCCCTTTAACCTTTTCTTCTAATTAATGTGTGATTAACATTTTGCTTTGCGTTGGTTTTAAGGATATAATACAATGATTCAATATTTGGATGCCTTGCAAAATGATCAGAGTAAGCCTAGTAATGTCAGTCACCGTAACTTTTTCTAAAGATAAATACTTATATTGCCTACTTTTTTTTTTTTTTAGCAACTTTCAAACTATGAGCTAAGATCCCCAAAAGACTTTTTTTTTTTTTACTGTAATTTAAACTTTTTGACCACCTTTCCCCTTTTTTCTCACTCCACTCACTGACCCTACCCCACCTCTATCTCTGGCAAACACCAATCTCTTCTCTTTATTCATGAACTCATTTTGCTGTTTTGATTTTCAACATGATATAATGTTCTCACGGTTCACCCAATTCATGTTGTTACAAATGCCAAAATAAAAAAAAAATGGAGGTGGGGGATTTTGTGATCTCTGTGCACAGGGATTACTCATGGCAGGGTTTGGGATACCATATGGAATGCTAGGAATTGAATCCTGGTTGGCTGTACTATTGCTCCAAGTCAAAAATCAAATTTACTGTTTCAATTTCAATTTAAAAATTAGTTCAAATACACTGCTAAATTACTTAACAAAAATCACGAATTTAAGCACAATAATTTGCATGGATTTTTTGTTTGTTTTGTTGGAGGGGGCATCTGAGCAGGTTGTACCTCTGTCAAGGAATTTGTTTAAAACGTTTCTAACAGGGGCCGGAGCGGTGGTGCAAGTGGTATGGCATTTGCCTTGCACGCACTGACCTAGGATGAACCGAAGTTCGATCCCCCGGCATCCCACATGGTCCCCCAAGCCAGGAGCAATTTCTGAGCACATAGCTCTGAGTAACCCCTGAGCATCACCGAGTGTGGCCAAAAAACAAAAACAAAACTCGTTTCTTTTTTTTTTTTTTTTTTTTGGTTTTTGGGCCACACCCTGTGACGCTCAGGGGTTACTCCTTGCTATGCGCTCAGAAGTCGCTCCTGGCTTGGGGGACCATATGGGACGCCGGGGGATCGAACCACGGTCCGTCCTAGGCTAGCGAAGGCAAGGCAGGCACCTTACCTCCAGCGCCACCGCCCGGCCCCACAAAACTCGTTTCTAACCATTTATTATTTTGGGGTCAAGGGAGAGGTGGACAATATCTGGCAGTGCTCATGAGCTACTCCTGACTCAAGGCTTTCCCCTGGCCATGCTTGGGAGACCATATATAGTGCTGGAGATTGACTGGGGTTAGCAGTGTCAAGGCAAATGCCTTTATGCCTGTACCTCCTCTGGTCCTCTACTTTGTTGTTTTTGTATTTGGCCTCATTTAAAATTTATTTAAATACTTTTTATTTAAAACTAATATTGAGGGGCCAGAGTGGTAGCAAAGTGGTAGGGCGTTTGCCTTGCATTCAGCTGACTCAGGTTTGATCCCCGGCATTTCATATGATCCTCTGAGTCAGGAGTGAGTTCTGAGCTCCAAGCCAGGAGCAACCACTGAGCACCATTGGGTGTGGCCAAAAACCCCAAAAGAAAGAAAGAAACAAACAAAAACAACCCAAAAAAACCCTAATAATGATTTTTTAATGGTGTTGACATTTAGGATTTTAGGATGCACCTTTTTTTCACCCCACCACCACTGATGTACCCAAAGCTCTCTGTGCCATGTCCCTGTGTCACATTCACCCAATTTGTTCTTTTTTTGTTTGTTTGTTTTTGGGTCACACCCAGTGGTGTTCATGGGTTATTCCTGGCTTTGCACTTATAATTGCTCTTGGCAGGCTTGGGAGACCATATGGGATGCCAGGGATTGAATCTGGGTCAATTCCAGTTCGGCCCTGTGCAAGGCAAATGCCCTACCGCTGTGGTATTGCTCCAGCTCCCCAATTTATTCTTATTTGGGGGGGGTTGGCCCACACCCAGTGGTAGCTCAGGGGTTATTCCTGGCTCTGCGCTCAGAAATCGCTACTGACAGGCATGGGGACCATATGGGATGCCAGGATTCGAACCATCATCAGTCCTGGATTGGCAGTGTGTAAGACAAACATCCTACCACTGTGCTATTGCTCCCCCCAATTTATTCTTTTTTTTTTGGTTTTTGGGTCATACCAGGCGGTGCTCAGGGGTTACTCCGGGCTCTCTGCTCAGAAATAGCTCCTGGCAAGCACGGGGACCATATGGGACACTGGGATTCGAACCAACCACCTTTGGTCCTGGATCGGCTGCTTGCAAGGCAAAGGCTGCTGTGCTATCTCTCCGGGGCCCCCCCCAATTTATTCTTAAATGTGTATCCCACAAGCTCCAAATCAGAAAATGCTGATAATAAAGAGCTCATTTGTTCCTAAAACAAACCTAACCTTTTTATTTCCCTAGTGAAAATATGGGCATGATTCTTTAAGGCCCTTGAATATTTGCAATAAAAATACAGTTATTCAGCAGAACTGATGTGTTTGTTTAAGAATTTTCTGCTTCCCTTGATCAAAAGACTGTGGTATTCAATCAAGCAACTTCCTCTTTCTAAGAAACATTGACATTTATTGTGTCTCTAAAACAGTATCCAAGAAAAGTACTCAGTTGTTAAATAGAAAACTATTACTAAAGTTGGGCTGACTCTTAGGGCACTGATTTTTGTATTTTAGGCTTGTAAATGGTTCTCTTTTCATTCACAAAAGCAGCAAATTCTGCCCTGCTATGGAAGACAGTTGAGACTGTAGGATGATGTTGGAAAAGGAGGACAATCCGATCCAAACCACAATTTGGGGGTGGGGGAAATCTGCCTAACGTTGAACTTTGTTCCTCAGGAACTTCTGTACATAAAAATAAACCTCTAAAATACAAGAGCTTGTTTGATGATGAATCCTTTCTCTGCCTCTGGACAGAAGAATGTGGATGGCTCAGACCATGGCTGCAGCAGCCACACATCTTTGCTGCAATTCTCACACACCAGGCAGTCATGTCCCGTGTTGCTGTGCTAGGAATTCCAGGCAACTGAGCTGTCAGGACTAAGCTCAGTTGCAAAGGGTGCAAGGCTGCTGGGCTGCAAGGGCCAGGAGACCTGGCTGCCACGTGGGGTGAGGTGCCCACTAGGGTCGCCAATATGTAGCCAGAGTAGAGATGGGGGGAGAGGTTGGGGGTGAGGAGAGGGGAGGGGGGAAGAGAGACTTGATTTTCATCCCACCAAGTCCATTTGGGATCCCCAGCTCTACATATATTCTCCAAAGCCTTGCCTAAGGTTGTTCCTGAACACAGAACCATGATAGTCCCTGAGCACTGTCAGGTATGGCACAAAAGCCAAAAAAATTAATAAATGAAGACCTTATTTCCAAGTATGGTCACAGTCTGCAGTATTGGTAGTTAGCAAACATGTAACTTTGGCAGGAGTAGAGGATAAAGTTGATGAGCACATGCTCTGATGTGATGTCCAACGTAAGATTTGTCTTGTGTTGGGGTGTTTGCCTTGCATGCGGCCAACACAGGACAGACCCTGGTTCGAATCCCAGCAACCCATATGGTCCCCTGAGCCTGCCAGGAGCAATTTCTGAGCATAGAGCCAAGAGTAACCCCTGAGCGCAGCCGCCGGGTATGACCCCAAAACCAAACCAAACCAAACCAAACCAAACCAAACCAAACCAAACAAAACAAAACCCTGAAAAACAAAAAAGATTTGTCTTGTGAACAAAAAAAAATATACTGCTTGCAGACAGCACCTTTATTTGGAGACAGGTATGTTCTTGCCTTCATGAATCACAATCTCCTTTCTGTAGCTTTAACACAACTCCCCTGATTCTCACTGATTGTGATATTAATATTTGATATTTGATATTAATATTTGGTTGTCAGGGAAACTGATACCAATGCATTGGTCATAAATATCTAAGGTAGAATAGGAGAACTCATCCTGAGGCTCACAAATCTGGTCCTTCCCACCTGCCTGATCCTAGATGATCTCCAGATACCATCTCATTGTGATATCTCTCTCTGTGGTGTCTGCTTTTAAGCGTTTCTCGTACACGGGCCACTTTGAAGTATAATGACTGTACAACTATAGCAGTTCTAAAGAAAAGGTGGTCTGTGGGATAAGGACATATAAATAGGCAGCCCTTGAGAGACTTTTGTCTCGTTTTTGTGTTGTCTATTTTGATCCATCAGATTAAAGAAAAAGGTTAGTGTGCCACCTAGGTTTATCATTGACAAGGGTGTCCTTCCTAGAGATTCTACGTTCATTGAGTTAGTCATGTCTCAGACTGCCTATAAAAAGGAAGAGACAAAAAGACACATACTTGAATGAGGCATACAGAAGGCAAGTGAGGAAGATGAACTTTGCAAAAACAGGGTTACAGAATTTACACCACCCATCCCACTCAAAGATATGCACAGATCAGTCAGGCATATGGAGAGCAAAGTCATGGAACTTATGAACAGCCAACTGGTGTCATTTATACCCGGGCTCAGGCCACTGTGACCTATGGGCTGACCACCTGTGCAATTTCTTTCTTTCTTTTTTTTTTTTTTTTTTTGGGCCACACCCGGCAGTGCTCAGGGGTTACTCCTGGCTGTCTGCTCCGAAATAGCTCTTGGCAGGCACGGGGGACCCTATGGGACACCGGGATTCGAACCAACCAGCTTAGGTCCTGGATTGGCTGCTTGCAAGGCAAACACCGCTGTGCTATCTCTCCGGGCCCGCAACTTCTTATGGACAGCCTCCCACTGGTTATCCTGCTCCAACTGCTCCCCAGGCATTAAGCCAGTCTGTCCAGAGCTATGGCACTGGTGCTTATAATGCTGCCATTGCAATGGTCACTACCACCCATGCCTCCCACACAGCTCAGTCTGCATATGCCACTCAGCTAATTAAGGATCCAGCAACTGGCAGCATCCGGCAACCACCACATGTACAAGACCACAGGATGGTAACAAGCTCATCGAGACTTGTCAACCTCAATCTAGCACAGGATTTTTCTTCTTCTTTTTTTTTTTTTTTTGTTTTTGCTTTTTGGTCTTTTGGAGACCACACCCAACTGTGTTCAAAACTTAACTCCTGTTTCTGTACTCAGAGATCACTGCTTGCAGGGCTCAGGGGACCATATGTGGTGCTAGGTTGCTGCATACAAGGCAAACTTCTTACCTGCTATACTCTCTTTGGATCTATTTCTTTTTCCTTTTTTTTTTCTTTTTTTTTTGGCTTTTGGGTCACACCCGGCAGCACTCAGGGGTCACTCCTGGCTCCACGCTCAGAAATTGCCCCTGGCAGGGATGCTGGGATTCAAACCAGTGACCTTCTGCAAGAAAGGCAAATGCCTTACCTCCATGCTATCTCTCCGGCCCTTCTTTTTCTTTTTTTTAAGCTTTTAGGCCACACCTCTGATGATGCTCAGCAATCACTCCTGGCAGTGTTCAGGGAACCATATGGGATACTGAGTCAGCTGCATGCAAGGCAAACACTTTACCCACTGTACTTTTACTCCAACTTCTCTGGTCCTATGTCTCATGCACAGCGTACTCTTGAGCAAACAATTTATTTTACAGTAAGAGAAATACATCACCGAGTTCAGCCTATGAAATTCACTAATATTTCCATGTTCCTTATTATCTAAAAGCAACTTGCTTAGTAAACTGGCAGGATAGTTTAGTCAACACTCCACAATTTGACAAAATGGGTAAGATCAGTGCTATACAGGAGTCTCTGTGGGGAATGTGGCTGCCCTTCCTGCAGGGACACCCCAGTTAAGATGTGGTTATTCTTTCTTGGAGGGAGACACAAACACAGAGACAGACAAACAAAGACAGACAAACAAAGACAGACAGACAAAGACAGACACAGAGACAGACAAAAATGGGAAAAGGATTTCAGCCAAGACTGAACCCAATTCCAATTTATTGAAACCCAAGGCCCGGCTTAAATATTTTTTGTGGGCATAGTTCTGCTCGTACCCATAGAACAGGCGTAACAGGATCCATTAGCAAATGAGATAATGAGATCTGTCTCTACGAGGTCAGGATGAACTGATAATGGAACTTATCTCTGGCAGGTGAGGTATACAAGTCATGTGACCTTAAATGTTTTCCATTTAATTCTCAAGGTTACCTTCTTTGAGCAAAGTCACAAGGTCCTAAGTATTCTGCCTGTTCTAAGGGGCTCTCTACAGGGGAGTATATAATGATTCCTCCCATAGCTATTATCCTTAGAGCCCAAAATAAATTTTTCTCTCCCTATTTAACTATTCACTTTTGTTTGACTTCTGGCATAGTAACATTTTTTTTTTTGGTGGTTTTTGGGTCACACCCGGCAGTGCTCAGGGGTTTTTCCTGGCTCCGTGCTCAGAAATCGCTCCTGGCAGGCACGGGGGACCATATGGGACGCTGGGATTCGAACCGATGACCTTCTGCATGAAAGGTAAATGCCTTACCTCCATGCTATTTCTCCGGCCCAACATTTTTAAAATTTATTTATTTAAACACCCACCAGGATTTAAAATGTTACACATAATCCAGTCATTTCTGACACTCAATGTTCCATTATAAGTAGAATATTCCCTCCACTATTGCCTCCAGTTACCCACCCTCCTCCAAGACAACCCCTTGGCAGATACAAATGATTTACTTAATACTGCTTGTTAAAACTAAATGATAATGGAATAACAGGAGGAAAGACTTTATTAAAAGAAAATTTGTTTTAAGCTCATTACATTGTATGTTAAAAATAATAAGAAAGACGAAAGATGGAGCTGGAGCCATAGCACAGCAGAGGGCATTTGCCTGGCATGCAGACGACCTGGAATTGACCCAGGTTCAATCCCTGGCATCCCATATGGTCCCCTGAGCCTGCCAGGAGCTATTTCTGATTACTGAGCCAGGAGTAACCCTTGAGTACTGTCATGTGGCCTCTTAAAAGCATTCCGTGCTTGGAAATTAGGGCCTCTAAAAGTTGGTAGAACAGGCATCTGCTACCATGTCTGTCCATACACTCAACTCATTTAACTCTCTGATCCCTGGAATTTAGAGATTTTTTTTTTTTTGGTTTTTGGGTCACACTCAGGGGTTTTGGGTCAGCGCTCAGGGGTTACTCCTGGCTCTATGCCCAGAAATCGCTCCTAGCAGGCTCGGGGGACCATATGGGATGCTGGGATTCAAACCACTGACCTTCTGCATGCAAGGCAAACACCTTACCTCCATGCTATCTCTCCGGCCCCTAGAAATTTCTTTTGAAAAAAAAAAGAAAAAAGAAAGGGAGTATTCTTTTTTTTTTTGGTTTTTGGGCCACACCCGTTTGACGCTCAGAGGTTACTCCTGGCTATGTGCTCAGAAATCGCCCCTGGCTTGGGGGGACCATATGGGACACCGGGGGATCGAACGGTGGTTCTTCCCTGGCTAGCGCTTGCAAGGCAGACACCTTACCTCTAGCGCCACCTTCCCGGCCCCGAAAGGGAGTATTCTTATAAAAATTAACCCAATGGTGCTCAGAGACCACCAAGGCCATACCTGACTACGGACTATAGGGACCACAGAGTGGCAGAAATTAAACACCTCATGTTCTACATGAGCCACACCCCAGTCATATCATTCAGGGATTTTCATAGTGGCTTCTTCAGTAGGCACAATCAATTATTAACTCACTCTTGGCCCTCTCCTCTCCATGGAGGACAGAAGAGGATATAGAAAAAGAGTCTGAGTTGAAAGTTTCCAAATTTCCACATTTCGAAATTCTATGGAAGACACAGATTCAATCCCAAGTACCACCCAGAGTGATCCCTAAGTACAGAGCCAGAATTAAGCCCTGAAAATTGCTGTATGTAACCAAAAAAAAAAAAAAAAAAAGGCAAAACAAAAAAAAAAACCTAGAAAACAAAAATAAAGTTAATTTACAATTTACTCAGAGCATAATTTAGAACTGGTAACTAAGTTTGTACCTCCCAATTTACAAACTCAAGTCAGCAAACAAATGCCACTATTAAATTTGATCAAAATTCCATTCCCAAGTGTTCAATTGCTTTAGCAAATAAATTATAAGAGGGAATTACAAGTGGAAAGGGAACCCAAGGATGTATTCAGTGTTAGAGCACTTGCTTTGTAGTATGTGAGGCCACTAATTCTGTCCCCGGAAGTGCCCTCCATCTCATCAAATTCGAACTGACATTGAATCCTCAAGTTACAAGTGCAACAACCTCCATCATACTACAATCAAGTATGTGATCAGAATTCACAACAAAAACGAATAGAAATTCATAATTTATTTTTTAAGGGAAACACAGAGCTGTTTTAGATTTTGAAGTCCCAGGGGGAGAGGAGATAGAGAAATAGTTCGACAGAAGGAGCACAGATTTTGCCTGAGGCGCCCTGGATTCAATCCCCTGTACCACATAATCCTCCAAGCACTACAAGAACTGAGTACAAAGCCAAGAGTGATTCCTAGGACCAAAACAAAACAAAATAAAGATAGGAGTTAGCGAGTACAGTGGACAGGGCATTTGCCTTGCATGCAGAGTACCAATATTTAATCTCCACAGAGTAATTCCTGAGCTCAGAGCCAGGATTAACCACTGGCTGGGTGTGGTCAAAAAATAAAAAATGAGGACCAGAGCAAACCCTGGCATTCTAGATGGCCCCACAAGCCCTTCAGGAGTGATTCCTGAGCACAGAACCAAGAGAAACTTCTGAGCACTGCCTGGTGTGGGCCAAAAACAAACAAAAAAGTAAATAAATAATTTTAAAACAAATCCGAAAAATCCTTAAGAGATATTCCAAGCATATAAGCAGTTCAGGGACTTTGGATCTGGACTTGAACAACCCAGTTGTAAAGCAAGTACATGGTATGATAGCACTATATTGTTTGGCTTGTCCACCCACACCTCTAATTCTCCAACCAACACCTCCTGTAAATCTTCCTCTTCCTTTCCGTGAGGTCCCTGAAGCGACTGACCTTGGCTCCAGTTTACAGCACATAGTTAGCCAGATGACTCAGAGGGAACTAATCATTGTCTTCTGTGGGAATAGAGGCATGAAGGAAAAGGAAGAATTAGTATGTAAACTATAGATCTCAGGGGTGTTGCAAGGATTTGTGAACTGAAGAGCAGAGAAGCCAATGTGCTATTAAAGGAAAGATGAGGCAGCTGGTTTAAAAGAATGTCCTGGGTCTCCTGCAGGGCCCCAGGGCCCATTTTTATTCTTAAAACTCAGATGCCTTCCTCCCTAGAGATCCCATGATATTATCTTCAATCTTATCTCTGTTCACACTGTTTCCCACTGAATTTCTGTCATTTGAAAACAAAATAGTCCAAATAATTCCTTGGATTTATTTCTAAAGTATTTTCTGTGCCTAATTTAGCTACCATTCCTTAGTTTTTGTTTTTGGGCCATACCTTGTAATACTCAGGGCTTACTTCTGGTTCTACTCTCAGGGACCACCCCTGGCAAGATCTGATAACCATTTTAGGCTCATGTTGTCAAATAGATTTTTTTTTTATTCTTGGGTCACACTCCGAAGTGCTCAGGAGTTACTCCTGGCTCTACACTCAGAAATTGCTCCTGGCAGGCATGGGGAACCACATGGGATGCCAGGATTCGAACCACTGACCTGCATGCAAGGCAAATGTCCCACCTCCATGCTATCTCTCCAGTCTGTCAAATTGATTTTTAAAAAATTACAAAAAAATTTTGAATTGTAAGCAGCAAAAGTCTTGGATACACCCTTCCCACACCTGAAAGCTGGGCACTCTCAGAGGAGGGGTGGGCCAAAATCCTGCCCTGCCAAAACCACTACTCACAACCCACAATCATCACCACATCAAGGCCCAACTTTACTGCTTGCCACTGATCTCTGCAGAGACACCCAACCAACCAAAACTCCAGGTATTCTGGGATTTGAGTTGAGATCTTCTGTGAGAGTGAGAGTAGGCAGCCTCCACTTACCCACTTTCATATTTTTAGAAGCCCTAATAACCACAGTTATGCCCCACAGTTGACACCTTGTCAGCCACAGAATGTGGAATTCCAGGACTGTGTAAGTAATTTTTTTTTTTTTTTGGTTTTTGGGCCACACCTGGCAGTGCTCAGGGGTTACTCTTGGCTGTCTGCTCAGAAATAGCTCCTGGCAGGCACGGGGGACCATATGGGACACTGGGATTCGAACCAACCACCTTTGGTCCTGGATCGGCTGCTTGCAAAGCAAACACAGCTGTGCTATCTCTCCGGGCCCCCAAATTTTTAAATACTAACATCCCAATAGAAACACATTAAATTAAATCTCAAAGTAGCATAAAAGCCACCTCTTAAAGCCATCTGGATTTCATTTTTTGGGTGGGGGGGCCCACACCCAGTGACACTCAGGGGTTACTCATGGTTATGTACTCAGAAATCACTCCTGGCTTGGGGGACCATATGGGACTCTGGGGGATCGAATCTTGGTCCATCCTAGGTCAGTGCATACAAGGCAAACACCCTACCGCTGTACCACTGCTCCAGCCCAGCCATCTGGATTTCTTTGAGGAAGTTTTTGTTCATCTCTTCTCTCCATTTATTGATGGGGTTAGATATTTTTCTTGTTAAGCTCTACCAGTGCCTTATATATTTTAGATATGTGTAAAAAAATTTCAAGAGTTGTAACATCACCCCAGAAACAGTATTTCTAAACCCCACACAGCTGGGTCTGAAGAAATAATCAACCAAGCTAGTCAGGAGAGAGTCACTGGAGTCAGTCTGCTTTTCACCTCATGGCCTCTCTGCCTCAGCTCCAATCCAGAAATGCCTTTCCCCCCAAAAACCAATTCCCAATACCAGGAGGGGATAGAAGAGGTTTAGGGAAGGAGGAAGTTGCGAGTACACCTTTGTTTGGTGTTAATAGCTTGATATCATCTTATAGAAATGAACCCTATATCAGTTGGGTATTGGGTGAATAATCTCTCCTATTTAGAGTGGTCTTTTTAAAAAATGAATTCTATAATTGAACCACCATGAGATATACAAAGACAATTTTGTTAAGATTGTGTTTCAGTCATACAAGATACAAACCTCTTCACCAATGTACATTTCCCACCACCAACGTACCCAATTTCCCTCCTGCCATCTCCCCATTCCTACCTGTCTCTGTGACAGACATTTTTCTTCTCTCTGGTGGACAGTTTTATTCTCTATCTCTTTTTATTTTATTATTATTTATATTATTATTCCAAAAATTCTTGTTCAGTGATCATTTTCAACTATCATTGTCATAGTTTTCTTCTCTGCCCCAGCTGCACTTTTCTGCTCTTATATGGTGAGCTTCCTACCATGGGCTAATCCTCCTGTTCCATGTTTCTACAGTCTTTGGGTATTAATATCATACTGCCAGTTTTATTTATCCCACAAAAGAGTGTAATAATTTTTTTAAATTTAAATTTGTTATAATTTAAATTTGATTTTTAATTTAAATTTGTTTAATTTAATTAAATTTATTTAAAATACTTCAAAATGTTTTTCGTTTTAATGTTTGTTTAAAAGACAAAAAGCAAAGAAACATTTTATACTGAATTCAGCAGCGGCCTAGGGAAACATGGAAAGGGAAGGCCTGAGAACAATGAAGTCAAGGATTATACTAATAGAAGACAGACAAGGGAATAATTACTGCATTTTTAGTTCCATAAGATTCCCCCCAAAAAAGTCCGTCTTGGGGCTGGAGAGATAGCATGGAGGTAAGGCGTTTGCCTTTCATGCAGTAGGTCATCGGTTCAAATCCCGGAGTCCCATATGGTCCCCCGTGCCTGCCAGGAGCAATTTCTGAGCCTGGAGCCAGGAATAACCCCTGAGCACCGCCGGGTGTGACCCAAACACACACACACACACACACACACACACACACACACACACACACACACACACACACACACACACACACAAAGTCCGTCTTATGGAGTGAAAGCCTGAGTGTGGAGAGGAGAGCATCTCCATGTGTCTTATGGTCAGGTGCGTCTCATAGAGCGAAAAATAAGACAAATGAGCTGGATGGTTTACAACAGCTTTCAGAAACTCATCATTTTCCCAAAAGAGTGTAATAATTTTATGACTATTTCTCTCTGACACATTTTGCTCAACATAATACTCTCCATATTAATCCATGTATAAGCAAATTTTATGACTTTATTTTGCCTAACAGTCACATAGAATTCCATTATGTAGATGTGCCACAGTTTTTTCATCCACTGATCTGTCCTCAGGAACTTGAGTTGTTCCAAATTCAACAAATTCTGGCTTTGTGGCTAAAAGGGACATGACAAAATGCTCCATATCACTAATCATCAGGGAGATGCAAATCAAAACAACTATGAGGTAACATCTCATGCCACAGAGACTGGCACACATCACAAAGGACAAGAACAATCAGTGCTGGTATGAATGTGGGAGAAAGGAACTCTCATTCAATTACTGGTGGGAATGCCATGTAGTCCATATGGAGATTTCTCCAAAAACTGGAAATTGAGCTCCTATATAATCCAGCTATAGCACTCCTAAGGATATACCCTAGGAACAAAAAACACAATACAAAAAGACCTGGGCAACTATATTCATTGCAGCACTATTAACAATACTCAGAATCTGGAAACAACCAAGATGCCCTTCAACAGACGAATGGCTAAAGAAACTGTGGAACATATACACAATGGAATATTATGCAGCTGTCAGGAGAGATGAAGTCATGAAATTTTCCTATACATGGATGGACATAGGTACTATTATGCTGAGTGAAATAAGTCAGAGGGAGAAAGAGAGATACAGAATAGTCTCACTCATCTATGGGTTTTAAGAAAATAAAAGGCAGTATTGTAATAATGCCCAGAGGCAATAGAGATGAGGACTGGAAGGACTAGCTCACAATATAAAGCTCACCACAGAGTGGTGAGTGCAGTTAGAGAGATGACTACACTAACAACTATCATGACAATGTTAATGAGTGAGAGAAGTAGAATGCATGTTTCTAATATAGGCAAGGGGCACTGGTGGTGGGAATGTTGCACTGGTGAAAGGTGTGTGTGTGTGTGTGTGTGTGTGTGTTTAATGACTGAAACCCAACTACAATCATGTGTGTAACCATGGAGCTTAAATAAAGATAATATTTAAATTTTTTAAAATTCAATTAAATTTTTGGTTTTTGGACCACACCCAGCTGCGCTTGGGGTTACTCCTGTCTCTGAGCTCAGAAATTGCTCCTAGCAGGCTTGAGGGACCATATCAGATGCCAGGAATTAAACCCGGTCGGTCCCTGGTCGGCAGCATGCAAGGCAAACACCCTCCCATGTGCTATCACTCTGGTCTCCATTGAGGATATTTCTATTCCTCTCTTCTCCCCGCCTTTTTTTTTTTTTTAAATTTTTGGGTCACACCCAGAGGCACTTAGAGGTTACTCCTGGCTCTGTGCTCAGAAATTGCTCCTGGCAGGCTCGGGGGACCATATGGGATGCCAGGAACTGAACCTGGGTCCATCCTGGGTTGGTCATGTGAAAGGCAAACGCCCTACTGCTGTGCTATCTCTCTGGCCCCATCATGGGTATTTATAGGGACTTTCCTGAATCTATACAATGCTTTGGGGAGTATTGCCACTTTAATGATGTTAATCTCCCAATCCAGGGATGTTTTCATTTCTCATGTCCTCTTTTATTTCTTGAAGCAGCATTTCATAATTTTCTTTGTATAGGTCTTTCACCTCTTTAGTGGAGTTGATTCTGAGGTACTTGATTTTCTGAGGCACAATTGTGAATTAAATAAAAAATCTATTTCTTCATTAATTGCATATAAGGAGGCCATAGACTTTTTTGTTAACTGTATAGCCTGACACTTTACTGTAAAAACCTACAGTATGTATATTAGGCTGGCCAGTGCCAAGCCTGTCAGCTTTGTAAGCAAGTGTCCATCCCAGTCAGTCTGCTTGCCTGGGATGGGAAGGGCTTACCTCAGGAATGTTGGCCCTCAGCCTGACTACTAGTGGCAACAAGGGAAATGCCTAGTTCTAGCACCATCTGATGTTCTCAATGTACAGAACCAGTATCTAGGAACTGTGAGTGCTCAGTTTAATCCCTCCTTGTTTACTTGTGCCTTTGAGCAGAGGGAAGTTCTGTTGCTCCCAAGTATGTGTTCCTCTGCTTTTCCTCATCCTTTATCTCTGCTGCTGCAGCTACTTGTAATTTCTCTTCTGGGGGCTGCCAGAATTCAGTGATGTTCTGCTGGAACTCCCCCAGGATTCTAGATTTCAAACCTGCCATTGCTTCTTGTTCCACAGGGTAGAGTCTTTGAAACATAATGGCTGGGTTCATCAGTCATAAAACTTTCTCAGTGGCACTCCTGTTGAGAATTCAGTATTTAATTCTGCATTTGATGAAGTTTCTGTTCAGCAGGGTCCTAGCAGCACTAAGTTATACATTTTTTGGGGTTTTTTTTTGGGGGGGGTAAGGAGTTTCACCTCTCAGTGTTCAGGGGTTACCTGGTTCTACACTCAAGAATTACTCCTGTTGGGGCCGGAGTGATTGCACAGTTGCCTTGCACGTGGCCAACATAGGACAGACCCCGGTTCAAATTTGGGCATCCCATATAGTCCCCCGAGCCTGCCAGGAGCAACTTCTGAGTGCAGTGCTAGGAGTAACCCCTAAATGCTGCTGGGTGTGACCCAAAAGCAATAAAAAAAAAAAAAGAATTACTTCTGGCAGTGCTTGGGGGGACCATATGGGATAGTAGGAATTGAACCTGAATTGGGCTCTTGCAAAGCAAGTGCTTTATCCATTGTACTATTACTCCAGCCCCTTTGAAAAATATATATTTTTGGTCATAACTGGCAATGCTCAGGGGTTACTCCAGGCTCTGTGCTCAAGGAACACTCTTGATGGTGTTGCATTAATTATTAATTAATGAGCCCTATAAGTGGATGGATGGTGAGGCCTTTCTTGGCCCAGCCCAGCAACTGCAGCCCCTAAGGCCTGGTAGGTCTGAAGGTATCAGGGTGGTGGTGAAGAAATGATCCACCACAGGCAGTCAGATGAAGCTTCAGGAGACATCAGCTTTATTACAAGGCCCTACCCGCCATGTGCATATTCCTCACACGACTTTTAAACTAAGCAGCCCCTCTGCATCCTAAACCTCCATCCTGTGTCTCCTCTCTACCTGCTGTGTCTTCCTTGCTGACTCTGTCCCTCAACCCTCCCTTAAGCCACTCTTAATCCCAACCACAGACCGGAGCCTCCCAGCTGTGGGGTCTCCCTTTCCTGGTGAGATAGGCAGGAAGTTGGGGGAGGGATAACAGATGGTACTTGGGAGACTATATGAGATGAGGGATAGAACTCTGGTTGGCCATGTGCAAACCTTACCAGCCATGCTTTCTCTGAGACCCCTGTTAGACACTTTTTATAACAAATGCTGCACCAGGACTGGGGAGTTGGCTGAAATGAGTGTAGCACACACACATTTTGCATGTGGTAGCACCAGGTTTGAAACCCTAACATTATATTGTTGCCTAAGCACTGCCAGGAATAAACCCCAAGAACTGAGTCAGAAGAATTCCTGAGCCCCATTGGCTATAATCCTAAAAGAAAACAAAACAAAAACAAAGCACTAAACCATAAAATCTTTCTTAAAGAATTATCGCTAGTAGTTGGACACAGTGTAGTGGGTAGAGTACTTACTTGGACACAGTTGACCCAGGTTCAATTCTGGCACCAAGTATGAACTTTGTGTCAGGGGGTCCTTATCTGGTAAAACACATCCTTATCTGGTGGAACATTCGAACCCACCTGGTTCCTCTATTTCAGCTGAATAGGGAGGGTTCTGCCCTTTACAGGGTGGGTACATTTTGCAGTTTATCTTTGGGCTAATCCTCTGCCCATGGGGAAGTTATAGAGTGGAAAAATATTTTACAGTGGCTTTACTGAGGACTTGGTCCTAGCTCAGGGGGCTTTGTTTCTCACAGGCCTTATCTCCAAATACCATTGCACAGGGAGTTAAGACTGACACATGAACGTGTGGGTGATTTGTAAGACAATTTCTGTCTGTGTTCAGCAGCCCAAGTTTGTTTTTCAGCCACCTCCGGCAGTGCCCAGGGGATACTCCTGGTTCTGGACTTAGGAGTTACTTATGGAAAGCTTAGGGGATCATGGAATCATGAGCCATGGGATGCCAGGGATTAAAGCCAGGTGGGAAGCATGCAAGCCAAACACTCTACTCACTGGATTATCACTGTGGCCGCCTCAGCAGCCCAAATTTGATGAGGCTCAGAAAGTGAAGTATAGGGGATAGAGTGATAGAGCTCAGCAGTAGGGCGTTTACTTTGCACGCAGCTGATCCAGGACGGACCTTGGTCTGATACCCGGCATCTCATATGATTTCCCAAGCCAGGAGCGATTTTTGAGCACTTAACCAAGAATAACCCCAGAGCGTCACCGGGTGTGGCCCAAAAACCAAAAAAGAAAAAAGGAGGAAAAAACAGAAAGTGAAGTATAGAGAGTTAATCATGCTTCTCACTTAATGGGTCCCCTGCCCCCATCTTCCTCAGAAGATTAGGAGGAATCCCTCTTTAAGTCTGCATTAGCCTCAGCTTCTCTGCTCTCTATCCCTCTACCTGGAGCATGACATGGCTGTTTCATTTACCTCATGCTCCATTACCTCTCCTGGAATAATGAAGTTTCCTCCCTCCTGTGTGTCTTGTGGTGGGATTGCTTGAGATGACATCTGTGGGCATTAGGAATGATGACAGGACAGGAGGATCAAGGCTATGTTGTCTAAGCAATGGAGGCTTAGGAAAGGTTCTCTTTCAAGTTCTTTGGCAAATTTCTCTTCCTGCAGAATCTGGTTATGGAGGCCATTTACTCCCCAGTAATGTAGAACCAGTTAGGCCAGAGTTGGGGCCTGAGCCTGCAGGAAGCAAATGCTTAGACACCAGGATCACAGGCCTGAATTGGGCAAGAGAAGAGAGCAGGTTCCTCTCATTCTGGTCAGGGGTGTTTGAACACACCAGCAATTCTGGGAAATCTAGAGGCAGGAAGTGAAGGGGGCAGGGAGAAAGTGGGGACAGAAAACGGAATCCTTCACCCCTTCTGGCTGCCTCCCCCCTCAAACTGTGCTATAAGAATGAAGTGACAAGCCTATGAGGCAGAGGCACTTCTATGGAAAGAACAGAGAAAATACCACCCCTACCCCCACTTTTCCTGCCTGAGTTCCAAGTTCATTTCTATTCTATTTGCTGTCCAAAGTCCCGGGGCAGGAGATGTCAGGTTAATAACACATGACAGACAGACAAACGAACTCAGGGTCCTCAAAGGGTCCAGCCCCCTTCTCTCTTCACCTCACCAGTACCACCTGCCCCACTTTTCCCGAGTCAGCTTTTCCTTTGCTCTGGGCTGGGGCTGCCTGAGGGACTCAGAGGTCAGCCCTCCACCCTTTACAAGGTAAAGTAACCCTGTAACTATGACACTGGAGTCAGGTAGGGCTGAGGAGATTTGAGATTAAGAAGGAATCCCTCTAGTTTAGGAACAGTGGGGACCAGATGGGAAGGTATGTATGTATGTATGTATGTATGTGCGTGTTTTTCCATGAGAATGTGGAGGGGAGGTTCTCCATTACCATGGCCCACACAAACTCTTGAGAAAGGACAATGTCTCACATTATAGCCCACAGTTCTATTTTAGACTCAGATCTAGACTAAACCTTCACTTTGACCAGATAGATAGATCCTACACTGAATCCCTTCATCAGTCGGTTTTCATCTGGATTATTTTATTACAAGCATCAGCTCAAACTTAGCCTAAGAACGTATCAACCGGTTCAACTCTTGCACCAGAGCCAGTATGCATAAGGAGCTGCAAGATATCCAGCAGCTGGACCTTGAGGAAAATGACCAGGAACTTGGTGCAGGGGAACTACCAAGCACTCCTGGGGGCCCTGCCAGGAGAAAGACTCCATTTTGGAAGGGCAAGTATCCAATTTCTGAGGCTTTACTTCACTTCTCTATGGTTCTTGATCACTGTCTTTTCCTTGTGGCTTCTATAATAGTAATTCTATGATTATACCCCTCCCAATGTCGTTCTTTGACTCCTAATGTCACCTTCTCCATTCCCAAAATCCAAGAGAAGGATGTGTGCTCAGAGGTAAAAAGTCTGGAGCAGGGTGTGTTGAGTAATGCTTGTTGTGTGTGCACAGAAGGAGGGAGAGAAGAGAGAAGAAAGGAGAAGGAGGAGGAAGAAGATAAAGAGAGAGGATAGGTATAGAGAGACAGAAAGATTCTAGAAAAATTCCTGCTATACTCCCTGCCCAGAACCTTCTAGGCTGAAGGGCAAGGACTAGGAACATCAGGTTGTGGGGGTGTTAGTGACAGAGAGAGGTAAAGACAGGGTGGGGGCTGTACTGGGAGTTTGGGGATGGGGGTTTCTTAGCTTGACCTGGGAGGAGGCTTTTACATTCCTGAGACTAGCAGACCCAGGCAGACTGTTGTTGGGGTTTTGGAGGGGAACAGTGTTTCCAGCAGGGACCTTTACCAGGGGTAGACAGCATGGGTGTGTCCTTGCCCTCTGTAGTGCCCTTATGATATCTGGTAGGAAGCTTGAAAATTATTTTGGATTTTCTTTGATCTTCTATGGTAGAGAGGGTTGGCAAGAGTTCAGAGGAATCTAGACTTCACTGGAGAGGAAACTTATACTGTGTCGGTGGGTGAGGGATCAGTTGTTTCCTTCCAGCAGCCTCTTTCTGCTGGCCAGCACTTGAGTGGGCATCGCACATGCCCACTGGGTACCACCTATCTACATTCCTTCTTGCATTTTTGCCTGTGGTTTTCTGTAAATATGCAAATGTTCTTGCCATTGTTTCATCAAATATTTTCTGTATTTTCCTTCTCTCCTTTTTTTCTTCAGGTCACCCATCTTCCCTTATGCGAGGCTTATCTAGCTTTAATACACTGGGTACAGCATTTTGGTTCTTACCAGACATTTTAGTTGAGCCTCTCCCAGTTCGTGTGTGTGTGTGTGTGTGTGTGTGTGTGTGTTTAGTTTTCTGTCTTGTGTGTGGAGTTGCAATAACTATATGAACACTTATTTGGGCCACACCCGTTTGACACTCAGGAGTTACTCCTGGCTATCTGCTTAGAAATCACCCCTGGTGGGGCCAGGCGGTGGCGCTAGAAGTAAGGTGCCTGCCTTGCCTGCACTAGCCTAGGACGGACCGCGGTTCGATCCCCCGGCGTCCCATATGGTCCCCCAAGCCAGGAGCAACTTCTGAGCGCATAGCCAGGAGTAACCCCTGAGTGTCACCGGGTGTGGCCCCCCCAAAAAAAAAAAAAGAAATCACCCCTGGCTTGAGGGGACCATATGGGACGCCAGGGGATTGAACTGCGGTCCATCCTAGGCTAGCACTTGCAAGGCAGACTCTAGTGCCACCTCTCCAGCCCAATATATCAACACTTTTATCTGAAAAAATATTTTGAAATTTTTTGGGTTTATTTTTATATTGATTTGCCTATTTCATAAATATTTCAAAACTATTTTTTGCATTATTAGATGTGAGATGCATAAGTATATCATATATTTTATACATATATATACACAAATTCATACAAGTTGTGAGAATATTAGAGCATGAACACGAGATCATCTGGAATCAAATCTAGGCATTAACATCTATAAGTCATCTGCTCTACAAACGGAACCACATACCTAACCTCTTCCTTCTCTTCTTTCTTCTTCTTCTTCTTCTTCTTCTTCTTCTTCTTCTTCTTCTTCTTCTTCTTCTTCTTCTTCTTCTTCTTCTTCTTCTTCTTCTTCTTCTTCTTCTTCTTCTTCCTCCTCTTCCTCCTCCTCCTCCTTCTTCTTCTTCTTCTTCCTCCTCCTCCTCCTTCTTCTTCTTCTTGTTCTTCTTCTTCTTCTTCTTCTTCTTCTTCTTTTCTTCCTCCTCCTCCTCTTCCTCTTCTCACTCTTCCTCCAACTCCTCTTATTATTCTCTTAACCTGGGTCTCTGGGACTCCAATGATACTTTTTTTTTTTTTTTTTGGTTTTGGGGTCACACCTGGAAGTGCTCAAAGGTTACTCCTGGCTCTATGCTCAGAAATCATTCCTGGTAGGCTCGGGAGACCATATGGGATGTCAGGATTTGAATCACTGACCTTTTGCATGCAAGGCAAACACCTTACCTCCATGCTATCTCTTCGGCCCCTCCAATGATTTTTTCTTGGTGATACATGTTTTATTTATTTATTTTTTGCCTCCCCAGAGCACTTCATTTTTGTTCATTTGGGAGATTATATTACACTTTTTTCCACTGCAGTTTTCAAGTGTGGAGGGACTGCCAATCAAAAACAAAGCAAAACAAAACCCCGTTTTCCAGGATGAAAAATGTACAGGTGAGGTCTATGGAATTCTGATAGTTGTTAGAATATGTGCAAGGCATGAGTTTAATCTGGGCTTAAATCCCTGGAAAAAGCCACAATGGCTCTGGTGGTCCTCGACATTGTCAGGTCAGAGCCGCACTGGACCACCTGCTGGTGGGCTGTGAATGTTATGTTGCTTCTGTTGAGTTTATCAAAGACTTCTATTTTCATCTGTTCACATCCTTTGAGTAGTTTTTTCTGATCATTTGCTTTAAAGTTCTTTTTCAATCTCTTCTGCTGTATGGAATTATTCTTCATTTTATCTTCCATCTCACTGATCCTCAGATGCTGCGACTCTGTTCAAGATGCTCTCCATTGAGATTTTCATTTTATCTACTGAGATTCTCAATCCTGTTGTTTCAGATTGGAGTTTTCTGATTTCTATCTTTGTGGTCTGTTCAGATCAATCCATGCTTTCTTTGAGTTTTATGAACATCCTCCATATTTCTTCTCTAAAAACTTTATCTGAGAGGATAGCTAGCTGGTTGATACTTTCCGGGTCATCAGAGCTGCCATCTTCATTTTTATGCATGGTGTTGTCCTGCATTGTTTCCCCATCACCACATGTGTAGTGTGGCTTTTAATATATGCTGTGGTGGGCATCATGGGTTAGGAGATGTGTGCAGTCATAGAGCAAAGTGAAGTGGCTTTGCTCCTCTGGCTTCACCCTTATTTGGAGGAGACAGCTTCTTGGGTGTTGGGCCCTGTCATCTTCTTGGCTGCCTCATGCAGTATAGAACTCTCCCAGTTCTTTTTTTTTGGGGGGGGGTCACACCCAGCAGCTCTCAGGGGTCACTCCTGGCTCTACGCTCAGAAATCGCTCCTGGCAGGCTCGGGGGAACATATGGGATGCCGGGATTTGAACCACTGTCCTTCTGCATGCAAAGCAAACACTCTACCTCCATGCTATCTCTCTGGCCCCACTCTCCCAGTTCTTGACTGAGAAAGTGATAGCAGTTATTTTCTTGAGTCCCATCTCATTTGTCAACCGAAGTCCAGTGTCCTGAAAATGGTTACTTCTTATAGCTGTCTTTTTTTTTTTTTTTGGTCTGGTTTTGTTTCAGTTGTTTCTGGGAGAAAGTAATCTAGTTCCTCTTATTCTATGTTGGGGAGATCCTTCCTTTTATTTTCAAGCTTGTCCATGCAGCACTTGACTTGTTCTTCCTAATTTTATTATCAGGACAACCCAATCAGGTGATTAATGTTTTACTTCCATCATTTTTATTGTGGTAAGAATACTCTATATGACATCTAGCCTTGTAACAGATTAAAATAATTTTAATATAAGTATCATTGGTGATCACTTTTATATAGGCTTCAGGCATACACCATTATAAACTGACATATTCATATTCTTCATTATGATGACCATTAAAAGTCTTTTCCATCCACATTCTTTGAAATTATTATTATGGTTTTGGGCCACACTCACCTGTGTTTAGGGCTTACTCCTGACTCTATACTCAGGGATCAGTTATAGAAGGGTTCAGGGAACTATAAGTAATGCCAGAAATTAGACACAGGGCAATCAGATACAAGGCAAGTGAACTATCTGCCCCCTAAAAATTATTTTTATTGATTGATTTTAGTTTGGACCATACTAGGCAATGCTGAGGAATTACTCCTGGAAGTGTTTGGGAAGAGGGGAAACCATATAGGATGTTGGGGATTGAACTCAAGTTAGCTGCATGCAAGACAAGCATCTATCTACTGTACAATCACTCCTGCCCTAATCGTTTTGTTAACATTTTTTTTTATTGAGACCAATGTGAATTACAAGTCTTCACAGTTGTATTTCAGGCACATAGTGACAGTGAATTAGGGCCATTCCCACCACCAGTATCGACCTCTGTCCACCATAGTTCCCAGCATGCATCCCATACGCATCCCATACCACCCCCTTAGCCTCCTGAACTGCTAGTGTAACAGGTCCATTTTGTGTAGCTTGTTATAGTTTGGATCTTTTTATTCTATTGTCGTTGACTTTGGTTTGGGTATTTAGATCTGATCATTTTTTATTTCCGCTCAATGCTCCTGAGACCAGTTGGCTCCCGAGTCCCATCCACTTTTACCCCTTAATTTGTAGGAAGACATAGAAATATGAGGCAGAACAAGATGCCTAATCATTATTTTTAAAAGAGTGAAATTTGGGGCCGGAGAGATACTACAGTGGTAAGGCATTTGCCTTGCATGCCACCAATTCCAGGCAGACTTGGTTTGATTCCTGGCATCCCAGATGGTCCCCCCAGCCTGCCAGGGACAATTTCTGAGCACAGAGCCAGTAATAACCTCTAACTGCTGCTGATGTCGCCCAAAAACTAATCAATCAAGTTAAAAAATTAAAAAAAAAAGGAGTGAAATTCATTGTATTTTTGGTATTTTTATTTTTTATTTTAATTTTTCTATACTCACAACTTCAGGAGGTGCCATATAGTTCTAGAGATCAAAACTTATACATTATACCATTTGGGCCATGTTCACATTAACCATTTTAGGAGCATGTCATTGATAACTGCAGACACTGTTTGGCAGCAGATCTCTACACTTTATTCATCACTATGTCTTTTTAAGGTTTGAACTTCCATTTCCCCTCCAATGCCCATGACAACCACCATTCTTCTCTCTGTGTTTAGATCTAAAGTAACTTTCCTGGGGCCAGAGTGATAGCACAGTGGTAAGGCATTTGCCTTGCATGCAGCCTACCCAGGATGACCCAGGTTCAATTTCTGGTATTCCAGATGGTCCCTTGAGCCTGCCAGGAGCAATTTCTGAGCACAGAGCCAGGAGTAATCCCTGAGCTCTGCTGGTGTGGCCCAAATCCCCACCCCCCAATAAAAGTAACTTTTCTGGGGTTTGAACAATAATAGCACAGTGTGTAAGGCACTTGTCTTTGTATGTGGCTGACCTGGACTCAATATCCTGGCACTGACTATGTCCCCTGAGCCCCACCAGGGGTAATTTAAGAGGCACAAAGTGTTTATTTGATATGATACATTTATAAACTAAAATAACATTGTCACCTATCAGCTATCTTCTCTATTTCCTATACTCTCAAGATCCTATTTTAGTCAACAATTATTCTCAGCTTTGAGAATCCAGCAAAAATAAAAGCAGGAAAAGTGCCATTCAGCTTCTGTATGGTAATGTCACATTTCTCAGTTCGTTTTTTGGGAGGTTGTATATCTGGGGGGAGCCACACCCAGCAGTGCCCAGGATTATTTCCAGCTCTGTGTTAGGAATTCTGTGTTGCTAGGCATCAAACTCAGGTCTCTTGCATGCAGAGCTTTCACTTACCTCATTGAGGTATTTCTCAAGCCCACTTTCTCAGTTCTTTAATTGGACTTCCCAAGATTTCATTGATGATTTTGATCTTTTCGGAAAGGGATTTTGTGAAAAGAGAAGAAAAAGAGAAGAAAAGAAAGACGAACTGGGGTCTGGGGCAATATAGAATGGTAGGTAAGGCTCTTCTTATCTTGCATGTGGCCAACCCAGGTTCAATTCTCAGCATCCCACATAGTCCATGAAGCAGCAGTAGGAGTAATATCTGAGCACAGAGCCAGGAGCAACTCCAGTACATTGCTCAGTGTGGTCCCAAAACACACAAAAAGACAAACCACGAAATTGAGAACATAATAGCAAACTACAACTTCAACTGAAGTTTAATGTCTGAAATATATAGAGAATTCCTCCAAAATACCTCTCTCCCAAGTATTGCCACATGTGACAGGAAGAGAAGAAAGAAGAAAGCAAGTAAGTGAAAGAGAGAGAGAAGGGCTGGAATGATAGATAATATAGCAGGTAAAGTGTTTGTCTTGCATGTGGCTGACTGAAGTTGGATCCCTGTAATTCCATATAGTTCCCCGAGCCTTCCAGGAGTAATTTCTGAGTGCAGAGCCAGGAGTAAGCCCTAGCATTGCTGATTGTGAACCCTCCACCAAAAAGTAACATTTCTCAAGTAAATGGATATAAGAAAATAAAACCACCAAGAAGTTGAACATTATGTCATGATCTCAGACTAGCACAACTAAATTCAGCCATGGGGAGACTGGGATTAGGGTAGAGGTGTAGGGGCATTGCTGAAATGACTCAGAGTGAGGGTTTGGAAGTAAGATAAGGTTTCACTGTGGGGACAGTAACAGAAAGAGTGATAGGGTCCGGGGCAATGAGCACCCCCCCCGTCCTTTCGGCGCCTTGAGGTCCCAAAGAGACACAGACCATGCACAAGCAACAGGTGAGTTTTATTTTGGCCGGTCAGGGTCATCTGCCGAGATGGATCTCAGAGCATAGACCCTGAGGCTCTTTTCTGCAGAGCTTATATAGGAATTTTCAAAGCAAGAACAGCACTTTTTCCTTATCAGTCACAGATGCAGCTGTGAACAAAGGCTTACAGGTACATTAAAAAAAAGACATCATAGCTTTAAGAGACACATTCAATGACCAAAGAGATGACCATTAAAACTTATCAACCCTGGTGTTACATATTGCAGGTGTCAGCTTATCACAGTGGGCCAGGATGGGAGCAACCTGGCCTTGTTAGTTACAGAGAAGAAAGGGGATCAGTAAAACTCAAGGTTCAAATGTAGCTAATTGTTAGATTCCTTTGTACAGAGTGGCACATACGTTAACCTTAGAAGCTTTTTGGCGCCAGAGCCCCCTCTGCTGAAATCACTCTAGGCTTATAATTATTAGCAATAATATAAGAGTACTTAACGACTAACTTAACTTATTGATATACATATATATCCTATAAAACTTAAAACTTACTTAAAGTGGCAGCTATAACAAAATAGTAAGTATAAACGGGCCTTGACCCCACATGCACAAGTCTTTATCTCCCAGGCTTGCTTTTGTTTTTTTTTTTTTTTCTGTGAGAGCAGAACTTGCTTATCTTAATTCGAGCTAACTGTCTGAGGCCTCTTGTTTCTGCGCTCCCCACTCTTCTGACAGGGGTTTCTGTTTGCAGGCTAGAATTCTAAAATGAGACAGTCTTTGAAAAAGAGAAGTTTAAAATATATGTAAGACCTAAAAAAATTTAAGAAATTTTTCCTCATCAAGAGACGTCATGGCATCAGCCCTAGGTGAGAGAAGACTAGTTCAGGAGAAGCTTCTGGAAACAAATGCGGAAATTAGGACAGTCATGTGGAGGAGAGTTCAAGACATGGTCAGATTGGGTATGAGCTGAAGAAAAGGATGAAAGAAAGTCCTAAATACAGCTGATGTGGAGGAAGGTGGCATCAGAGATCGAGAGTTCTGGGTAGTCATTAGCCAGTCACATCCAACTCAAGATTGTGAAGGATAGTGAACTGGGGAGAATTATGGGTCCCTAATAGATTCCTCTTAGAATATTGAGGATCCTAGCTTCAGTGAGGAGAGATGGAATGTTATGGTCTGAGACATAGAAAAGGAAGGTTGAAAGGGTTAATCAAAAAATGAGAGATCAGGGGGCCGGGCGGTGGCGCTGGAGGTAAGGTGCCTGCCTTGCCTGCGCTAGCCTAGGACGGACTGCGGTTCGATTCCCCGGCGTCCCATATGGTCCCCCAAGAAGCCAGGAGCAACTTCTGAGCGCATAGCCAGGAGTAACCCCTGAGCGTCACAGGGTGTGGCCCAAAAACCAAAAAAAAAAAAAAAAAAAAAAATGAGAGATCAGACTTGGAGGGCTGCAGTAGGGAGGAGGCTAGCTCATTCATGCAAAAATGTGTGTGTGTGAGTGAGTGTGTGTGTGTGTGTGTGTGTGTGTGTGTGTGTGTGTGTGTAAGAGAGAGATAAAGAGAAAAAAAAGAGAGAGAGATAGAGAGATATCAGCCTCTACTGACCTGAAAGGAGAAAGTCTCTGGGATGACTAGGGATAAGGGAGAGAATTTAAACTGGAATCTGGACAAGGAATGGAATAGCGAGAGAAGAGGCCCTGAGTGTGGGGCTTGGCTGTACTCCTTGGGAAGAGTGACTTGGACTTATGGATTCCAGTGGAACTGGAAGGAGATTGTTCTTATTTTGGATTTGTCTAAAGGGTCCACTAATAGGTCTGGGTCTCTAAGAACTCCAGGTTTAAGACAGAAGAGCTACATTCAGAAGCGTCACGTGCTACATGTGTTATATGTATGCACCCATATTAGGGATGTATGCGTGCTTAACATGTTTTCAAGTGGATTCAAGTGTGTAAATGCGTGTGCAATGTCTGAACGGTGGGGTCAAAGCACACGTTTGACCCTCTTCCCTTCTGTATGTCCTCCTCTCACCCTCGTTATACTCCCCTTGCTGTGTTTCCACTGTGGACTCTAATTCCATTGTGGACCCTAATTCCTTGTGGACTCTAATCATATCCCTGATGCCTTTCCTCCTGACCTTCTCCTTTTTTTTTTTTTTGCAGGGATATCTCCACCCCAGTCTTCACTGTGGCAGCGTCTCTGCTCAAGTCACAGCTTCAGCCTGATTATCCTGGGATTCAACATTGTCCTGCTGGTGGCCATCTGTGTGATCATCTCCCGAAGTGAGGGGCCAGGGGCAGAGGGATGGATCAATGCTGCGGCAAATATGGGGAGGCAACGAGTGGGGGGCAGGCAGTGGAAAGCTCATCTGGAATATGGCCCACATCATATTGTCCTTTTCTTTTGTCTCCTGAAAAGGAGCCCATCTGCAAGTGGAGTTGCGGACCCTGAAAGAAAAATGTGGCAACTTCTCCTCTGGCATTCTGATGGAGTTAAAGTCTCTAAGCTCCCATGGTGAATGGCATACAGTGAGGGCTGGGCAGCCTGGTTCCTGTTTATCAGTCTAGGTTTGGGGGCCTTCATGTTGAGTGCCCAGTGCTTGATCTGGAGATTACCCCATCTGAGAATTTGACAATATTTAAAAATGCTGATTCTGGGTTGAGGGACCCAGAGGGATGAATGGGGTTAGGCAGGCAAAAGGGAAGGAGGTTGGTGATGGGCAGAGGAATGAAACCAGTGACCCCAGGAGGTGAGGGCACTAAGTATTGTGTCAGGAGAGAAGGGGTGAGGGGTGGGTTACAGAAATAGTAGGTATAGGTAGGCCTCCTGAACTACTCGGGGCTTTATTGTACTAAAACAAGGACCTATAAAGGGGTCTATTTGAGTAGTGATATGAACTTCAGAAAAATCACAACGCGGAGACTCTTTAGAGTTGGGGGAGCCAGAGTTTGTGATGTACCAGGCCAGGGAGAAGGTGGACTTGTCAGTGTCCAGTGGTGGGAAGAGAGAAGGATGGTAAGGAGGCAGGCAAACTACTTAAGTTTCTTGTTTCCAGGAGGCAGTAAAGAAAACAAGGTGACATCTCTGGAAGACAAGTTGGAGAAACAATTGAAGGAGCTGAAAGCAGGTTAGGAGTGAGAGCATGGCATGAGTGTGTGTGTGTGTGTGTGTGTGTGTGTGTGTGTGTGTGTTGTTCTCAGTGAAGATTGGAGTCCTGTGTCTGCTTTAATGGTTGCTTCATCCACACTGCTAACATCATAACTTTCTTCTGTCCCCTAGACCATAGTGCTTTGTCTATCCATCTGAAGCATTTTCCAGTTGATCTGCATACTCTGGCTTGTCAGATGGCATTCTTCCGGAGCAAAGGTAGGGACAGGGAGGTCTCCAGTTCCTTTATACCTGCCCCATTTCAGCAAGGTTTAACCTCTTTCTGTTCTATCCTCCCTCAGGCAAAGAATGCTGCCCAGTTAACTGGATAGAGAATAAAGGCAGTTGTTACTGGTTTTCTCACACTGGGGGTAACTGGTCTGAGGCTGAGAGCTACTGCCAGCTAGAGAAGGCCTACCTGGTGGTAATCAATTCTAGAGAGGAGCAGGTGAGTCAGAACCTTCCCAAAGGCAAGTAAAATCACAGGAATTAAAAGTTGGAGATCTCAGGCTTGCTTTACCAAGACACTGGGGAGTGAGGGGACTGAAGGAAGAATCCAAAGTCTGTGGCTGGAAATCTGTAGGCTGAACTCATGCTTTGCATACTAATGGCCTAAGTTTAATACCCAGGATTGCATGGTCCTTTGAACAGTACAAGGAAGGATTCCTGAGCACAGACCAGGAGTTAGAGCCTGTGTGGTCCCCAAATTAGAACCTGGCAAACAAAGAAACAGAAGTCTAACGGGGGCCGGGCGGTGGCGCTAAAGGTAAGGTGCGCCTGCCTTGCCTGCGGTAGCCTTGGACGGACCGCGGTTCGATCCCCTGGTGTCCCATATGGTCCCCCAAGCCAGGAGCAACTTCTGAGCGCATAGCCAGGAGTAACCCCTGAGCGTTACCGGGTGTGGCCCAAAAACAAAAAAAAAAAAACAAAAAAAAAAAAAAGAAGTCTAACGGGACTCCAGGAATTAATCGTGCTGTTTCCATCAATTCTAGAAGGTGGGAAACTATAGTTAGGAGCTAGGGAAAAGGCACAGGAGCCAGTGAGCCTGTGATGAAGGTTGCATCACAATGTCACAGAAGGTGAGGCAGTATCGACTAAAGAGCAGGAAAGGGGCTGACGAGATAGCATGGAGGTAGCATGTTTGCCTTGCATGCAGAAGGACAGTGGTTCGAATCCTGGCATCCCTTATGGTTTCCCGAGCCTTCCAGGGGCAATTTCTGAGCATAGAGCCAGGAGTAACCCCTGAATGCTGCTTACTGTGACCCCCCCCCCAAAAGAGCAGGGAGATAGAACAAGGGCTGGAGCCTCTGCTCTGCTGTCTGGAGTCCCAGGTTTGAGGCCTGACACTGCATGGACCCACAGCATCACCGAAGTGAGTCCTGAGTGCTGAGCCAGGAGTAGCCTCCAAGCATGGTTGAATGTGGATCCCTGAAAAAAGATCAAATATATATATATTTTTTTCTTAAAAACTTTAAAAATTAGGGGCCGGAGAGATAGCATGGAGGTAAGGCGTTTGCTTTTCATGCAGGAGATCATTGGTTCAAATCCCTGCGTCCCATATGGTCCCCCGTGCCTGCCAGGAGCATTTTCTGAGCCTGGAGCCAGGAATAACCCCTAAGCACTGCCGGGTGTGACCCAAAAACCACACAAAATTTTTTTTAAAATTAAATTACAGTGATAAACAATTAAAACATGTTTATTTATTTTTTGTAAATCACAAATATTTCACAGTTATATTTAAGGTACATAGTGACAATAAATCAAGGGCATTCCCACCACCAGTGATGTCCTTCCTCCACCTCAACTGTATTTTTTTTAACTGAAACCCAACTACAAACATGTTATAATCACGGTGTTTAAACAAAGACACTATTATATGAAAATAAATTAAAAATAAACTTCAATCCATTTTCTTCTTTTTTTTCCTCCTCTTTTTTTCTTCCTCTTTTTGAGATCAGACAAGATCGGGCACTTTCAGGGTGTTGTGGCTGTAGACTCTTCCTCTTTCTTCTCTTCTTTCTCTTATTCTTCCTCCTCCTCTTCTTTCTTTTCTTCCTCCTCTTCTTCTTCCTCTTCTTTTTCGTTCTCCACCTCTTCTTCATTTTCTTCTTCTTTTCCTTATTTCTCTTTTGTCTTTTTTCTTCTCTTCTTTTTCTTCTTTCTCTTTGTCCTCTTCTTTTTCTTCCTCCTCCTACTCTTCTTCCTTCTTTTATTCTTCTTCTTCCTCCTCTTCTTTTTCTTTTTTTACTATTCTTTGCCTTCTTCTTACTCTCCTTCCTTCTCTTCTTTTTCAGAAGAAAAGGATGAATCCTTTTCATCTTCCCCCTCTTCTTACTATTTTTCACAATATACTTCTTACTTCTCTTCGCCTTATTCTTCCTCTTCTTTGCCTTATTTTTCTTACTCTTCTTCGCCTTATTCTTCTTAAAATTCTTCTTCTACCTCTTCCTGTTCTCACTCTTCCTTCAACTCCTCTTATTATTCTTGTTCTGGGTTTCTGGGACTTCATTGATTCCTAAGTTGTTTCTGTTGAGTTTCTCAAAGACTTCTATTTTCTTTTTGTTTTGTTTTGTTTTGTTTTTGGGCCACACCCGGCGTTGCTCAGGGGTTACTCCTGGCTATCTGCTCAGAAATAGCTCCTGGCAGGCATGGGGGACCATATGGGACACTGGGATTCGAACCAACCACATTTGGTCCTGGATGGGCTGCTTGCAAGGCAAATGCCGCTGTGCTATCTCTCCGGGCCCAAAGACTTCTATTTTCATCGGTTCATATTCTTTGAGTAGTTTAGACATTGTCTGATCATTTGCTTTAAAGTTCTCTCCCAATCTCTTCTGTTGTATGGAGTTGTTCTGGATCTCATCCTCTGGCTCACTGACCCTGTTTGCAGCTGACGTTACTCCAGTGGAGAAGTTTTCCATTGAGGTTTACAATTCATAAGCCGAGTTTTTCAGACCTGCTATTTCAGTGTGAAAATTTCTAATTTCAGTCGTCAAATGCTCTTCATGCTTATTTGTGCTCCAGTCAAGTCTATCGATGCTTTTTTTGAGCTCCCTGAACATCTTCCATAATTCTACTCTAAACATCTTTTTTTTTTTTTTTTTTTTTTTTTTTTTTTTGTTTTTTGGGCCACACCCGGTGACGCTCAGGGGTTACTCCTGGCTATGCGCTCAGAAGTCGCTCCTGGCTTGGGGGACCATATGGGACGCCGGGGGATCGAACCGCGGTCCGTCTCCTAGGCTAGCGCAGGTAAGGCAGGCACCTTACCTCGAGCGCCACCGCCCGGCCCCTACTCTAAACATCTTATTTGAGAGGATACTTAACTGTTTGGTACTTTTTGGATTATCAGATCAGCCATCTTGATTCTTTAAACATGGGATTGTACTGCAAAATTTCCCCATTGTTGAGGTTGTAGATTGCTTTTTACAAAGTGGAGAAGTGGAGTTCAGGGGTCCTGGAGAGATTATGATCCTTGGTGTCTCTGGGCTAGCTCCCGCAGAAAGAAGGCAGAGAGCAGGGCAGCATTCCTTTATAATGTCTGTGGGTGCCCAATCACATGGCAGAAATCGGCCCCAGATTAGTTGGGTGGGGACATCTTACTGGGTGTGGGTCCTTGGTGTCTCTGGGCTGGCTCTAAAAACATGTTGATGGGGCCGGGCGGTGGAGCTAAAGGTAAGGTGCCTGCCTTGCCTGCGCTAGCCTTGGACGGACCGCGGTTCGATCCCCCGGTGTCCCATATGGTCCCCCAAGCCAGGAGCAACTTCTGAGCACATAGCCAGGAGTAACCCCTGAGCATTACTGGGTGTGGCCCAAAAACCAAAAAAAAAAATAAAAATAAAAACATGTTGATAATTGAGTTTCAGTCATATAGTGTTCTCACACCAATTCCTTTACTAGCGTTCATTTCCTGCCACAAATCCCCCAGTTTTCATTCCATTTCCTCCACCCTCAATCTGCCTTTATGGCAGACACTTTTCATCTCTCTCTCTCTCTCTCTCTCTCTCTCTCTCTTTCTCTCTCTCTCTCTCTCTCTCTCTCTCTCTCTCTTTCTCTCTATCTTTCCCCAATTTTCCTTTTAGGCACTGTGGTTTGCAATACTGTTACTGAAAAGGTATCATGTATATCACTTCCTTTCAGCACACAGTTCTTGTCCAGAGTGATCATTTCCAACTATTATTGTCATAATGGTCCTTTCTTTGTCTTTTTTGTTTGTTTGTTTTTGGGCCACACCCGGTGATGCTCAGGAGTTACTCCTGGCTATGCACTCAGATATCACTCCTGACTTGGGGGACAATATGGGACACTTGGGGATCGACCCACGATCCGTCCTAGGCTAGCACAAGCAAGGCAGACGCCTTACTCTTTGTACCACCGCACCAGCCCCATTTTTTTCCCTTCTCTATCTTAACTGCATTCCCATCTATCATTTCTATTGTTTTTGGGTATTACTCTCATGCTATGGGATATTTTTCTATATCCTGCTGATGAGTATGATCATTCCATGTCTGTTCATCTCCCTCTGACTAATTTCACTCAGCATGATACTCACCATATCTATCCATGTCTAAAAAAATGTCATGACTTCATTTTTCCTATCATTTGCATAGTATTTCACTAAGTAGGTATACTATAGTCTCTTTACTCACTCATCTGTCTTGGGCAGTTGGGCTATTTTTAGATTCTGGCTATTGTGAATAGGGCTTCAATGAACATAGGAGTGTAAATGCCTTTTCTACATTGTGTTTTTAGGCCCGTAGGTTATATTGTCAGGAGTGGTATTGTTGGGTCAAATGGGAGTTTACTTTTTAGTTTTTTCTGAGGAACATCCATATTGTTCTCTAATAAGGCTGGACAGGTCGACATTCCCACCAGCAGTATATGAGAGTTCCTTTTCCTCTGTATCTGCACCAGCACTGCTTGTTTGCATCTCCCTGATGATTAATGATATGGATACATTTTCATATGCCTTTTGACCATCTGGATTTCTTTTTTGAGGAAATTTCTGTTCATCTCTTTCCTCCATTTTTTAATCTTTTATTTTTCTTGTTAAGTTCTACCAGTGTTCTATATATCTTAAATATTAACCATGTATCAGGTGGGTATTGGGTGAATAGTTTTTCCTAATCGATGACATTCTTTGTATCCTGGTAATTGTTTGAGGTAGAAGCTTTTTTTTTTTTTTTTTTTTTTTTTGGTTTTTGGGCCACACCCGGCGGTGCTCAGGGGTTACTCCTGGCTGTCTGCTCAGAAATAGCTCCTGGCAGGCACGGGGGACCATATGGGACACCGGGATTCGAACCAACCACCTTTGGTCCTGGATTGGCTGCTTGCAAGGCAAACACCACTGTGCTATCTCTCCGGGCCCGAGGTAGAAGCTTTTGAGTTTAATGTAATCTCATTTGTGTATCGTTGCTTCCTTTTGCTTGGACAGTGGTGTTTCATTCTTGAAGATGCCTTTAGCTTCAATGTCATGGAGAGTTCTACTTACAGTTTTGTCTATGTGCCTTATGATTTGAGCTCTTATATCAAAGTTTTAGCCCATTTTGATTTGGCTTTTGTGCATGGCATTAAAAAAGAGATCTGGAGGGGCCGGGCGGTGGCGCTAAAGGTAAGGTGCCTGCCTTGCCTGCGCTAGCCTTGGACGGACAGCGGTTCGATCCCCCGGTGTCCCATATGGTCCCCCAAGCCAGGAGTAACTTCTGAGCACATAGCCAGGAGTAACCCCTGAGCGTTACCGGGTGTGGCCCAAAAACCAAAAAAAAAAAAAAAAAAGAGATCTGGAGCTGTGATGCAGCAGTAAAGCGTTTTGCTTCTGACCTAGAATGGACCGCAGTTTGGTCCCCCGGCGTCCCATATGGTACCCCAAGCCAGGAGTGATTTCTGAGTGCATAGCCAGGAATAATCCCTGAGTATCACCGGGTGTATCCCCAAAAGAAACAAAAAAAGAGGTCTGAGTTCATATTTTTGCATGTAGATGTCTAGTACTTGCTCCACTTCATATTTTTGCTAATTAATCAAAATTAACTTATCATATACCTGTGGATATCTCTCAGGTATTCAACTCCATTCCACTGATCTAATCACTGATCTAATCTAATAGATCTAATCTAATCTAATTCCACTGATCACTGTTTCATCTTTATTCCAATACCATGCTGTTTTTGTAGTAGTTTGTAGTAGATTTTGAAATTGGGGAAAGTGATGCCCCCATATTCTTTTTTTTTAAATAATTGCTTTAGTTAATTGTGAAGGATTATTGTTCTATATAAATTTTAGAAGTGTTTGATCTTCTTTGAGAAACATCATGAGTGTCCTTATAAGATCTGCATTGAGGCTATACAATGCTTTGGAGAGTATTGCCATTTTAATTATGCTAATCCTCCCAATCACTAAGAAGGGATGTGTTTCTATTTATTTTTTCCTCATTTATTTCTTAAAGTAGTGTTATGGGAGCTGGAGAGATAGCATGGAGGTAAGGCCTGGGGGGAGGTCTAAATTGACCTGGGACAGGTCTGCCTTTCATGCAGAAGGTCGGTGGTTCGAATCCCGGCATCCCATATGGTCCTCTGAGTCTGCCAGGAGTGATTTCTGAGTTTAGAGCGAGGAGTAACCCCTGAGCGCTGCCGGGTGTGACCCCCCCCCAAAAAAAAGTAGCGTTTTGTACTTTTCTTTATATAGGACTTTCACTCCTTTATTTAAGAAGGCTCTGAGGTACTTGATTCCCATGACAGTGTACTTCAAGGGCGGAGAAACCCTGTAACTCTTAGGCCAAGAGAATTCCCTATCTAATTTCCCCAATATTTACTGTGCCTATGCAGAAAGAAAAAAAAAAGAAGCACAAAATAATTTGGGGGGGGGGGCTGCTAATGTTGTTGCTGTTGTTGTTTTCACTTTGTTTGCTTTGTTTTGTTTTTAGTTCAGGACCATGGGTAATGTGTGGTGGTTATCTTTATTGCTGAGGTGCTTTTTGTGGATTTTTTGACTATTCCTTTTGTATTGTAGTTGTGTTTCTCTCCCCTTTCTTCTCTCAAATTACTATTTATAGCCTCTAGAAGGACTCCATCCATTTGTTTTGCTTGTTTGATTCACTAGCAAAATATTGATGAAAGTGTAATATCACTTTCTTTTCTTTCATTATAGAAAAGCTGCCAACTTTTGTGTGTTAATGTTGTAGCCCTACACTTTATTGTTAAAAAATATATTGTTTCTAAAAACTCTTTTTTGTGGGAAGGGGATCGGGGCCACACCTGGAAGCACTCAGGGTTATTCCTGGCTCTGTGCTCAGAAATTACTCCTGGTAGGCCCAGGGGACTACCTGAGATGCCAGGGATCAAACCAGATAGGTCACATGCAAGGCAAACAACTTCCCTGCTGTGCTATTGTACTTTTTGAGGGCACAGTTCAGCACATACGCATGTTGATATGGCATAGATACATTGAACAGGCTGAAATACCTAGGTAACAGGACCATTGGCTAATGGGTTGGAATGGAATCTACAGATAATGAGACCCATCTCTATCGGGCTGAAGTGTACTGATAACTGGACCCACCTAGGGCAGGCCGAAATGAACAGACAACGGAATGCTCTGATAAGTTTAGACTCAGTTTCCCAGGGTTAAAATTCTATGCCTTCATTGTTTCTGTGCAAACCTTAAATGGTTACATTGATTTCTCAGGGCTCCCTGCTTTACCAAAGTTCTCTGCTTGTCACAAGAACCTGCTTTTAGCAAAGTTTTCTGTTTGTCACAAAGGCCCCCGGCATGCTATCACTCTTGCCCACTAAAAGCTTTTTTGTGTTTGTTTTTGTTTTTGGGTCACACCCGGCAGCACTCAGGGGTTACTCCTGGCTCTACACTCAGAAATCGCTTCTGGCAGACTCGGGACCATATGAGATGCCAGGCTTTGAACCACCGTCCTTCTGCATGCAAGGCAAATGCCCTACCTCCATGCTATCTCTCTGGCCCCCCAAAAGCTTTTTATTTTATTTTATTTTATTTTTATTTATTTATTTTTTTTGTTTTTTTTGGGTCACACTCGGCGGTACTCAGGGGTTACTCCTGGCTGTCTGCTCAGAAATAGCTCCTGGCAGGCATGGGGGACCATATGGAACACCGGGATTTGAACCAACCATCTTAGATCCTGGATCGGCTGCTTGCAAGGCAAACACCACTGTGCTATCTCTCCGGGCCCCCAAAAGCTTTTTAAAGTCTTCTAAATATAAAATCATGTCATCTACAAATAGTGAGAGTTTGATTTCTTCCTTTCCTATGTGAATACCCTTCATATCTTTTTCCTTGCCTAACTGCTATTCTGTACTATATTGAATAGAAGTGGAGAGAGTGGGCAACCTTATTTTGTGCCAGAGCTTAGAGAAAAGGCTTTTGTTTTTCCCCATTGAATATAATTTTTGCTGTGGGCTTATGGTAAATGACTTTTACTATAGTGAGGAAAGTTTCTTCATTTTTAATCTGGTTGAGAGTATTTTTTTTATTAAATAATTTCTTTATTTAAGCACCATGGTTACAAACATGTTCATATTGGGTTTTCAGACTTAAAATACACCCCCCGCTTCACCAGTGCAACTTTCCTGTTACCATTGTCCCCCCCATTGCCATTCTCCCCCCATCCCCTGCCTGTCTTTTAGACAGGCATTGTATTTCTCTATCACTGTCTTGGTAGCTGTTAGTGTAGTTATTTCTCTACTGCATTTACCACTCTTTATGGTAAGCTTCTTTTTTTTTTTTGGTTTTTGGGCCACACCCTGTGACGCTCAGGGGTTACTCCTGGCTATGCGCTCAGAAGTTGCTCTTGGCTTCTCGGGGGACCATATGGGACGCCGGGGGATCGAACCACGGTCCGTCCTAGGCTAGCGCAGGCAAGGCAGGCACCTTACCACCAGCGCCACCGCCCGGCCCCGTATGGTAAGCTTCTTATCATGGGCCCTCATCTCTATTCTCTCTGGTGTTATGCTGTGTTTTACTTTTCTTAAATTCCACGTGAGTGAGACTATTCTGTGCTTATTTCTCTCCCTTAACTTATTTCACGCAACATTATAGTCTCCAAATCCATTCATGTATAAGCAAATTGTTGAGTTTTTTTTTTTATCATAAATGGGTACTGGATTTGTTCAATACTTTCTCTACATTATTATATGATTATTATATGATCAGGATTTCTCTTTTATTGATCTGCTGTATTACATTGATTGACTTGTGTATTAAACTATTTTGTATCCCTGAGATGAAACCTATTCAATCAATGTATATGATTTTTTTTTATGAATTGATGGACTCTATTTGCTAGTATTTTGTTGAGGATCACTGCATTTATTTTCTTTTCTTTTTAAAATATTTTAAATAAGTTTATTTAAAGAAAATGTATCATAGTTGACATAACTGACCATAATACATTCGTTTCAGGATGACAGAAAGAGAAGTTATCAAAAATATAAATATAAATAAAATGAAAATCTAAAAAGAAAGGAAAAGAAAAGAAAGAGAATTGGAAAAAGAAAAGGAGAGTTCATTAGCAGTTATATTTGTGACAATTATTGTATCACCAATAAAGTCATTAATATAAGTACAGAATCTTTAGTATGCTCTTTTTTTAAGATAGTAGATGGACTAGAAAAAAAAGAAATATGTGTGGGGCTGGAAAAATAGCATGGAGGTAGGGCATTTGGCTTGCATGCAGAAGGACAGTGGTTTGAATCCCGGCATCCCATATGGTCCCCCAAGGCCTGCCAGGAGCGATTTCTGAATGTAGAGCCAGGAGTAACCCCTGAGTGCTGCTGGGTGTGACACAAAAACCAAAAAAAAAAAAATGTGTGTGGTAGTTGTTGTTGTTTGCATAAGCACAGCAAAATATGGGAGAAATTGGAAGGAGAAACCTTTGGCCTAAAAACATGGAGAACTCACCTCTGAAGTATTTTGGCAGAACACCAACTCCATGCTCCAGGCCTAATAGATTGTCCAACCCCTTAAGACATTCTGTATGGTCCCAGTAATAGTTCCTCACCATCACAGTTGTTGCTGTCGAGTTTCTGTAGTTATAGATCCTGGTTTCTCTGCAGGTCCTATGTCAAAGGCCCGGTGGTGTGTAGCGTCTTCTGGTTTTGTTTCACCTTTCGGTAACATTGCAGAGAATCCTCCCCTAAAAGCAGACTATTGTTCTTCCTAGGTTGTCAGGTTGTCAAAAGTGTCATTTTTGGAGTAAGTCGGTGCCATGGTGGTAGTGAAGCCTTCCTAGTTAGAATTCTTATTCTTGGGCCCGGAGAGATAGCACAGCGGCGTTTGCCTTGCAAGCAGCCGATCCAGGGCCAAAGGTGGTTGGTTCGAATCCCGGTGTCCCATATGGTCCCCCGTGCCTGCCAGGAGCTATTTCTGAGCAGACAGCCAGGAGTAACCCCTGAACACCGCCGGGTGTGGCCCAAAAACCAAAAAAAAAAAAAAAAATTCTTATTCCTGGTGATGGTGTAGAAAACCATGTTTGTTTCTGCAGATGGTATCCACGGTTCAGGGGTGAATGGTCAATGTTGGATCAAATGAAGTTTAAGCCAAGTCACTATCGGCATCTATTTTCATCAAAGATATTGGCCTGTAATACTTTTTTGGTGGTGTCTCTGTCTGCTTTTGGTATTAAGGTGCCATTAGTTTCATAGAAACTGTTTGGGAGTGTTACTGTTTCTTCAATTTCCTGGAAGAGTTCGGAAAGAATCGACAGGTCATTTTTAAAGGTTTGATAGAATTTATTAGTGAATTCATCTGGGCCTGGGTTTTTGTTTTGAGGAAGACTCTTTTTTTTTTTTTTTTGGTTTTTGGGCCACACCGGTGGTGCTCAGGGGTTACTCCTGGCTGTCTGCTCAGAAATAGCTCTTGGCAGGCTCAGGTGATCATATGGGATGCTGGGGATAAGACACAGGTCTGTCCCAGGTCAGCAGCAAGCAAGGCAAATGCCCAACCACTTTGCTATCACTCCAGCCCCTAATATCGTATTCTTTACTCTCCTATGCACCTTACTTGTTGGCTTTAATAGATGGGGGCAGCTTTTGTCATTAAATTTCATTAGCTTCATCCAGATACATTGTGATATTGCTCGTTTTCTTTATATTTTTGCTTTGAGTGACTCCTTTTAATATATAAAGCTAGTTTTTTTTAATTTTAGAAGTTTTATTGGAGGGAATACTAGGGTTTACTACTGGATTTATATTTAGAAATTACTCTTGGTATCTCTTGGAAACCATATGTAGTAGAGAGGATAAAACCTGGTTTGGCTACAAGCAAGTTTGCTCTGCTCTTTGCCTTCAGCTTATAGAAAAAAATTTAAAGTCTTTTTTTTTTTTTTTTTACAAATCTTTCACAGTTGGGGCCTGGCGGTGGCGCTAGAGGTAAGGTGCCTGCTTTGCCTGTGCTAGCCTTGGACAGACCATGGTTCGATCCCCCGGCGTCCCATATGGTCCCCCAAGCCAGGAGCAACTTCTGAGTGCATAGCCAGGAGTAACTCCTGAGCGTTACCGGGTGTGGCCCCCCCCAAAAAAAAATCTTTCACAGTTGTATTTGTGGTATATAGTGACAGTGAATTAGCGCCATTCCCACCACCAGAGTTGACCTTCTTCTGCCATAGTTCCCAGCATGCCTCCCATAACTCCACGTTGAGCTCCCTGGAATGCTAGTGTAACAGGTCCCTTTTGTGCAGTTTGTTGTAGGTTGAAGCTCTTGATTCTACTGTCGTTGACTTTGGTTTGGGTATTTCAGTTTGAGCATTTTTTTTATATCTGAGACTAGTTGCCTCTGGGTCCCATCCACAATTTTTTCTTTTCTCAGTTTGTAGGAAGATATAGAAATATGAGGCAGAACAAGATGATTGATGTTCTATGATCTGTAAAAACAAAGTGGACAGGAGTCCCTGTCTAGAAGCTATACATATAAATAAAACTAAACGGAGAAAGAAAAATAAAAAATAAAACAATTAACTAGGGGGCAGATGTGGCAGTTTTTTTTTTCATAGGTGCAGTAAATATTGGGGAAATTCGAAAGGAAATTCCCTTGGCCTAAGAGATACAGGGTGTCTCCACCCTTGAAGCATACTGTCATGAGACTGACTATAGGCTCCAGACATGTTAGTTGTCAAATCTTTCTTTATGGTGCCAAGAAACATTCTGCTTAGTCACCGTTATCAATGTCAGTTTTCTGTAGTTAGAAATCTTGGTTTTTGCACAGATCCTAGGATGAAGCCTAGAATAGAGTCTTTATTTATGATCCCAGGAAAAGTTTTGCTCAGTCGTGGTTGTTGTAGTCAGTCTTCTGTAATTAGTGATCTTGGGCTTTTTTTCTTTTTTAAGTTTTTGGTTTTTGGGTCACACCCAGTGGCGCTCAGAGCTTACTCCTGGCTCTGCTCTCAGAAATAGTTCCTGGTAGGCACCGGGGACTATCTGGGATGCCGGGATTTGAACCACCATCTGTCCTGAATCTGCTGTGTGCAAGGCAAACACCCTATCATTGTGCTATCTCTCTGGCCCCTGACCTTTTTTTTTTTTGCACAGGAGGGTCTCCTGATTTTTATCTCACCTCTAGGTGATGAGGTAGGGCAACCTGACCTTAAATCAAGAGCCTTGCTCTTACCTCATCATCAGGGTGTCATATGAACCTACCCTGGCACAAATTGGTGCCAAGAGGCATTAGGTCCTCCCCCTGTGGGGAGTTTGATTCCTGGTGTTGGTGCAGGGCACTATGCCAGTTCTAAGGTTGGGATCCGAAGTTTGGACAGTCAATGTCTGATCACTTGAGGCCTAAGTTGAGTCCTCATGACAAATGTTCAGGGTGGAAGGTGCTCCTGTGTTGTTTTAATATAAGTTAAAGAGTCCTACTGTTGGTAGGAGGATCGTGAGGCTTTTTTCTGCTGGCTGGGCCCAGCTCCTGCAGCCCCTATGGCCTGGCAGGCCTGAAGGTTGTAGGATGAGGACAGAGATTCACCAAGCAGTCAGATAAAGTGCTAGGAGTCAGCCAGCTTTATTTCACGTTCCTAACCTAACACATACATTTTCTCTCGTGGCTTCTATGCGGAGCCTTTACCTAACAGTTACTTCTCTACTTTTTCTGGCTCTCTCAGTCTCTGTCTCTCTTTCAGCTGCTTTTTCCAGGTTTCCTTGTTGACTAACTCCCTTTGCTGCTTCTTTGTTGATGCTCAATTGCTGATGCTGAATCTGATGCTAAATTGCTGATACTGAATCTAATGCTGAATCTCTCTGTTGATTCTTGCTTCTGTCCCTCACTTCTGCCACTCTTCTGACTCTCTTTGACTCTCCTTCTTAATCCCTCTATCCCCCAGTCAGCCTTCCCTATCATTCTCTCATTCTAGGTATGGGCAATTCTGATCATTCAGGTGGGATAAATACCTTTTTGTATGATTATGATAAGTCTAGAATATCCGAGTTTCTTTTCATAAGCTTCTATAAACAAAATCACAAGAACATTTCTGCAGATAATACAGTTTGAAAATAAGCTGCTATGTAAGATACACAATATAACATAGCAATTGAGAAACATTCACTAGGATAGCTGAGAACTTTCAAAACTAACATATATTTTCCCAGAATTGTGCAAACAATTATTAAAGCACTAAGTTAGATACAACATTTTCTGTTTGCAATGGGGCTTAGAACAAAACAGTAAGACCATAAATAAAACACAATTTAACCAGCAAGACAATGACCAATGCAAATAGGGTCAAGATTTTTAACCTGAACCAAAGTGAAGATGCTGGAAGTTCTGAAAGCAGCTTCTCTTTTATTGGTTTTCAGTTGGTATTGCTCGAACATCTTCTCAATCTTCACCTTCTGTGTTAGGCTGCCAAGGGCAAGTGGGCTGGAATCTGGGTTGTGTGGAATCCACTCCTCTGCCTGAAACTAGTCCCTTTCCAAGGAGATTTCTTTCTGGCTTTTTTCCAGTCAGTGACCTCTATTTGCAGTTTGGGAGGCTGTGGTTCTCAGAAAAGACACCTTTGGGAGGAGAAAGGTCAGATGCCTAGGCCTCTGCAGGGAAGATCCAAGTTTTCAGCTCTCCCCCTTCATTTTTAGTGCATGTCCCACCTGAAGGAACCTCCACCATGTTCAGAACAGATGCCACATGTGTTTTTTGTTATAAAAGGAAATGTATATGTTAGGTTAGGGTTTTGAAATAAAGCTGGCTGACTCCTAAAACTTCATCTGACTGTTTTGTGAATTTTTTTTGCCATCATCCTACAACCTGCCAGGCCATAGGGGCTGCAGGAGCCTGGCCCAGCCAGCTGAGAAAGGCCTCACCAATCCCCTACCAACTCTAGGACTTTTTAATTTAAATTAAAACAACAAATGGCACCCAAACCTTGGACTGACTTGAACCCTGGGCCCAATAAGAAGACTGCAACAATGGTGATGTCTTTGACCTTATGATGACTTGTCACAGCTTTGTTAAGCTGGACTGAGAATGGAGAGCCCAGAACACACCTGGCATCTGTTTTGAACATGGTGGAGGCTCCTTCAGGTGGGACATACACTAGAAATAAAGTGGAGAGAGCTGAAAATTTGGAACTAGCTCCACCCCAGATGCCTAGGCACCCAGCCTACTCCTACAAAGGTGCCTTTTCTGAGGACCATGGCCTTTCAAACTACAAATAGAAGTCACTAATTGGAAAAAATCTAGAAAGAAATTTCCTTAGAAAAGGACTGGTAGCAGGCAGAGGAATAGGATTTCTCGAAACCCAGATGACCTTGACAGCCAACCACAGAAGGTGAAGATTCAGAAGATGGAGGATCCAAGACCAGGTGAAGACAAACAAAGGAGAAGCTGTTTTCAGAACTTCCAGCATCTTAACTTTGATTTAGGTTAAAACTCTTGACTCTTATTTGCATCGGTCATTGTCTTGCTGGTTAAATTGTGCTTGATCTATGGATCTTACTGTTTTGTTCTAAGCCACACTTCAAACAAAAATTTTTGTATCTAACTTTAATATTTGTTTGCACAATTCTGGGGAAATGTATGTTAGCATTTTGAAAGTTCTCAGCTATCCTAGTGAATGTTTCTCAATTGCCATGTTATATTGTGTATCTTACGTAGCTGATTATTTCTGAATTGTATTATCTGCAGAAATGCTCTTGTAATTTTGTTTATAGAAGTTTATGAAAAGAAACGTGGATGTTCTAGATGTATCAATAATACTTCTGTCATAATACGAAAAAAGTGGAGAACGTGGGTATCTCCTTCTCCAATTTCCTATTTATCTCACCTCAATGATCAGAATTGCCCACACCTAGAATTGGCAGGTAGAGGAGTCTCCATGGGGGGATAGAAAGATTAAGAAGGACAGCTAGAGAGAGAGAAGAGTGGCAGAAGTGAGGAGCAGAAGCGAGAATCAACAGATTCAACACCAGCAGTTGAGCATCAGCAAAGAAGCAGCAGCAGTAGCATCAGCAAAGAAAGTTAGTCAACAAGTCAGAAAGCATCTAAAAGGGAGACAGAGGCTGAGAGAGCCAGGAGGAGAGAAATAGCTGCTAGGTAAAGGCTTTGCATAGAAGCCATGGGAGAAAATGCATATATTAGGTTAGGACTGTGAAATAAAGCTGGCTGACTCCTAACACTTTATCTGACTGCTTTGTGAATCTCTCTGTCTTCATCCTGCAACCTTCAGGCCTGCCAGGCCATAGGGCTGCAAAAGCTGGGCCCAGTCAGCTGAGAAAGGCCTCACCATCCCCACAACCAAAGATAGGACTCTTTAATTTATATTAAAACAATTGTAAAATTTATGGATTCTTATCCGTTTTAGATAAGAACTTGTTTCTATACATAAAATTTCCCTATTTTAGTTTGCCTGTGCAAAAAGAAATGATATTATATTGTTAGTGCTTTTGGGGGGTAAAAATGACTATCTATACAATCTGTGTGCCCTGCTTTTGACCTGAGCTCTTATCCCAAGCAAGACTTTTCTAGTAGAATTTCCTTTTAAGCAGAATGTAAACAACAACAACAAAAAAAAGGGAGATGGAGGAAGCAAAGTCGTATTTAAAAATGTTTTTCTTATCATGCTCTCTTTTCTTCTGGACCATATTTTCCAAAAAGGAGCATCATTATCACTCCTCCCAGGCATCATCTTGTGACTATTTAAAACCACCTTTTTCTCTGTATTTTTTCATTCCTTTCTTTTATATTTTAGATGTGTTTTTATGTTGTCACTCTTTACCACTTATTTTTGGGGGGGGGTCACACATATCTGTACTCAGGGCTTACTCCTAGGTTTGAACTCAAGGATCAGACTTGAAGGGGCTCGTTCCAGGCTAGTTGCACGAATGTCAATGCATGAGCATCATGGGGTATGGCTCAAAAACAACAACAACAACAAAATAGGTGAATACATCATCTTACACCAGCTTTGCAACCAGGGAACATAAATCTTCCCAATAACCATAGCTGTAACAGAAAGTTATGGGGAGTGGGGAGTGAGTTTACCTTCTAATAGTATGCATGAGTCCTAGAGATCTCTGTCAGGCTACTTACAATCCAGTTCTTACATTAGGGGCTGGCTGGGTTTCCCCTTATAACAAGGACATCCTCTTACTCTCAGCACTGACTGCAAGGTGGGCAGCTAATTAAGTCAGAACAGGATTCTGGGGAGAGATACCCAAGCTTGGAAGCTTGGGGTCTGGCAAATCTCTGAAATAACAGCTATGCAACAGGATTAGGGGCAAATATAACACAAGAACCTTAGTGGGTTCTGAGATCAATGGGGTTCACAGACACAAGAATAGCCGCTGTGATTTGGGAGTAAAGGAGAACCAAGGCCAAGGCACAATAATGAACTTTGGCACTGGATTGACTCTCAGACACTACCTATTCTCATAAGCCTCTTTAAGGACACAATATAGAGGGTTATGTGAGGATTAAATGAAACAATTCTTGTAAAGCCCTTAGTGTGAGGCCTAGTCCAATGAATATTTACTAAATAGCTTCACTAAATAGTTCACTAAATGTTCACTAAATGGTTATAGAAAAAAAAGCAAAGATTTTGTTATATTGATGTTATACTTAGGGTAAATCAGGTTGGTGAAGGCTGAGGGAAATAACTAATGCCTGCATGGAGGTATAAGGAACTAGAACCTTCCTTTCTGCTTGCTTTCCAGAAATTTCTTGAACCACACACTCAGTCCTTCAATAACTGGATAGGTCTCACTGACAGTGATGGCTCCTGGAAATGGGTGGATGGCACAGACTATAAGTCTAACTACAAGTAAGGAAACACATCCCCTCCCCCCACCATTTGTTAATTTGGCCTGTGAACAGCATCTGACCTTCAATCCCAATATATGTCCATTTCAAATACACCTTCCCTCTCTCCGACCTCCTAGAAACCTCAACCTTCAACACTGTTTCTATTCCCTGAACAGTCCCTTCACCAAGATTGCATGCTATTTTGAAGCTGGGGTGCATGTGACTTGAATTGAGGGTAGTTCAGAGCTTGAGTTTTGTCTTGCCTTTATAGGAACTGGGCTCGACTTGAGCCAAATAACTGGAAGGGTCGTGAGGTGGATGCATATGAGGACTGTGCTGAAATCCGATGGGATGGCCTCTGGAATGATGATATATGCTCACAGAAGAAACGGTGGGTGTGTGAGATGAAGACTAACTTTACCATCTAGGAGCTCTTACTGTAAAGAAAAAATTTCCCTGAGTTTCCTGACTGCCCTGATCACCTACCCCCCTTCACAATTCTGGGAACTTGTCAACCCAGTTATAGTTTAACTGCTTTTCTGTTCTGACATGGTTTTGACCTGGTCATGTTAACCCTGTAAGCTTACAACTAAACCTTGCAAAAATGTGATTGAGCAAATGCCAGATGTCATGTACTTCCTGAAGCAAATCAATCTACTGTAACTTTCTATTGTTTGAAATACTATATACATCTTGTAAGCCCATGGCTCAGGGCTGGCAGTTTCTGGCTTATGCTGGATTCTAGCACAGCCCCTTCATATGCTTATAAGAAAATAAATCCCCTGCTTTTGCATGAGACTGTGGTCTTGGTGTCTTTGAATGGCACATCATTCTCCTGGACTTAACATTGGAGGTTCCACCGAGATATTCACGCCTGTTCAGGGACATCAACACCTCACCTCGAGGTTTTGAGGACATCGGAGCCTAGGAGGTAAAATTTGCACTTGGTGTGGGTAGTGTGACTGCCGTAAGGGTCCGCAAGGGTTCTAGGTGGCAGCTGACAGATGTGTCTAGAAGGCCGCAGGTCACAGATCTCAGTGAGGTTTGGGGATTCCGAGGATGCTCGGAAGCCCCTTCTGTAAGTATACCCTTTTGTAAGTAAGTGGTATACATTTGTAAACTGCTCAAGAATTAGGACCTAGGTCGGACTTTGTCTGTCTGTCTGCTACTGTTTTGTGTGAGTTGTTTCTCCTTGTCTTGTGTGACTTGCTTTTCTTGAGGAGCCCTAGGGAGAAGTGGCCAGAGGGGCCCTTCTCATCAGGGAGGAGGTCGGGCGAGGCCTCCTCAGCAGGGAACAGAAATCTTGGCTCCAAACGAGGAGACTCTACGGAGCTCCAAGGATCAGTGCAAGTCCCTGTCGGGCTTTCCAAATTGGGCGTGAGCCCTTCGCAGATCCTTTCAGGTTGGTTTGATTTCATTTTGATCTCATTTTTTTAAATTTTGGTTTCATTTTTTTTGGCTTTCCTCTTTGATTTATTTTCTTCTGTCTCTCTTTCCTCAAACTGGAAGTTACTCAGTGAGGGAAAAATCTCTCCTGGAGAGGTGTGGAGTTCATTGGGCATGGCCCAGAGAGCAAAAGAAATTTGTGAAAGTTTAAAGTGAGAGTGAGGACCGGTCAGTGTGAGTGATGAAGTGCTTCGCAGATGTGTGGGGAATCTGTGTGATATCTGATTTCTTGACTGTTATTATCTATTGCCTTTTCTTAGTCAACCATGGAGCAGGCTCAGACTGCTCAGGCCAAGGTCTCTTGCTGGCGAACTTCCCAGAGGTGCAGAAAATGGTGTTAAGTGACAATTTCTATACTTGTTATTTTCTGTTTAATTGTTTTTTTATCTGTTTTTGTATTTCAAGGCAGGCTCTGTTAGGGACAGGGCAGGGTGGTGGTCGCAAACTCTGCCTCCTTACTGGCAAGAAGGACTGAAATTTGTCCTGGAGAGGCCGGACTTTGTGACTAAACACCTCAGCCGAAAGGTAAAAACCAGAAAAATCTTAAGAGCTGCCATCTTGTTTCTGGCTGGGAAGCTAAGAAATTGGTCAGTTAAAAATTCTTTACTGGAACTTATCCAAGAAAGGGAAAATTACCCAACTCCCCTCCCACCCCCCCCCACCCCCGGTTTACATATCAAAGGAGAGATGTGGTTGGGAGTCCAGAAGGAAAAATTGCGTCTTTAAATCTCTTGGAGAAATTCCTCTGACTTAAAGGTTTCTTAGAATAAATAATTTGGTGGAAAATGTTGCAAATTATTGTAATTAACTTTTCTGATGAAACTGAGTTGTAATACAGACTGAAAAATGTCACCTGCCGTAAGGAATTCCACCCACCCTAAGAAATTATCAATTGGGCCCGGAGAGATAGCACAGCGGCATTTGCCTTGCAAGCAGCCGATCCAGGACCAAAGGTGGTTGGTTCGAATCCCGGTGTCCCATATGGTCACCTGTGCCTGCCAGGAGCTATTTCTGAGCAGACAGCCAGGAGTAACCCCTGAGCATCGCCAAGTGTGGCCCAAAAACCAAAAAAAAAAAAAAAAAGAAAAAAAAAAGAAAAAAAAAGAAATTATCAATCAGTTCAGAGACAGGTTCCAACAGCATTGTAATGTGGGAATAATACAAATTTTTATATTTCTATTTCTGTTAAAAATAATATTAATTTTAAGAGGCCAAAACTGTTGGAAAATGTTGTGGTTAGCATTTTGATAATATTGTTAATCTTGTGAACGCTTAATATTGTTGAGATAACTAAATCTAGATAACATTATGAAATTTAATGTGGTTTTAAGGTCTTAATGTAAAAATGCCTAGATTGTCTTTACTAAGTGTATTAGAGAAAACTTGGTCCTGTCAGATGGAAGTAATTCTAGCAATTTGTTTTCTAATTGGGAAAAATAAAAGAAATAAAAAAATTTAAGTATTTGTATAAAGTGAAGACCTTTGAAAATTGAAGTAAAATTAGTCATATTTAATATCTCTAAGGTTTTTATAACTTAAGTTACACTGTAGTGCTTGGATGGTTACAATACCTACTTCTCATTTGCTGAAGTTGCATCTAGTAAAGCCTAAGTAACTTGGTAATTGGAATTTAAGATATAATATGTTCTGGACACTGTTATAAATTTGGAATTTTAATCAATAAACAGGGTAAATTTATAGTAAACTCATTTGGACCTATGATAAGTTATAGAGCAGTAAGAGATTGTAAGATAAATTTTTAGAAACTGCAAAATGCTATGTCTAAATAGTTAAAGAAAAATGACCATTTTGGATAAAGTTCTAAGTTGTTTAGAAAAGTAAAGTAATTAAAATTGAGTGAAAAGATCAGACTTTAAGAATTATAACTCCTCTAGATTGTAAATTTAAAATACTTTTAAGAAAAAAAATTTTTTTTGTGGTTTTTGGGTCACACCCGGCAGTGCTCAGGGGTTATTCCTGGCTCCATGCTCAGAAATTGCTCCTGGCAGGCACAGGGGACCATATGGGACGCTGGGATTCGAACTGATGACCTTCTGCATGAAAGGCAAACGCCTTACCTCCATGCTATCTCTCCAGCCCCACTTTTAAGAAAATTTATGTTTTGCTTTGGTCTAGAAATTTTGTCATATCTGGTATATAGAAATTTTAACATGAAATACTTATAAGTACAATAGGAAATCATAGCTTTTAAAAACTTATTTAATGTTTTAATTAAAAGTCTTATCAAATATTATTTATGTAGGAGGATATGTGATTACACAAAATGAAAAGATATGAATTTAATTCTGGGAAACAAAACTCTGAGAAAGAGCAGCCAGTTAGAAAAACTGAAGGAAATTTGTAGAGTGAATTTAGAAAGGAAAAATTTGAGAATGTGTAAAAGGAACTGAGGAGGTGTACTAAGAAATAAACTATCAAATTAAGTTAGATTATTACTGTTATAACTATTAAAATGCTGCTAACTCAAGAATTAGCCAATGTTTTGTGTAAAAGAAGTTTGAATGTTTTAAACCATGTTATAGTGTTCATATGTTATTGGGTGAAAATGAAATAATAATGAGGTATTATAAACACCTAAAAATTACATAAAGGTTTTTAAAGGAAATAATCAAGAATATAAGAAAAACATTGAGGTTCAGTTTAAAGGTGTTTTAAAAAAATAGTGATTGTTAATTGTATATTTTTTTAGAAGTCTAAAGTCTGCCAGAAAATTTTGTATAATTTGTGCAATAAATTGCTGGTGTCTAATATGTTTTCTGCTTTAAACTGAGGCCAGAAGAATAAGCAAACTTCTACTCTCTGTATGTTGAATTAAGCATGATTAAAACGCTTTTCCAATTTTTCATTATTTGCTGCCAAGAATATTAATAAGTGTATTACAAGGAGTGTTGTAAATATAGTCATGGTTTAAAGAATTAAAAATATAGGAACTCTTATTGTAAAAGCCTCTAGACAATAATTAGGATTTTCTGTGCCAAATTTATTAACATTTGCTTTTTCTTTCCTCCTAGCACCTTTTAGTACCGTTTTTATGTCACAGCATCAGTTTGCTTTGCATGAAATACAAACAGGTGAATTTCCTCTCTGCATGAGGAGTAATCCCCGTGCAAACAGGGAATCTTAAAATTAGTAAGGGGACCCCAGAGCCCTCTTTCGGGGAAAATAATCAGGCTTGAGGTGGTGTGATGAGCAGGCACCTTTAGGCATCTGGCTAACAAAACCAGGAAGACACCAAGATGTATGGCCTGAGAAAGAAAATGGGAGATTTCCTAGGAGTTTCTGGACCTGCACTAACTGGCCACAGCCATTCTCACCCTCCACCCTCAGTCTCAAGAAAACAGGATTTGAGGTCAGAGTCTCTTCCAAACCTGAAGAGGAGTGGAACAGGCAACCTCTAGGAAAATCCTGCAGAGGGTGAAAGACAACAGCCATCCATGAAATCATCACGCTGAACTAACCAACTTGTTCTTACATCAGCCTAGCCTAAGTGACTGTGACGTGACAAACCTGCTGTGTCCCCACCTTATCCTCAGAAATTCTTTGTGAGTAATGGGGGTGCCCCAGATGGAGATTTCTCCAGTAGTATTGTGTTTATGCAAAGGAAAAAGCCAAAAAAATTTCAAATATCTGGCAAGGTGCAGGGTGGAGGTGGAGAGAAAGATAATTTTTATAATTAAAGTAAAGTAACCTATGTGTGGAAGCATTCTCATTAATTGTACTAGAACAGGTCATAAATTGTAAATACAAGCATTAGTCTAATTAAAAGTAAATCAGAGCTGTGTTTGTTAATAATGCTATGATGCTTTGATTTTTGTTGTTTAACTTGTGTTATCATTAATTGTTACACACCAGGTGTAAGAGACGGTTCTCTTAGATACAGAACAAGTGAGAAACCCCCAGGAACATCTTCATAAGTCTTTTTCAGATACTTCTCAGAAGCCCACAGCCCGGGTAGTCAGTGGCCTGGATGGACTATCTGGTGACCTCAAAGGACCCCCCCCTGCATATCCATCTGACTCAACTTCCTGGACCAGGGCAAAATGAAGATCACCTAATGTATCAGATGACACATGGGACTGTGAAACCACCGGCCAGGCATACTGGAAGCTCACTTCCAGTTGGGACTGGATTGTGATAACCAGAATTGTAGTAGGGGGCATAAAAAGGAACGCCTTGCATTGCCCTTGAAGTTTTTTATCTGGCCTCCAATTATTGTGTGCTAATTCAGGAGCTGCCCAGAGTGCTATATTATAATTCTGATTCCTTTAAGGCAAGGTTTAATAGCTGCTCCACCCGGTACCCTCTAGAACCAGTTTCCCTCACCCTGGCAGTCATCCTAGGGATGGGGGTAGCTGCTGAAATTAAAACAGGAACAACTGCGCTCTTAAGGGGGCCAATCAAATCAGTCAGCTTAAAACAGCCGTCAGGCAGGATCTAAGAGAAATAGAAACCTCAGTTCGAGCTCTCAAGGACTTGCTAACTTCCCTGTCAGAAGTTGTGCTCCAGAATAGAAGGGGGTTAAATCTCTTTGAACAGGAAAGTGGGCTTTGCGTAGCCCTCAAAGAAGAATGTTGTTATTATACTGATTACACTGGGGTCGTACAGGCATCCATGGACAGACTTAAAAAGAGGCTAGACGAAAGGGAACAAAAATACTGAGTTCAAGACAATTGGTTTCAGTCCTGGTTCAATCAGTTCCCCTGGCTAACAACCCTAATATCTGCCATTACAGGCCCGCTTGTGCTCCTGCTGCTATTACTGACTATAGGACCTTGCACCATTAATTGTCCAGTGACTTTCATTCAAGAACGAGTGGGGGCAGTAAAATTAATTATTATAAGGCAGCAGTATGAGGCACTTAATCAAACAACCCAAGATCTCTAGAGATCAAACAAAAGAAAAGGGGGATGTAAAGGAAAAATTTCCATGAGTTTCCTGACTGCCCTGATCACCTACCCCCCTTCACAATTCTGGGAATTTGTTGACACAGTTATAGTTTTTCTGTTCTGTTCTGCTTTTCTGTTCTGACATGGTTTTGACCTGGTCATGTTAACGCTGTAAGCTTGCACCTAAACCTTGCAAAAATGTGATTGAGCAAATGCCAGATGTCATGTACTTCCTGAAGCAAATCAATCTACTGTAACTTTCTATTGTTTGTAATACTATATACAGCTTGTAAGCCCCTGGCTCAGAGCTGGCAGTTTCTGGCTTATGCTGGATTTTAGCACAGCCCCTGCATATGCTTGTAAGAAAATAAACCCTCTGCTTTTGCATGAGATTGTGGTCTTGGTGTCTTTGAATAGCACATTGTTCTCCTGGACTTAACATGACCTCCTGTAGATCTATCTAACATGAATCTCACTCAGCCCTGATTTCAACTTTTCTACCAGGAATTTTGAAGAAAGGAATAAAGTGAGAAGCAGGGAGGAAGAATTACTAAATGAGAGAGAAGATGCCAAGCTGAGGTTCCAATTCATTTTGTAATTTATTGTCATTGTTATACTTTAAATTTTTTCATTGGAGCAGAAAAGAAGAAACAAATATTTGGAGTTCTGTGTAGACTGGTTGTTGGGAACTGGGAAAGACAAGGTGAAAAGTGGAGTAAATAGGGCTTGTTTAAAATTCTAGATAGCTGCTTTGATATAGTCATATGAGACACAGGTCAGAGAGGAGAAAGAATAGGCTTAAAATCAGAACAGTCAGTGGAAATCACTGAGGAAGGTGGAGAGGAACCAGTTGGATTAGTGTTTGGATAGGGGTGGGATAATATCCACATCCTGAGGAGTTCCTGAAAGAAGCAAAGTTCCCTGCAGTTTTTGATCTTCTCCAGGAGAGGTTTCATCTATCACCACTACTTCACTGGCATTCCAAGAATTGTGTACTAAATCTGCAAAAACAAGTAAAAATGTCTTCTCAAAGGAGAAGGAAAGATACTTTCCATTGTTTTTATCATGCTTTTTAAACTCCAAACAGTTCCTAGCTTAAGATATCTCCACTATTTTTTATAGTGGATAAAGATCACCTTAAAAATCAGTTGCAAACTAACCTTAAAAAGATCTATACGGGGGCCGGAGAGATAGCATGTAGGTAGGGCATTTGCTTTGCATACAGAAGGATGGTGGTTCGAATCCTGGCATCCCATATGATCCTTCAGCCCACCAGGAGCGATTTCTGAGCACAGAACCAGAAGTATCTCCTGAGCACCACAGGATGTGATCCAAAAACAAACAAACAAACAAACAAAAGATCTTTATGCAAGGGTTAAAACAAGGATTTGGACCAATAGCACACCATGTAGAACATTTGCACTCAGCTGATTATTCCATAGAACAGGTAGGATAAGGGACCAATCCAGAGGTACTTATAGTCCATGAGTGACAAGCACCAGTAAAGAATTACCCTGAATAGAATGAAAACCGGTTATTCCCACTTCTTAATTTCATAGAAAATACAGAAATATGAGGTAAAACAAAATAATTCATGTCCCAAAGTTCTATGAAAAAGGTGTGCCCCTATCTAAAAGATAAAAAAGGTGGCAGTTTGTTGTAAAACAGATTAATTATGGAGTGTTGGATGGAGGTGGATGATGGTGAGATGGATAGAGAGGCCTTTCTCCTCCAGCTCAGGTCTCTCTCCTGCAACTCTCTTCAGCCGGCAGGTCTGAGGATTCAGGCGAGCCACATGGAAATGATCCACAGACAGTTAGGTTTCAGGAGATATAAGTTTTATTCAAGACCCTAGCCAACAGGTGTGGCTCCTATCATAACCTTCTACGCTGGATTCATAATCAGTCCTGCATCCAACATGTTTCTTTTCCCTCCATCCTGCCAGCTCTCTCTCGCTGAATCTCTCTCATCCTATCCTCCAAATCCTCTTCCTGCCCCTGAGGCAAACCTTCTGATATCTCCCAAAGACCCCTCCCAGAAATGGGCAGGTCTTACTATCCTGTAAGGTTATGTAGAAGATGGGGGTGGGGTGACATCTCCCCGTCTCTGAATAAATAATGAGAAAGGGTAATAAACTTTTGTTTTCCTGACTTCGCCAGCCAAAGGCAGGAATCTTAATATTTCCATAGCAACAAAGTTTAAAGTGAAAATTAACATATCAGCCTTTCCCATAAACATAACTTCTCTGCAAAATATACCTGTAACTTAAATTTTTCTTAATGCTTATTTACCAAGCACTATCCTGGAACTTCCTTGCTCCTATTCTTCTTAATGCTATTTAACCAAGCATTTTTTTTCTAGAACTTTCTTGTTCCTATTAACCTTTTACTAAACCAATTACAAGAACATTTATACAGAAAATACATTTAAAGGGCCCGGAGAGATAGCATAGCGGCGTTTGCCTTGCAAGCAGCCGATCCAGGACCAAAGGTGGTTGGTTCAAATCCCGGTGTCCCATATGGTCCCCCCGTGCCTGCCAGGAGCTATTTCTGAGCAGACAGCCAGGAGTAACCCCTGAGCACCGCCGGGTGTGGCCCAAAAAACAAAAAACAAACAAACAAACAAAAAAAAGAAAATACATTTAAAAACAGGCTACACATTAATGCATATAATAAAACATTATGCAGTTGGGAACATTAATTATGGAAAACTATAAAGCACATTTAAATCAGCAAGAAAATGACTTAGATAAGAGATACACCTGAAACAAAATTAGATGCAGGTGGTTTTAAATCAAATTTTTCAGTTGGGTTTCGCTGTTTTCTCCCAATTTTTAAATTTTATTTAAAATTTTATTTCATCACCAAGACCAATTGTCCAAACATGAAAAGTCTGTGGGGTCTCCCATTTTAACCCATCATCAAATTGTCCAGAAACTGGGCTTCTCCCAGGAAACTCACCATGTGGCTTCACTACCATGAAATCCTGGCCTGCAGGTTTTCTGGGGCTTTGGTTCACTCACGTCATTCCACTCCTTTGGTCAGGAGGGCGAGTCCCAGTAGGAGCTGCACGTGCACCTGCCACCTCTGGCCTGCTTGCGAGCTTTCCACTGTTTCTCTGTCTTGCCCAGCAGCAGAGCCACAGCTTCTTGATTGCAGCTTCTCAGCTGGGCATGTCTGGGTGTTCAGAGTTCAAAGTTATCCAAGCTGAGAGTCCGAAATTTCAAAAGTCGAAATCCATGTCCAGGCTGAAGGTCATAATCTGAAATCAGTTCACTCTCAAAGTCTTTTTTCTCATCCTTTTCCAATCAAGGCTCTCCATCAATTTCTGAGTAGGCCGAGGTCTTTGGAAAAAGGACCTTTTGCAGCAAAATCCCAGTCTTGGGCCTCAGATAGGGGTGATCCAAGCTTTCATTTCCCCTTTTTCACTGGCCCCTCTGCCCATATAAGGGGACTCCTCCATCTTAAAAATGACTCCACGTGGCCCAAGGTATTGGGCTCACTCCAGCTGAAAAGAGCCAAAATTAATCACAAGAACAAAAATCTCATGATTGTTGGCTTCTTGGTTCAGGGTTTAAATCAAAGTTTGAGCACCATTGTGTTGTATAACAGTCCTGGATAGTGATGGATGATGGTGAGATGGATGGAGAGGCCTTTCTCCTCCAGCCCAGGCCACAGTCCTGCAACTCTTTTCAGCCAGCAGGTCTGAGGGTTCAGGATGGCCACACGGAAATGATCCATGGACAGTCAGGTTTTAGGAGACATCAACTTTATTTAGGACCCTAGCCAACAGGTGTGGCTTCTATCATAACCTTTTACACAGGATTCAAATCAGCCCTGCATCTAACATGTTTCTTTCCCTCCATCCTGCCAGCTCTCTCTCACTGAATCTCTCTCAATCTATTCTCCAAATCCTCTTTCTGCCCCTGAGGCAAATCTTTTGATACCTCCCAAAAACCCCTCCCAGAAATGGGCAGATCTTACTATCATGTAAGATTAAGTAGAAGATGGGAGTGGGGTGACAGCAGTTTTTACATAGGCACAGCAAAAGTTGGGAAAAATAGAAAAAATCTTCTGGCCTAAAAACATGTTATTCCCACACATGAAGCATCTCATCACAGGACCAACTACAGGTTCCAGGCATACTAATTTGTCTAACCTTAAATTCTTCCTTCCTGGCCCAAAGAAAAGTTTTTATTACCACAATTATCATAGTAAGACTTCAGTAATTAGAGATCTTATTTTTACAATGATCCTGTGTCAAAGTCAAGGATTCATGAAATCATGAAATGTCTCCTGGTTTTATCTCACTGTCAGGTAGCTTGGCAGGGAATCCCACCCCGAAGGCAAGTAGTTGCTGATTTCCAAGTTATCAGGGTGGCATAGAGCCCACCATAGGGCAAGTAGGTGCCAGGGCAGCACTAGGGCATACACTGGTAGGTGTTAGTATGCCCCTGATGTTGATGAAGAAAACTGCCAGTTCCAAAGATGTGTTTGAAGGTGAATGGCTGATGTCCTAAGTCAAGTCACTATGACAAATGTTTAAGGTGGCAGGCCCCCCTGCAACAAAAAAATTTGGGAGCCTCCATTTCTATAGATAGGAACTTTTATTTATTTATTTTATTAATATCTTTATTTAAACACCTTGATTACAAACATGATTGTGGTTGGGTTTCAGTCATGTAAAGAACACCCCCCTTTACCAGTGCAACATTCCCATCCCCAATGTCCCAAATCTCCCTCCTCCCCATCCCACCACTGCCTGTACTCTAGACAGGCTTTTTACTTCCCTCATTCATTTTCATTGTTAGGATAGTTCTCAATGTAGTTATTTCTCTAACTACACTCAGCACTCTTTGTGGTGAGCTTCATGAAGTGGGCTGGAACTTCCAACCCTCCTCTCTTTTGTCTCTGAAAATTATTGCAAGAATGCCATTCATTTTTCTTAAAACTCATAGATGAGTGAGACTATTCTGCATCTCTCTCTCCCTCTGACTTATTTCACTCAGCATAATAGATTCCATGTATATTCATTTATAGAAAAATTTCATGACTTCATCTCTCCTGATGGCTGCATAATATTCCATTGTGTATATGTACCACAGTTTCTTTAGCCATTCATCGGTTGAAGGGCATCTTGGTTATTTCCAGAGTCTTGCTATTCATACTTAAGATTTATCTATTTTATTTCATTTTTTTGGTTTTTAGGTCACACACGACTGAGATCAGGGGTTACTCCTGGTTCTATGCACAGAGCTCCTGCTCTATGCACAGGCTCGGGGTATCATATGGAATTCCAGGATTAAAACCACCATCCTCCTGCATGTAAGGCAAATGCCCTACCTCTATGCTATCTCTCTGGCCCCAATATTTATCTATTTTATTGTGCTGATGCAAAAAGGAACAATGCTACAAGATACTATTGGTGCCTATGGGGATAATAATAAAAAACTAAACAATCCTATAATCTAGTTCTATCGGAAACACAGAGCCCAAGAGATACATATCTAATAGAATTTTCTACTAAGCAAATAAAAAAGGCAACCCCCTACATCTACACGAGGAAGTACACAAGAAAGAATTATACTTACTTAGGAAATACACCTAAAGCAATATACAAAAGATATATAATTATCCCCTTTAAGTCTTTTGAAATAGTCTTGAGGGATAAAATCCAGAGCACAGCTTCAGCACACAATGTGTCTAGTGGAAATTGAAAAATAGTCCACAGCAGTCATGGATCAGGAAATGTCTTCGAGTCGAGGGTCTCTCCAATGCCGAATCCAGCTATAAGCAACAGACCAAGATGCAGGGAAGAGGGAAAAAAGCAATCTTCCTGGGGCTGAGAGGGGAGACTGGCTGGAAGTGGGAAGAAATGTTCCATTTCCTAGGAGTGACAAACTGAGGGTAAAAAAGGTTAAATAGGAAGTCATGACAAATCAGGGGTGAGAGAGTGAAAGGAAACAATATAAAAGAATTTGTAGGGGAGTCTAGCAGGAGGAGGTTTGGCAGGCCCCAGCCATGCCGGAGGCCTGCTTGACCAGGCCTAGTGGGGGTGCGGGACTTGGGGAATCCCAGCACCCCTCTACCGCCTTGCTCCAGATCTCCAGGGCTTCTCCGGGCCACATGCCAGTGAGTTGGGTCCCTTGGTGGAGCTTGAAGGTACCCTAGGCCTTCCCCCATATCCATTCAGCTCCTTAGGGAGGGTCTGGGTGGGGCTCTGAACTTCTGGCCTCCCAGTTTCTTGAAGTCACTGGTAATCTCTGTCCAGTCTATATTTTCAAAATATACAAGAAACATTAATAGTACTCACACAAGAAACATTAATAGTACTCACTATTATTGAATTATGTTTTTATGTATGCAGAATGTCCATTTTGTACTCTGCCCTTTTGCATACCCCTTCATAAGTTCATATTTCTCTTTAACTTCTTTAACTCCTATCATCATTACTCCTCATTTACCCTTTCTAACAAGTACTGTAGAGTCCTAAGTCACAGACCAAAAGTGGTGCCCTGGAGTTAACACCCACCCAACTATTTTTAAAGGCATAAAAAAGACACATATCTTTTCAACATTTTATGGGTATTTTCTTTGACGTCTATAAACTTTTACTGAATATTTTCTTATACAGTGACGATCCCCCCATGTTTTTTATCTTCTCTTTGTGAACTGCTCAATATGGAATTTGGTGTGAAAGAATCCCTCAGTTTAATACTTATGTTTGAACCAAGTCATGGGTCTTGTTGGAAATGTTCTTACGCCCCCATATATCTGATAGCACCACTTGGCTTTATTTCTTGTTTGCTTAGGCACACTAAAATGGGAAAATACTATACATACCAATAAGTTCTTATCTAATAGAGATGGGAACACACAAATCTTGTAGTGCAATGAGACCTTACACCCTGAACATTGACATAAAGTCCTGGCACAGGCCTCAGAAGAATGGGCATTCTCCATTCACCCCTTGATCTACAGAAGACATTTACAAAACATCCAAGGTTGTATATAACATCACCTGGAGGTATTCCTGTACCAGGGAAGACCCTACAGCTGCTCGGACATATATCTACTCAAAAGAGACTTCCCTGGGCTGGGCGGTGGCGCTGGAGGTAAGGTGCCTGCCTTGCCTGCGCTAGCCTAGGACGGACCATGGTTCGATCCCCCGGCATCCCATATGGTCCCCCAAGAAACCAGGAGCAACTTCTGAGCGCATAGCCAGGAGTAACCCCTGAGCGTCACAGGGTGTGGCCCCCCCCAAAAAAAAGAGACTTCCCTTAACACTGAGAAGACAACAAGAAAAATGACCTGCTTACTGGACAGGGCTTGCTGTATTGCCCCTTAATTGTGAGGTTTGTCTATAACATCACCTGGAAGCAATCCTCTACCACGGAAGAGCCTACCACTGCTCAGACATCGTCCTGCTCAAAAGAGACTTCCCTTAACACTGAGAAGACTTAACAACAACAACCTGCTTACAGGACAGGGCTTCCTGCATTGCCCTTTCATGGTGAGGTGAAACGAGAAGACACTCCACATCATGACTTCAATGTAGGACATACAGATTCCAGAATCTTTAATACAGAAACATGATACCAACAACAGAGACTGTGTGAAAAGTGTGTTGGCACTACGGACAATGTCTTGGATCGGACGATAACTTGCCTGAAACCTAGAGTTGGTCTTATGCCAGGAAACTTCAGGGGTAGGATCTCTTTGTATTTAGGCCAAGGTTATTTCTTTCTATGCCTCTCATATTTTGGTGGGCCTATGCAAACAACAATTGCCACTCTAACACCGTTTTTACTGTGCTCCTTTGACTCTAATCCTTAAAACGCACCCACTTAAAATTTGAGGTTAACTTAAGCTAATATGCATGTACATGGAAATGTAAAAAATACTATGCCTCTAATGTTTGAGGAGTTACGCAAGTTTGATGGCTTTAGATTGCCTTGTGTGCTGTTAAGAAATATTATAATGTGCTACAATCTGGGGACTTGAGGGACAAAGTAATTGCACATGGATTCTGTTTTATTTATCTTAACTTTCTTTGGCTGAAAGTTCAAAGTTAAGATATCAGCAAGGGGACTTCTGAGAATTATGTTATGGGTGATTGTCCTTCCACTGTAACTTTACCTTGTCCTCTTTCTTTGCATCTTTTGTTCTCATAATTCAAAATAAAAAAATAAAAAAAAAGAATTTGTAAAGTGGTAAGCAGGGAAAGGAAAAGAAGGAAGAGCTATATAAACAAGGTAAGGACTATATACAATATAGACATTATTTAAAATACAAACAGACTTTAGACATAGAGATGGTCACCACACACACACTGTCTTGTCTCTGTGTCTCTCTTTTCTCTCACACACATAGACAAATATTGAAGATCTATCATTAGGTTACAGTTGGAAAGGGTCAAAGCACTTAAGATCAGCTGGTAAGTGTCCCAATTCCTAGGAAAATTACATTTTGTGAGGGTAAACTTTGCTGAAAAAGCTTCATAGATCAGATTGTGCATAGAACATTCTCAAAACAATTATACTTTCCAAGTCTAGAATGCTAAGTAATATGGTAATGAGCCTTAAAATAGTTTACACTATAAAGTGTCATATAAATCGGTCTTGAGCATCCAAGTTCCTTTCCTAAAAGCAGAAAAAAAGTATTATGATATTAGCGTAAACTAGCTTAAATTAAAATAAGTTGTGAAGACATACTTTAAGAATTGTAGCAAGAGTCTATGGCATGCAGATGACTTTTCGAGAGATATCTGTGGACAGAAACATTCGATCATATTAGCAAACATAATCAAATAGAAAATGAATAGATTGTATAATGAGCATGGTATTAGAAGTCTAAGAGGCGATAAAACTAGGGCATCCAACCTATTTCTCCAAGGGTCATTATGAACAAAAACATAAAGCATTTATTATACTCCTCATAGCATTAAAATTAAGATACTAAAACATTATGTTTTGTTTGGTTTGTTGTTTTTTTGGGTCACACATAGCAGCGCTCAGGTGTTACTTTCTGGCTTTATGCTCAGAAATCACTCCTGGAAATCACCATATTGGATTCCGGGATTCAAACCACCAACCTTCTGCATGAAAGGCAAACGCTTTACCTCCATGCTATCTCTCTGGCCACACTAAGACATTCTTATAGTGAGCACTATAGTGGGAGTCCATATTCTCTAAACACATTATGCAGTTGTTTCTGTGGGTAAAAGCATTAGGACACTATTATGGACACTATATTAAAGATCAGATAGTTCGAGAGATAGACACAGAAAAGTCTCACTCATTTATGGTTTTTAGAAAAATTAGGACATTATTATAATAGTGCCCAGAGACAATAGAGATGAGGGCTGGAAGGACCAGTTCACAATAGGAAGCTCATCACAAAGAGTGGTGAGTGCAGTTAGGGAACTAACTACACTAACAACTATCATGACAATCTTAATGAATGAGAGAAGTAGAATGCCTGTCTCAAATATAGGCAAGGGGCATTGGTGGTGGGAATATTGCACTGTTGAAGGGACAGACATTCTGTTTATGACTAAAACCCATCTACAATCATGTTTGTAATCACTGTGCTTAAATAAAGATTTTATAAAAACAAGATCAGTTAGTTGAACACCTGACTAATCTGAACAGCTGTATTAGTAGCCTCAGGTCTCTTTCAAGTATGGAAAAGAATATAAGTTGCTGAAGATTTCACAGATGAGGTAGAGATTTCTGAAACTTCTTGATCATTAACTTTAAACCAATATCATCTTTTTGTTTTGGTTTTGGGCCACACCCATTTAACACTCAAAGTTTACTCTTGACTATGGGCTCAGAAATCGCCCCTGGCTTTGGGGGACCATATGGAATTCTGGGGGTTCGAACAGCAATCTGTCCTAGGTTAGCGCTTGCAAGGCCAACACCTTACCTCTAGCGCCACCTCTCCCACCCCAAACCAACATGATCTTGCTGCATTTTCACAATAGAGCATACAATGACCCTTTTCCATTTCACCATAATGGCTCAAAACAGAGAATAAAAATATTCTTCAGGTTGTCCTTAGAATCTATAGAGTACTGTAACAAGTCAAATCTTTCTAAAGGAAAGTCCATGTAGGTCTGTAGTTTTTTTGGGGGGGAAGAGGTCACAGTGCTCAGGGGTTACTCCTGGCTCTATGCTCAGAAATAGCTCCTGTCTAAGGATGGTGAAAAATGTTCCCTTTATTATTTTATTTCTCAAATTTCTGGTCCTTTGCTCTTAAAATAGCCTTAGTCACACAGAACTACAGTACTGTGGGAGAGAATAAATTGTGGAAATAACCCTATCTTTTTGTGAAAGAGTAATATGGGAAAGGGGCCCTGAAAACTAGAAATTTGGAAGGAGAGAGGCTGGAAAAATTCAAAACAGCAAAAGTCCCAGGGCTCATCTCAATGTAAACATGGAGAACCCAGAAAGCATGGAAAAGGAACAGAGAACTTAATTATCATATAAAACACCACTTAGTTCAGATTAAACCCAAGTGATCTATTTGCTGGACTTCTACAAACAACATATCGAAGGCTGATATGAGCTGACTTTGCAACTATTGCTCACAGAAGGGCAAACATAACTTGTAGTCTGAACCTAAATTGTCTGCTAAAAATAATTTCCAGAATGCCGAGCAATAGTCCAGTGGGCAGGATGTATGCCTTGTGTGTGGCCAACCCAGGCTTGATTCCTGGCCTCCCATATTCTCCCTTGAGCCCGTCAAGAGTAATTCTTTTTTTTTTTTTTTTTTTTTTTTGGTTTTTGGGTCTCACCCGGCAGTTGCTCAGGGGTTACTCCTGGCTCCATGCTCAGAAGTTGCTCCTAGCAAGCACGGGGGACCATATGGGACGCCGGGATTCAAACTGATGACCTTCTGCATGAGAGGCAAACGCCTTACCTCTTATCTCTCCGGCCCCAAGAGTAATTCTTAAGTGCAGAGCATGGAGTAAGCACTGAATACTGTTGGGTGTGGCTCAGAAACAAAAAATATTTGCAGAAACAGAGTCCAGGGGTCCATGCCTTGCCTGTGACCAACTCCAGCTCATTTCTCAGCACCACAAGGTCCCTGGATATTATTGTCTAATGTAGCCCCCAAAGTTCCCACATCACAGGTATGGCTTGAATGACTGACCCCTGGCTCTGCAGGGCCACACAGCAGCACATCCCAGGACCCTTAAATGGAATCACACATTATGTGCATTTGGCCAATAATTGCCAGGAGAGGCCTGGAACACTACTTGGGAGATGAAAGAGTGTTTTTCTCCAGAGAACTTTAACAAGATCCAGAGTTTTGTTCAAAAAACCCGAGGACAATCTCTGGATAACTCAGCAGAAAAATGCATACCTTAGAAGCATGACAATCCAACCAACTCTACTCTCGTGAACCACCAGTCCACAGGGATCACAGGCAACCTTATGGTCACTCCTTCCTTCCTTCCTTCCTTCCTTCCTTCCTTCCTTCCTTCCTTCCTTCCTTCCTTCCTTCCTTCCTTCCTTCCTTCCTTCCTTCCTTCCTTCCTTCCTTCCTTCCTTCCTTCCTTCCTTCCTTCCTTCCTTCCTTCCTTCCTTCCTTCCTTTCTTCATTACTTCCTCCTTTCTTTTCTTTTCTTCTCCCCTCCCTTCCTTCTTCCACCCTTCCCTCCCTCCTGCCTTTCTTCCTTACCTCCCATAGTCTCCCTCCCCTCCCCTCCCCTCTTCCTTCCTTCCTTCCTTCCTTCCTTCCTTCCTTCCTTCCTTCCTTCCTTCCTTCCTCCCTTTCTTTATTACTTCCTCCTTCTTTCTTTTCTTTTCTTCTCCCCTCCCTTCCTTCTTCCACCCTTCTCTCCCTCCTGCCTTTCTTCCTTACCTCCCATAGTCTCCCTCCCCTCCCCTCTTCCTTCCTTCCTTCCTTCCTTCCTTCCTTCCTTCCTTCCTTCCTTCCTTCCTTCCTTCCTTCCTTCCTTCCTTCCTTCCTTCCTTCCTCCATCCCTCCCTCCCTTCCTCCCTCCCTCCCTCCCTCCCTCCCTCCCTCCCTCCCTCCCTCCCTCCCTCCCTTCCTTCCTTCCTTCCTTCCTTCCTTCCTTCCTCCCTTTCTTTATTACTTCCTCCTTCTTTCTTTTCTTTTCTTTTCCCCCTCCCTTCCTTCTTCCACCCTTCCCTCTCTCCTGCCTTTCTTCCTTACCTCCCATAGTCTCCCTCCCCTCCCCTCTTCCTTCCTTCCTTCCCTTCTCTCCACTCTATCCCTTCTTTTTTTTTTTTTTTTTTTTGGTTTTTGGGCCACACCCGGTGACGCTCAGGGTTTACTCCTGGCTATGCGCTCAGAAGTCGCTCCTGGCTTGGGGGACCATATGGGATGCCGGGGGATCGAACCGTGGTCCGTCTCCTAGGCTAGCGCAGGTAAGGCAGGCACCTTACCTCCAGCGCCACCGCCCGGCCCTACTCTATCCCTTCTTACCTCCCTCTCTTCCTTCCTTTCTAACTTCCTTCCTTCCCAACTTCCTTCCTTCCTTCCTTCCTTCCTTCCTTCCTTCCTTCCTTCCTTCCTTCCTTCCTTCCTTCCTTCCTTCCTTCCTTCCTTCCTTCCTTCCTTCCTTCCTCCCTCCCTCCCTTCCTTCATTACTCCCTCCTTCTTTCTTTTCTTTTCTTTTTTTTTGGGGGGCCACACCCGGCGGTGCTCAGGGGTTACTCCTCTGGCTGTCTGCTCAGAAATAGCTCCTGGCAGGCACGGGGGACCATATGGGACACCGGGATTCGAACCAACCACCTTTGGTCCTGGATTGGCTGCTTGCAAGGCAAACGCCGCTGTGCTATCTCTCCGGGTCCCTTCTTTCTTTTTCTTTTCTTCTCCCCCTTCCTTCCTTCTTCCACCCTTCCCTCCCTCCTGCCTTTCTTCCTTACCTCCCATAGTCTCCCTCCCCTCCCTCGCCCTTCCTTCCTTCCCTTCCCTTCCCTCCACTCCCTCCCTTCTTACCTCCCTCTCTTCCTTCCTTCCTTCCTTCCTTCCTTCCTTCCTTCCTTCCTTCCTTCCTTCCTTCCTTCCTTCCTTCCTTCCTTCCTTCCTTCCTTCCTTCTTCCCTCCTTCCATTACCTACCTTCCTTCTTTTCGTCCTTCCTTCCTTCCTTCCTTCCTTCCTTCCTTCCTTCCTTCCTTCCTTCCTTTCTTCCTTCCTTCCCTCTCTCCTTCCCTCCCTCTCTCCTTCCCTCCCTTTCTTCCTTCCTCACTCCCATCCTTCCCTTGCTCCCTCCCTCAGTCTCTCCCTCCCTCACTATGTCCCTCTAGTTCCCAAATTAACCTCAAAGATTTAAGACTGACTTTCTTTTCCCACAAATGTATGCTGGGCCATTGTCTGTCTTTATGTTTTGGGGAACACCCATAACAGAAGTATGAAGGTACAAATTTCTTTACTTGTTATGAAGTCATTGAAATACCCCATATAAAATGAAAATATGTATCTACCACCATAAAAAGATAGAAATATTTTGGAAAAAATGTCAACATGTGTAATATCCATTTGCCTCAATTCATTAGTTTGTAATCATCAGGGGTTGGCCCGAGATACCTGCGTTCTTTAATTCAAAGGTGCACAAATGGTACATATATCAAATACTTGTCTGGCTTGCTTCCATGGAATGTGATAGTTGACATGCAAATGACAACATTTGTATGAGGGGCTGCATGTTCTTCTGCAGGTGACTTAAATATTGACATGGCCAAACAATCAGCAGTTTTATTCAACTAAAGCCATAGGTCCCGGGAGGCTAGAGTGGGCTTTTTATGAATATTAAATATTGGCTTAGAATATTTTTGTGAAAGAGCTTGTAATTGCTGCAGCAAATCTTGAACAAGTTGGTCATGAGCATAAAAAGGCAGTAGTTTTTCCTGGGAACAATCTACTATGTAAGCTGAAATGCTTACTACATTGCACAGCCGGGCTCAGCAGGCCACCAGCCCCTTGCCCAGCACTGATGCCTTCTCTTCCCCAGCAGAAAGGACAGAGCCTCACCTCGTGACCAGAGGTTCTGAGACCAGCAGAGACGCTCTTCTCAGTCTTAGAGCCTGTGACCACTGCTGCCCAGCTGCCAACCCACTAGGCCCAGCCCACCTGCTCAGGCGGCCTGGTGAGGAGGCCCAGCTTTCCTGCAGTCTGAGGAGTCTCGGGTACTCCCACCATTTCCAAACATCCTCCTAGCAGAGCCCCCTCAGAGTCTCGGGTACTCCCACCATTTCCAAACATCCTCCTAGCAGAGCCCCCTCAGGGTTCAAACAGTGTCTTCTCTCCCCTTACTCTGTCTTTCCAAATGGTACTCAAGTATTATCTACTTAGGCCTGGGTGTGAGGGCAGAAAGGGAGAAGAGTGTTGGCAGACAAAGCAGAGCAGGGCTGGAGGCCTGGGGGACCTGCTGGTGGACTGAGCAGCCATTATGTGAGGGAGGAGAGTGTCCTGTCTCCTAGCCCCATGGCCCCTCTCCTTTTTCTCCTTTTCAGAACTCTTCCCAGGACCTCTCCTTCTGTCAACTCCCTTCTCATGTCCTCCTGCTCCTGTTCCAGAAGCTCTCTTTGTGCTGTCTCCCCTTCTTAATCTCTGCTTTTTCCCACTGCTGGCAGCAAGTTTACTAGACCTTAGAGTCCCCCTGCCCCTTCCACCTCTGTCTGTCTTTCCTGAGCCCCCCCAGGATGGCTCTTCCATGACTCCAAAACAAGTCCCCAGCCTCGAGATCCTGTTTCTATTTCCCTGTGACTTAGACCATCACCTCGCTTAGCTGGACACTCAAGTGTGGTGTTGGAGAAGCTCGCACCTTCTCTCTGTTAATCTGGTTTGTTCTCGAAGCTCATGTGTAGAACATTGTGCTGCCCTAGGAGTGTCCTGTAGCCTGATGACAAGATACGCAAATATGCTACATTACCCTCTTCATGTGTGTATCCACAATGAATGGGGAGTATGCCCAACCCCATTCACCCCCGTTCTCCTAGCTCTGCGCACAACCTCTGTTATGCAGCTGCCTGCTGGGTCACTGATCCTCATCTAGACACAAGAGGGCTGGCACCCAGGCAGCCAGGATGGGGAGCGGGTAGGGACTGTCCTGGTGGGCCCTGGAGAGGGGGCACAAAAGAACAGCGGGAAGGAGAGGCCATGGAAGTGCCTGACCAGGAGGAAATGTTCAGGGCTGCTATTGCCCAACTCTCCCTTCTGAGACACTCTGCAATTGGTTAGACTGCTAACTAATAATGTGGACTCTTCTGGGCCTACCTGGGGGTGCAGGTGATATCTTGGAATGGAGAGGCCTCTGAGACAAATTCCCCACAATCCGGAAGCACAAGTCTTCCACTGACAGGACCCTCCCTGTCCAGTGACACACACCCACATGGCCTGGTGCAGATACACGGCCATTTAAGGGAGAAAATAAGACAGAGAATGGCAGAGAATATCTCCCCTTTCCTCTCTCCCCTGACTCCAATGATCAGGACACTCCAGCCATCACAAAGAATGCTCAATCGCAAAGCCAGCTATAGTTAGTGATGCTGCCATGGTACCCTAATCCTGGCAGATGAGATTTCAGAGCGCACAGCCAGAAGTACCCAGAGCACCACCACTTGTGAGCCCAAAACCAAAAATAAATAAATAAATACATAAAATTATGTCGGGAAGGGTCAGGGAGGAGGATCCAGTGATGGTGCAGACTTTGCAGGAAGGAATTTCAAGTTCTTTCTCTGGCACCACATGGTCTTCTGAGCACAAAATGGGAGTAACAGCAAGGCAACTCAAATTAAAGATCTATCAAATCTTTTTCAGTCAATGGTCTCTGTGAAACAATTGCCATATTTTCTTTGGGTATATAAGATGACCCTCTACTCTTCTGTTAAAACATTGGTTTAGGTCTATATTAGCTATATAAGAACTACCTTCTTTAAAACGCACCAAATGGAAATTTAAAAAATTAAAGAGAAAAAAGGGTAGAACCCTCAAAGGTTAACAGTATATGTTTAATAAAGCTAGACTTTGGAGTGCCAAAGATCATTTTACATTTTACATTTGTAGTGAGTGACTGTGATTTTTTTTAAAATAAATTTTTATTGTGACCAAAGTGCATTACAAATATTTCACAGTAATATTTATGGTACATAGAGACAATGAATGAGGGGCATTCCCACCAGCAGTGTTGTCCTCCCTCCACCCCTCTTTCCAGCATGCGTCCCATATCTTCCTCCTTTACCCCCCAGAATACTAGTGTAACTGGTTTCCACTTTACAGCTTGTGGTAGATTGGGTATCTATTCTGTTGTCTTTGACTTTGGGTTTGGTGTTCAAGTCTGATAATTTTTTATTTTCACTACATGTTCATATGACTGGTCCTGGTATCATCCCCCCACCCAATTTGTGAGGCTGAATGATTCAAGTTATGTAATTCTGTTGGAGATAAAAAGGATAAGAAAAAGAAAAGAAAAAATTTGGTAACAATTACCAAAAAAATGCACCCAGCAAAAAAAGTCACCAAATTATAACCACAAAAGTGAAAAAGAAAGAAAAAAGTGGAAGAAAAAAAAGAGAAGGAAAATACTATCAAAAACAAACAAAACAAAACAAAGCAAGAAAAAGGGAGTGCTGTTGTGACAGGGTTTGGTGTTCCCCAACTTTTTTTTTTTTTTGCATAGGCACAGTAAGTATTGGGGAAGACAGGGAATTTCCATGACCTAAGAGATTCAGGATTTCTCCACCCTTGAAGCATACCGTCATGGGAACAACCACTGGCTCCATACATACTCATTACCACATCCCAAGGGCTTTTTTGTGGTGCCCGGAAACTTTTCTCTCAGTCATGGATGAGGAAGTCAGGCCACTGTCAGGAAGTCAGGCTAGAGATCTTGATATTTGCACAGGTCATAGGACAAGGTCTAGAATAGACTTTTTACAGTTCTAGAAGTTCTGTTCCATCATTGTTGTTGTGTTCAGTCTTCTGTAACAAGTGTTCCCTCTTTTTGCTTAGTCCCTAAGCCAAAGCCTAGGATATTACAGTTCCAAAGGTTCTGCTCAGTCTCTGTTGTCCAAGTTGGGCCTCTGTAATAAGAAATCTTGATTTTTGCAAGAGTCCTAGGCTACAGGCTAGGGTAGGGTTTTCTTTATTAGTCCCAAGGTAAGTTCTGCCCAGTCACAGTTGTCAAAGTAATTTTTTTTTGTAGTTAGTGCTCTTGGTTTTTGCACACATCAAAGGACGATACATCTTCTGATTTCCACTTACTGTTAGGTGATGTGATAGGAAAACCTGGTCTTAGATCAAATTGTCATTTCCTCTTTGTCCTCATTGTCATATCAGAACTGGCACAAGTTGGTGCCAGATTGGTGTTAAAAATCTCCCAATGAGTGCTGGGAGGCTTGGCAGGCCCCCAGCCATCCCCCTCTTCCTCCCCTCATCTCCAGGGCTTCCCTGGGAACCGGTCCAGGTGGACTCTATAGGGGTCATCAAGCTTTCCCCCTACCTCTCCCTATACTAATGGGAATGTGCTTTGGGAGGAGGGCAGGTCGTTGCAGCGCTGGTTTATGATGGGACAGTCACTGGAAATTTTTTCTCCTTGGTCTCCATTTCCAAAACCATGCGAGGCTAGTGCCCCCATGCGTACAATATATATTGATAGTATTTTATGCATATAATTTATATATGCATAATATTCATCTTGTATTGTGACCTTGATACTGCCCTACAAAGCTCATTTCTAATCTTTTACTGCCTCAGTCCCAACCATTATTTCCCCCCATTTACCCATGTAGGTGCATCTCATGACATGAAGCTCACCACATAGAGTGATGAGTGGAGTTAGAGCAACAACTATAATAACTATAATAACAATAATAAACTATAATAACAATGTGAATGAATGAGGGAAATAGAAAGCCTATCTCGAGTACAGGTGTGGATGGGGTGGGGAGGAGGGAGATCTGGGAAATTGGTGGTGGTAATCTTGCACTGGTGAAGGGGGGTGTTCTTTACCTGACTGTAATCATACAACTACAATCATATTTGTAATCACAGTGTTTAAATAAAAATAATTAAAAATTAAAAATTAAAAAAATCTCCCAATGGAGCTTAGTTCCTGGTGTTGTTGAGGGGGGCTGTATCAGTTCTACATCTAGGATATAGGGTTTGGGATTGAATTAACACTGTCCAATTTTGTGGAGACCGAGTTGTATCCACATGACTGATATTCAGGATTGGAGACACCCTTGTGTTATAAAAAGTGTGAGTTCTTATCCCTAGAAGATAAGATCTTGTTTCTGTGTCTATGATTTCTCCTTTTTTACTATGCCTATACAAAAGTGTCATATTGTATTGCTGGTGCTATTCTGGGTAAGGATGACAGGCTACACAGTCTCTGTGGTCTGGTTTTGATCTGAGCTTTTATCCCAAGCAAGACGTTTTCTTGTTTTTTTGTACCAAGCAGCACAAGAACTGGTGAGGATAAATAATATATGTATATATAAAAATAGAACAAATAAATAAAACTGAGTTAATAAAAGGGCATTTTAAGAAAACAAGTGATGAAAGGATCTACCTGTATATTTAGAAGTACACATCTTTAAATTCATTATTATATAGATATTAAACTTACAAAGGCAATATAGGCCTCCCAATTAGGTCTTTTGAGATATTCTTGTAGGGAGTAGAAGCCAAGGCACTTCTTTGTATCACAGACCTTGGTCTTGAGTTTGAGACATGATTTGCTGCATTACAGAATCATGCAGTGTCCTTGAGCTAGGGGTTTTTCTGAAGCTGATTCCAGTATCATGCAACAGTCCACGATTTGATGGGGGTGAGAGGGGCCACATAGCATGAGTCAGCAGGCATGTTGGTTGTAGTTTCTTGCCGAGGACGAGATGGTTGACCGAGTAGGTGTCTTTCATTGAGGAGCTGGGTGGTGGTTTGCTGGGGCTGGAGGTCTGTCTTGGTGCCTAACGAGTTAAGAACTCAGGGTAAGGAGGGTTAAATAAGAGAAGATAACTGATCCAGATTGGGGAGTGAGGGATAGTAGGTACTCTGGGGTGGGGGAGAAACAAGATATAAGAGGAGCTATATACATTATATAAATGGATTGTTTTATGGTTTGGCTAGGCAGTCAGAGAGAAGACCACTGTATAGTCACGCTCGCATATAGACTGACTTTAGAGATCTATTTGAGTGTTATCCTCCAAATCTTGGGCAATCCATTTCCTTTTCTAGGAACAGTCTAAAATTAAGAAAACTGTTGGATAGTGGTTAAAAAGTGTATTTGTCCCGTGGGGGTATGTGCCCGCATACTTCTGAAAATGAGTACTAGTAAGAAAAGACACCCCTGCAGGAGGTCCAGTATGCGTAGGGGAGAAGTTTCACTCTCACCCCATCCCCCCAGGGACCCAATTACCAGGCCTGGCCCTGAAGGCCAGTCTGCCATGGGGAGAGTGTAGTCGCCTGCACTAGTGGTCAGCACAGGGGGCCCTTTGGCTAGCTGGCTCTCTCAGTGTCCCCAACATACCAGTGGAAGAGGAACAGAGAAGTCCTGGCATGTGGAGTCCTCTGAGGCCGACCCTAGCCTCTCCAGGTTGTGTATGCGCAGGGGAGGAGATTCTCTCCCACCCCATTCCCCCAGGGACCCAGTAACCAGGCTGGGCCCTGAAGGCCGGTCTGACATGGGGGGGTCTGTTGGAGGCCCTTTAACTAAAGAGCAAAATGGAGTCTCTGATGTCTGAGTTAAAACTGTCTATGTGACAAGCTGCATGTTGCAGCTGCTGGCATTTCCCCCCTGGACCTAAAGAAAGGAGGGTGTAAACTGCAAGCCACAAGCTGTTCCCATAAAGATAGGTACAAGATTAGATATCCTGTTGCTAGGGTCCTTGAGAAAGGATGCTGTATTCCTGTAACTGTAAGATAAGTCTCCTGTAAAATGTAACTTTGAAAAACAGAATGTTACTGTGAGAAATTACCACCCCCTACTCCTTTGTTTTGCCCGTGCTATATAAAGTCTTCTTCTCCCCCAATAAATTTGACTCTTGATCAGAATTTAGTCTTGAGTCCATCACTTTTTCCAGCCCTCTTTTATTTTTCAGGTCGAATCCTCTTCGTGACTCACGAATAACTTTGTGACCCTCATCCATCCTGCGGGCCGGGGTCCCCGGGGTCGCAGGGGTCTAGTCTCCTGCACTAGTGGTCAGCACAGGGGGCCTTTTGGCTAGCTGGCTCTCTCAGTGTCCCCAACATACCAGTGGAAGAGGAACAGAAAAGTCCAGGCATGTGGAATCCAATGAGGCCGGCTCTTGACTCTCCAGGTTGTATATCGATTTTTAATTGTGATCTACATTGAGAGCAGGGAGAGGGGGCTCCTCCAAGAGCAGTTGGCTGGGGTGCAGTGATTAGTAGGGTAGCTAGAAGGAGACAGAATGCCTCCTGTGTGTCCCTTAAAAGCTGAACAGAAGTCTGAGCACCAGAGAGCCACATACTAGACAGCTAGATGGGATGCAGAGCTCGGTAACTCAGCTCCTCTGTGTGCCCTGAAAGATGAATCAGGACAAACAGGGGACTGAGTGATGATGCCTGGCAGCTGGATGGGATGTGAAGGTAAGAGGGGGCAGATCACTTGCTCCTGAAGCTGGAGTAAGTTTTGGCATGCAGTATACCAGATTATAAGACGACCCCTGACTTTTAAGAAGTTTTTCATGGGTTAAAAAGTCGTTTTAGGGGCCCGGAGAGATAGCACAGTGGTGGTGTTTGCCTTGCAAGCAACTGATCCAGGACCAAAGGTGGTTGGTTCAAATCCCAGTGTCCCATATGGTCCCCCGTGCCTACCAGGAGCTATTTCTGAGCAGATAGCCAGGAGTAACCCCTGAGCAATGCCGGGTGTGACCCCAAAACAAAAAAAAATTCGTTTTAGGAGTTTCTGCCAGCATGGGGTTTGGCAGGCATCCACCATGCCAAAGGCCTTTTTAACCAGGCCTAGGATGGGTGCGGGATTTGGGTCACCCCAACACCCTGCTACCTCCTTCCTCCGGAACTCCAGGGCTTCCCCTGGACCACATGCCTGGGCAAGCCAGCAAGGTGGGTCCCTTGAAGGAGCTTAAAGGTTACCCTAGGCTTTCCCCATTTCCCAACCAGCTCTGGAGGGGAGGGTTTGGGTGGGGACTTTGAACTTCTGGCCTTCCAACTCTTGAAGGTTCTCTTTCTTTCCTGGGAGCCGAGAGTTTCTGCCAGCATGGGGTTTGGCAGCAGAAGAGGTTCTGGCTTCAGGAAGTCCCAAGAAAGTTTTTTTACTTTACCTCTCCATTGTGAAACCGACATATAGACAAATATTTGGATATCATTGTGTTTAATCTGTTTGTCATATTCAGAACATCACCCAGAAGCTCATTTTATTCCTTTATTCCCTTACTCCCACCTACTATTACCCCACACTTAACCATTTTTTTGTCCTAATGATTTTTGTTTTGGCCAAGGTGTATTGCATATCTTTCACAGTAATGTGTTGTGTATGTAAATATTTTGGGGGATTACTATGTTACTCACCCTAAACTGATTGGTGATTGTGCCCTACCCTAGGGTGTGACCTGGCATTCTGCCCCCACCCTAGGGTAGGACCTGATTCTGCTTTCACCATTGGTTGGTATCTGATCCCACCATTGGGTGGTACCTGATTCTGGAGTATAAAAACAGGGGTCTGTGGAAGGCCGGGGCTTTTGCTGGCTGGAACTGAAGCTGAGTCTTTGGACTTCAGTTTTGTCCTCCGAATAAAGCGAATATTTCCACGAGCCTGACTGTCTGTGAGCTGTTTACCCGCCGTTTCACCTCAGAACCGTGGGCTAGACAGGGTGGCAGACGCGTGCTCCGAGCTGGAAGAAAAAGGCCTCATTCTCCATCCCACCATCAGTCAACCTCTTCAGGGGCTGTCCTGCTACATAATGGCGCCTGAACAGCCTGAACCTGGACCCTCAATAACTGTAAGTGAAATACTTCATTGGAAATTTCCTATGCTGACCATCAAATGGTTTCTGTGGTTAGTCATGTGGATTTTACCACCCTTTGTCTTACGCATTGGTGCTCTAGTATACAAGTGGATTATTCCATTTTGTTTAAAACTAATTGGTTTTGATCTAAGGACAATCACTGCAGTTGGATGGTTGTGGTCTATATTTCAAATGAAAACTGCAGTGTCTCCAGCCATCATAGTTTGTGGAATTTCTGTGTTGACTAACATTATTATGAGCATAGTTATTGGCTGGTATTTAGGAAATAGAAAGTGTAGAAATGGTGAGGCTAAAACCAGTATAGATAATAAGGAAATCTATCTGACGAAAACTCAGACCAAGGTGCGGGCTGACGAATCCAGCCCCACCATCAACAATATAGAAATTTTTGCTGGAAGAAAAACAACTCAGAATGCTAAGCCTGATTCTAGTGAATTGCTTGACAGTAGTGACTCAGATAATGATCAACCTCCTGTGCTAACTCCACGAGGGAGGCCTCCTTCTAGTCACAAAATTGAATCGCAGAGCAGAGCAGATTCAAACGATGAACCACACGCTCGGTCTCAGAGCTCTATTCAGAGTAATTTTGCTAATCAGGCCTTATCCCCTATAGACGGGGTAAATGTTTCTAACTATGTACCCTATCAGATGGAAGAATTAGATCGGTTTAAAAGAGCATGTAAAGAGCATGGGTCAAAATCGCCATACAGTGTGGAGTTATTAAGACTTTGGAGTCATAACTCATCTTGGACTTTGTATGATTTTAAAAGAATCGCTGAAATATGCCTGTCTTCTAAACAGCGAACTGAATGGGAAATGTACTATTCAGAAGGCGTAAAAGCTAAATTATATAGCCCGGATGGTATGAAAAAGCAAGTGGCAGGTGTTACTCTATTGTATGAATTATTGATGGCAGAAAATCAATTTGCAAATATTCAGACACAAGCAGCTTTACCTAAGGAAATCTTAAATTTAATTAGGGATATTGCATTGTCATCATGGGAAAAAATTGATTTTAACAGCATTGGTAGAGGAAACTTTTTAAAAATTACCCAAGGCCCTTATGAGTCATTGCAGAGTTTGTAGGTAAGATTAAAGATGCTCTGAAGTTACACGTGGAAGATGAGGAGATGAAAAACTTCCTAGTAAAATCTTTGGCCTATCATAATGCAAATTCAGCCTGTAGATTAGTATTGAATACATTAAATGAAAAGGCATATGTGAATGATTACCTTTATGCCTGCCGGAATGTCTATGGGGAACCCCAACCCCCACCCCACTTAGACTCAGTACAAACCTTCCCAGTTACCAAGGAAACAATGCCTTACTCCCCTCGGGGACAGAACACTTTCCGGAAACCAGGTCTTTGCCCAAAATGCAAAAGGGGTCGCCACTGGGCGAAAGATTGCAGATCCAGAAACCTCATTAATAATAACCTAAGTAGAGGTTTCAACACAGTCCCCAGGAGGCAAATCGCCTGCTACCATTGTGGAAAACAGGGACATATCAAAAGAAATTGTCGTCTCCTTATAAATTCAGCTCCCCAAGAACACACATACAAGATGCAGGGAAACACCCACAGGGCCTCCCCCCAGGCCCTTCCAAATCAGGGGCAAAGTTCACAGACAATAATCCTTCCAAGCCCAGCCCAAGAAAATTCATCACGATAAGGGAATTAATCCACTCCACTTGAGGGAGTGCCAGATTAGACATATTATGCCCAGAGGACATTACAATTTACCCAGGAGCATGCCCTTACATGTTAGAAACTGGCATTGTAGGCCCGCCACCCCCAGATACTATGGGTTTGATTCTTGGCAGAAGTTCCCTCAACATAAAGTTGTATATCAGTAATCACTGGTGTCATTGACTCAGATTATATGGGAGAAATCATTGTAGTTATTACTGTACCAGTTACATGGACCTTTAAAAAAGGAGAAGCAATTGCCCAGATAGTAATAGTGCCTTATGTCAAATTTGGGACTTCAGATAAGACTAGAATTGGAGGTTTTGGAAGCACAGATCCGGGTGCTGCTCAAAACCCAATCGTGGCTCTGGTTACTAAATTTTAAGATGAACACCCAATGATCAAATTTCTCTTGGAAGGCCAACCCTTTGATGGAATGATAGATACGGGTGCTCAGGTTACCGTAATTTCTGATAAAGAATGGCCAGAAAATTGGCCTCTTCAGGAAATCCCGTATTCCCTAGAAGGAATAGGAGGCCTGAGTTCCTGTCTGTTGAGTACGAGGACTATGCTATTTTACGGCCCAGAAAATCAAAAAGCAATAATCAGACCTCACGTGGGCCCATTTTCACCATCCCTGTGGGGCCGTGACCTACACAAACAGTGGAAAGCAGAATTCCACATCCCATTAGCTCCGGAAGAGCCCGAACCTTCTTTTGATTTAAAAACCAAAAATATTTAGTAGGGGCCACTACCATAAAAACACCAGCACCAATAAAAATAAAATGGAAATCTGATGAACCAATTTGGACAGGTCAGTGGCCCCTTAAAACTGATAAGTTAAAGGTGCTGACAGAATTAGTGGAGGAACAGCTAAGTTTAGGACATATTGAACCATCTTTTTCTCAATGGAATTCACCTATATTCACTATAAAAAAGAAATCCGGTAAATGGAGACTTTTGATGGATCTTAGAGCTATACATTTATCCATGATACCTATGGGCAAATTGCAGATTGGTTTACCATCACCTGTAGTTATTCCAAAGGAATGGCCACTAATTATAATTGATCTGAAAGACTGCTTCTACCATATTCCTATCCACCCAGATGATAAAAAACGTTTTGCATTCTCAGTTCCTTCTCTCAATAATACCCATCCCTGCAGACGTTTCCAATGGACTGTTCTCCCCCAAGGCATGCTGAATTCCCCAACCATGTGTCAGTTTTTTGTAGATAAGGTTTTGAGCCCTGCTCATGAAAAATTTCCTCAAGCCATGATATTACATTATACAGATGATATCTTGCTCACAATGAACAATAAAACAGATTTACAGGAATTATACTCTTATGTTACTGACTGTTTACAAACATCAGGACTGAAAATAGCTTTAGAAAAAATACAGATAATGCCACCGTATCAATATTTGGGTTTTATTTTGGACCGGATGTCTATACGTCCACAAAAATTTTCTATCAAAAAAGAAAACCTCAGAACGCTTAATGATTTTCAGAGACTTTTAGGTGACGTAAATTGGCTCCACCCTGCACTAGGAATCCCAAATGCAGAGTTATCTAATCTGTTTAAAACGTTGGAGGGTGACCCTGCTTTAGATAACCCGAGAAATTTAACAACAGCTGCCAAAAATGAATTGGACATCTTCTTGAGCAGATTACAAAAATCGTTTCTCTCAAGATTCATCCCAGGAGAAAAGGTATTTCTGTTAATCTTCCCTACTATAGAAACCCCCACAGGGGCCTTGATGCAACAGTCAGGACCTTTGGAATGGGTGTATTTACATAACAAACAACCTCGCTCAGTTGTCCCCTACTTGCAACTGATTTCAGAGATTATTATCAAGGCAAGACTCAGATCTATATCTTTACTAGGTTTTGACCCAGATATAATAGTTTTGCCAGTACCAAAAAAGGAAATTGAGTCAATATTGCCAATTAATGAATCTCTACAAAGGGCCCTCTCAGATTTCACAGGAGAAATATCCTCCCATTATCCAGCAGGAAAAATTTGGGACTTTCTAAAGAAAACTCAGTTTGTTATTTCTTCAATTGTTCGGGATTCCCCTATTCCCAATGCCAAGGTTTTTTACATTGATGGATCCCAAAATGGAAAAGGAGGAATAACTGGAGACAACATTAATATGACCATAGATACCAAATATAAATCTGCACAGAAAGTTGAATTAGCAACGTTAATTTACCTATTAGAAAATGTATCTGAAGCCATGAATATAGTTTCTGATTCTTTGTATGTGGTAAATTTATGTCATGTGATAGCCACTGCATCCCTTAATGCTAATAACCCGATCATACAGAACTTACTTAAACAATTACAGCAGCTTCTTCAAAAACGAACTGAGCCCATCTTCATCATGCATATTAGAGCCCACTCAGGTCTTCCAGGACCAATGGCTCAAGGAAATAAAACTGCTGACTTGCTAGCAATGCCTATATTTAAATCACCTGTAGAGGAACATTCAGCCCTACACACAAATGCTCGCCGTTTACATGTGAATTACCAAATTCCATGGAGGCAAGCTAGAGAAATTGTAGAAAACTGCAACGTATGTGCACCGTTAACAAAAAAGACTCACATAGCAGGAGCAAACCCAAGAGGCTTACAGTCTAACGAACTTTGGCAAATGGATATAACTCAAACAGATTTATTTCCAAGGAAACCTTATCTTCATGTTGTGGTGGACACTTATTCTCGGTTTATGTGGGCAATTCCCATGTCTTCTCAAAAATCTAAGGCTGCTTGTAGTTTTCTTTTACAATGTTTCTCTGTGATGTGTATTCCATATTCTATAAAAACTGATAATGGGCCAGCCTATGTTAGCAAAACTTTTGAATTTTTTTGTAAGGAATGGCAGATAAGACATCTCAGAGGAATTCCTTACAATTGTAGGGGACAGGCCATTGTACAAAGGACTCACAGAACCTTAAAAACTCAATTGCAAAAAAATAGAAAAAGAGATTTACCACCAACGGATTTGCTATCCTTGACTCTTATCACACTAAATTACTTTAACTTACCCCAAGGGGAAAGTTACACTGCAGCGGAAAGACATTTTAAAGAAGATATTCAGAGACAAGAAACAACCCATAAACCTATTTGGATCAAGGAGGATGAAAAATGGATAGCTGGATATCTTCTCCTAAGAGGAAGGGGTTATGCCTATGTTTCTATAAATGACAACCCTCCCAAGAAATTTTGGGTTCCATTACGCCTTGTTAGAAATCGGGCTAGCACAAATGATCAGGTTCAGACTACAAACTTTCCTTCAGAGCAAAAACAGAATACTTCAGACACTAACAGCAGTAATATTGCTGAGGTCTCTGGGGCAGGGAACAACGATTTAGCTGTCACACACCATACAATGAGTGAGACTGATGGTAGTGATAAACCCGTACACTCCAAGATGCAAAAGGAAAGACAGGAACCTGTCTTAACTGGGCTCCAAAATATAGGAAACTCTTGCTACATGAACTCAATATTGCAATGCTTGTATAATATTTCAGACTTGACTCAGTATTTTCATAAAGATCATTATAAAAAAGATATTAACAAGAAAAATCCGATGGGACATAAAGGTAAATTAGCAGAAGAATTTGGTTGGCTCATCAAAACCATGGGACATGGATTTCATAGATATATTAACCCTGAAAGCTTTAAAGTAACAATTGGTTTACTTAATGACCAGTTTGCTGGACACAATCAGCAGGATCCTCATGAACTATTGATGTTCTTAATTGAGGGACTACATCAGGACTTGCTTACCATAAATCTAATGCCAGACAAAACTACACATCTCATGGAAAATGAAAATTATGAACAATTTAGTCCAGAACACCAAAAGGCTCACAAATCTATTATTTATGACCTCTTTCAAGGACAATTCAAATCTATACTCCAGTGTCTCACTTGCCACCAAAAGTCTGAGGTTTATGAGACATTGGTTCATTTGTCTCTGGCTGTTACATCTACAGATAAATGTACATTACAGAAATGCCTCTCTGAATTTTTTAAAGAAGAAGAGTTAAGAAATGACAACAGGGGCTGGAGAGATAGCATGGAGGTAAGGCATTTGCCTTTCATGCAAGAGGTCATCGGTTCGAATCCCAGCGTCCCATATGGTCCCCCGTGCCTGCCAGGAGCAATTTCTGAGCATGGAGCCAGGAGTAACCCCTGAGCACTGCCGGGTGTGACCCAAAAACCACACACACAAAAAAAAAAAAAAAAAAAAAAAAGAAATGACAACAAAGTTCTGTGCAACAGTTGCAAAACTAGAAGGGATTTTTCAAAGAAAATTCAAAGAAAACGTACTTATGGAAACTGCCACCAGTACTTATAATACACTTGAAACATTTTGCTTTTGATGGCAAACAAATAAAAAAATTGCATACTTATGTAGATTTTCCTTTAGAAGACCTCAATTTAGAGGAATTCACTTCAGAGAATAAAAGCAAGATTAAGAAATACAACTTATCATCGGTGTCAAACCATTATGGTAAAGTTCACTATGGGCACTGTACTTCATACTGTAAAATTGCTGCAAAACAACACTGGATCAATTTTGATGACAAGAAGATCAAAAAAGTCCCTAATACATTGGTGAAATCCACAGCAGCATACATCCTGTTTTATACTTCTTTTTTTTTTTTTTTTTTTTTTTTTTTTTGGTTTTTGGGCCACACCCGGTAACGCTCAGGGGTTACTCCTGGCTATGTGCTCAGAAGTCGCTCCTGGCTTGGGGGACTATATGGGACACCGGGGGATCGAACCGCGGTCCGTCCAAGGCTAGCGCAGGCAAGGCAGGCACCTTACCTCTTGCGCCACCGCCCGGCCCCCTGTTTTATACTTCTTAAAGATCTACATTGAACACCAGATAATCATTTCACTTCCTTATCAGTTGCTATTAATGCTCTAGGATTCTTTCCACAGGCATGATCAATGAATATAGATTGAAAATCATGAATCCCCAATGTGTTTCTTTGTAGGATGGATTTATGTCTTAATTTCATTATTGCTCTAGGTCTCAGTTAATCCTGAAATTTTACATATTAATTTAGTCAAGGTTCACCTGAAAGAGAAATTTCTCATCATATTAATGTTGTTTTTCTTTCTAGGTATACTCATTTAACGACTTTTACTCTTTTTATTTTAACATCATTGCTTTATTTCCCTCAATTTAGGTTTTAAGACGCTGACATAATGATAATTTTAGGTGGACTTTCTTCACAGTGCTTCTTGCCTATGATTGATTATCATAAAGTTACTGTTATACAATAACTTTGTATATATACTGATATACACTTATAGTAGAGTTTTCCATGTTTGTATTATGCATGAAATTCTCTTTCAGATCTGCTCTGCTCTGCCAAAAAAAATTTTTTTTTGAATTTGAAACAATTGCCGGCTATTACATTTTAAGGCGGTTTTAGTTGATTCAGCTGAATTCTCTTTTCTTTTGCTCTATTTTGGATCCTTTCCAACAAATATTTTTAGTATGAGTGAGTGTTATGGCCATATTTTTTGTGAAGTCTGTATGTATATGTCTTGTTTAGTGTCTGTCTGTTCTGCATATTTTGTATATAGTTCCCTTTTTCCTAACTTTATCTTCCCCAATTTAGTCTTCCTTATCCTTCCTTCTCTCTTCCTAGTCCTTAACATTTTAATTTTCAGGATTCCCTTCACATGTGCAACTCATCTCCTTCACCCACAACTACAAGCTTCCTGATCTCGGCTGGAAGAAGAAATCCGTGACTGTTGGAGTTTTACACCATATATGCTGCAAACTTGTTGGAAATGAAGCCACCTGGAATTTGTGTCACAATGTAACCCCAGAGAAAAGATCCACAGTCTCTGGATCCCAGTTAAACTGTGCTATCTGAATTTCTGGTTTTCCATCCACATACACAGTGCTATTGTTGACCATTTCTACAATGGCTATCCCAAGATTGCACCGATCCCAAAGGAAATGCAGAAGCCCAACCAACTCATGATCTAATAATGTAACGCTTGGGGATGCCCCAACACATGGATAACTGTACTGGCCTTCCTTCTTCATTCAGCTTGATGTTATCTCCTGTACAAGGCTTCAACCCGCTTTTCCAGACCCATCAAGTGTCTTCTGCCGGTCTTTTTGGAGTTCCAGACCCCTCATATTTACAGATTGGTATTGAACTCTGTAGAAATTTCATCTGTTGTTTTTCCTATAACTATAATCCTTTGAAGTTATATTTGGTACTACACTTCTTTTGACTATCGTAATTAATGTTTTTCTATTTTAGTTTTTTTTTTTGTTTGTTTTTTGGGCCACACCCGTTTGACGCTCAGGGGTTACTCCTGGCTATGTGCTCAGAAATCGCCCCTGGCTTGGGGGGGACCATATGGGATGCCGGGGGATCGAACCGCGGTCCTTCCTTGGCTAGCGCTTGCAAGGCAGACACCTTACCTCCAGTGCCACCTACCCGACCCCTCTATTTTAGTTTTTAATATTAGGAATCGATGTTGTATTACATTAAGGTTTTGCTTTCTTGACTTTAGGTTTGTGAGTTAGATATTATTGTCTATAATTTCCTAAATGATATTTTTGTCTGTTCTCAGGGTTTTTTGCATGGGCGTATCATAGGCAAAATACTAGGTTTATAGAAGGTTCCATCCATTTTGGATGGGCCCTCAAGTTGTTTATTTACACAGGGAGGGTCTCTGCCTTAAACATTTTGTTTTGGTTTGTGACTTAAGCTCCCATCTATAAATAGTCGACATCAATTTCAGACATCTTATGGACTTCAGACAGGATTAAGAACTTGGACTAAGTTCAGATACCTATTGATCATCATTGCAGTGGCTCCCCACTGTGCAGAGGGTGTATGTGCCTCTTCTTCCGAAATAAAGGCCTAGTTCAATGCCCTCAAAGATGGGCTTTCTGGTCTACCTGAACTTGAATGAAAATGGAGCTGGAGAGATAGCATGGAGGTGAGGTGTTTGCCTTTCATGCAGAAGGTCATTGGTTCAAATGCCGGTATCTGCCAGGAGCGATTTCTGAACTTGGAGTTAGGAATAACTCCTGAACACTGCCAGGTGTGACCCAAAAACCAACAACAACAACAAATAAAGAAAAGGTGCTTCTTCTTGCCTGCTACACAACCTTTCTGGTGTCTCTTTGAAAGATCTATGTACGTCTTAGATTTATCTTCTCAGGAGCTTGTAGTTGATTCCTTGATACATGTTTCTGGTTTTAGACACCCTGTGCTTAGGTTAGAAGTTTTTCTTTACATTTTCCTGTGATGCGCTTATGCAAACAGCCGCTCTTTTATTATTGACTAATTTTTTCTTTTAATAATTGTAGACAATATTGTTTGTTTACTAAAAACAAATGGGGGAATTGTTGTGTATGTAAATATTTTGGGGGATTACTATGTTACTCACCCTAAACTGATTGGTAATTGTGCCCTACCCTAGGGTGTGACCTGGCATTCTGCCCCCACCCTAGGGTAGGACCTGATTCTGCTTTCACCATTGGTTGGTATCTGATCCCACCATTGGGTGGTACCTGACTCTGGAGTATAAAAACAGGGGTCTGTGAAAGGCCGGGGCTTTTGCTGGCTGGAACTGAAGCTGAGTCTTTGGACTTCAGTTTTGTCCTCCGAATAAAGCGAATATTTCCACGAGCCTGACTGTCTGTGAGCTGTTTACCCACCGTTTCACCTCAGAACCGTGGGCTAGACAGGGTGGCAGACGCGTGCTCTGAGCTGGAAGAAAAAGGCCTCATTCTCCATCCCACCATCAGTCAACCTCTTCAGGGGCTGTCCTGCTACAGTAATGTTTTGGGAGGAGTCTGAAGCTTCAGCAGGCAACACGGGGATGACATGGCTCCATGTGGTAGGCTTTTGGGCCAAGCTTAGGGGAAGATGCAGCCTCAGGATGCCCCCCACAGCCTTCCCTCCTCTTCCTTCCTGTCCCCAGGGTTACCCCTGGCCTCCTGCTCAGGGTCCCAGAAATGGGTTCCAATGAGGAGCAATTTATAGGAGACCCCAGGATTCCCTGTTCCTGCAGGGGGTGGGGAGGGGACTGGTGAACTTCTGGCTGCCAGCAATTAGGAAGCAAATGCCTCTGCGGGAGTTGGAAACTTCAGCAGGCAACATGGAGATTACATGGCTCCATGCGGTAGGCTTTTGGCCAAGTTTAGGGGAAGATGGCAGTCTCGACTGCCCCCCACAGCCTTCTCTCTTCTTCCTCCTGGTCCCCAGGGTTACCCCTGGCCGCCTGCTCAGGGTCCCAGCAAGTGGTTTCAGGCGAGGAGCAGTTTAAAGGAGACTCCTGGCTTCCCCGTTCCTGCAGGGGGCAGGGAGGGAACTGGTGAACTTCCGGCTTCCAGCAATTAGGAAGAAAACGCCTCTTGGGGAGTCAGAAGCTTCAGCAGGCAACATGGGGATAGCATGGCTTCATGCGCTCTTCACTTGGCAAAATCACAGACCAAAGTGGTGTCTCAGAAACAACACCCTCCCTCTTGACTATTTCTAAAACATAAAAGGGACACGCAAATCTCCTTTGTATATCTCAGATGTACATCTACAACTCTTTTTGAATATCCTCATATAGTGACAATTTTGTTCACTGGTTTTGTTATTTGATTGTTTACTTTTCCCCATATGAGATCTGTTTTATAAGCAATACTGGTAGAAAAGTATCTCTGTATAGAATGCATGTTTGAACCAAGTTATGGGGAACGTTGGACCTTATTCATCTGCCCCCAGATGCACCAACAATATTTTGTGGCATTTTTTCTATTTTGCATAGGCACATTAAAATGAGAAAATAATACATATGCAAAAAAGTTCTTATCTAATAGAGATGAGAACACAAATTTGGTAATGCAGTTAGGCCTTATCCCCTGAACATTGGCATAATGATTTGGCTTAGGCCTCAGAAGAATGGGCATCACCCATACACACCTGAACAATGGATACCATCTATGGAAACAACCACAATTCTCTATAACATTACCAGGATCCAAACCTCTACCAGGGAAGACCTATCACTGCTCTGGCATTGACTTACTACAAAGAGTGCTCTCAACACCCAGACGACTCAGCAACAGCCGGCTTGCAAGGCAGATCACTCCGCATCTAATGGTGTGCTGAAACTAGAGGATGCTCCACATCAGCCTGACTTCGATAAAAGAAATGCATATAATCCAGAATCTTTAAATATAGGAACCTGATACCAACAACAGCTAAAGAGTGAAAAAGTTTCACTGGGACCACGAAGAATGACTTGGATTGGACAGACTGGTATGCCTGAAGCCCAGAGTCTGTCTTATGCCAATAAACCTTGGGAGTGAGGCCTTCCTGTAAGCTGGCAAGGATTTTTTTTCCCGTTTTCCCCATATTTTTCTGGGCCTATGCAAACAACGGTGATTGCCACTGTCACACCTTTACTATTTTTCTTTAACCCTTATCCTTTAAGAAAAAAAAAAACAATTTACTGAACTTAAAGACAAATAACTGTAGTAGAATGCCTGTCTCGAATACAGGCAGGGGATGGGAGGAGGATATTGGGAGGGGGGAATGTTATACTGGTGAAGGGGGTGTTCTGTTGTTGACTGTAACCCAACTATAATTATGTTACTTAAATAAATAATATATTTATATAAAAAAGTCATTTTATATGCCAGAAAATATGATATTCAGAGAGGGGGTATGAAGGAGCGCACTGTCTTGAAAGGTACTATTCAGATGATTTTTGTTGCATTTCAGCCCAATTTTAATAATCAAAAAAGTCACTTTGGGAACAGACTAGCCTCTGTTGCCCTCCCCCACAAAAAGAACTGGCCAATATAAACTTTAGCTCTACTGAGTCTGAATTGGGAGCTGACTTGCCCCCCAGTGCAGGCAGAGTCTGCTCTGGGGAAGGGACTCCTGCAGCTTCAGTTGGCATAGAATCTGTGTGCCAGGAACTTTTGGCACTTTTGAGGGGGACTCATTTATTTCTGGCAAGGAAAGGAGGAAAAGGGCCTGGGTCCTTTCTCTCTGCCATTCTCTGTTATATTTGCACTTTTGTTCAAATAAATGGACTTGAATCTGCACCAGGCCTCTATGGGTGGCTGACACTGGACAGGGTGTGTCCTGCCAGCGGAAGGCACTTGCTCTGGATTGTGGGGAATTTGTGCCATGTCCAATCTTTACTGAACCTGGGGACCCAGGCCAGTCCACACTAAATGTCTCAAATACTGCTGACTGTCTGAGGAAGAAAAGCAGAATGATGACAGCCCAGAATTCTGCTTTCTCCGGGTATTTCTCACGGCCTCACCTTTCAGGTGTTCTTCAAATCCCATCTCTGCAGTGCCACCAAGGGAGAACCCACCTTGTCTTGTTCCTCCTGCCCCCCATCTGCAGAGCCCACCAGAAGTTACCCCACATTTTCCCCTGGGACCCCAGGTATTTGCTCCCTAGTGTCATAATCAGGTAAAAGAGGACAAGGACCTGTAAACCTCTAAGTATTGTCCAAGCCCTGTCTTGGACTGAATTGGCCCTTGTCTAGTCTCCAATCCTATGTTCAAGTTTTGAACTCTTCCCTGATAGAGCTCACAGACAACTCATGCCTTTAAGTACATTCATCTTAGTTATTCAGAAATGCTACTTGGGTGATTTCCACATGTTCCCTCAGAAATGATCAGGTGGTGGATGCCTGGTTCAGATGTGCTGATCAGAGTTAGAATCAATCAAGACCTAGCAGGAAGCATCTGGGAAGGGATTGTGCTCATCTTTGTTGTTTATGGCTGTGACTCTTCTCCAGAACTTTGGGAAATGAGACTTGCTGCTGCTGTCACCAGGTAAGGGGGAAGTGTGGGCTCTGAGAAGGACAGGATAGGGGGACAAAAGTGCAAGCCCCCGGTACCTGGAGGGCTCAGAGATGTTTTAGGAAGGAATATGGGGATGAGTGTGGCTGCTGGCACTCCTTCAGGGGCCCTGGTTTCTACAGTTTGTTGTTCTTTTCTTGTTTTTTTGTTTTTTTTTTTCACTTTTCTTTTGTTATTTTGCTCTTGTTTGCTGTCTTGTGTATTATTTTGAGCAAGTATTGCTCAATCTTCCTCCTGATTCAGTGGTCTTTGGTCATCTCCTAGGGCCCTGGATGAGCCTTGGCCATGACCCTCTCCTTTGTGTACTTAAGGCTTGGTGACCTTTATTGATGTGGCTGTGAGCTTCTCCCCTGAGGAGTGGCCATGCCTGAACATCTCCCAGATAAAGCTCTACAGATATATGATGCTGGAGACCTACGAGCACCTGCAGGCAATAGGTGCAAGTTTACTTGGCACTGCTGCTGAGGGCTACAAAATGGCGTGACAGGGAGGTACCTGGATATGCAGGGATATGTCCTCAATAGAAGACATGATTCTGCTGAGCCCAAGGTCAAGCCCTTCCCTATTGTTCTTTTCTGTTTTAGAGTTTTTTTATTTTGTTTTGTTTTGGGGTCACACCTGGCAGTGTTCAGGTGTTACTCCAGGCTCTGCCCCCAAAAATTGCTTCTGGCAGACTCAGGGGACCATATGAGATGCCAGCAATTGATCCTGGTTCTGTCAGTGATCCTCTACATGCAGGGTAAACACCTTATGGATGGGCTAATTCTGGCCCCACTTCCCTACTGTTCTGATCCCAGCCTCTGACTTTATTTCTCAGATGAATCCAACTTTATATTTGTAAATGTCTTTTCAGGGACTAGTGATAGACATTGTTTTAGGGGTTTGCTATATCTGGGCCAAACTGGGTTTGATTCTCAGCTCTGCATATGCTCCCCTAAGCCTGACAGCATCTTCCCTGAGCACAGACCCAGAAGTCGACCCTGATTACTGTGGCTTTGGCTAAAAGTGATGTAATTTCATGAACTGGGTGATCTTAGCCTCACCTGGGTTTGCTCAGGACTTTTTTCTGAACTCAAGAATTACTCCTGATGGGTTTTGGGATCATCTTGATTGCTAGTGATCATTCCTGGGTTGTCCTGTTTATAGTCCCATGCTCTCCTCTCTACTATTGTTTCAGTTATAATTAATCTGCAAAATTTATAAGTGAGTTAATTTCTTTCATGAATTCAAAAGTTCCACTAGGTACCTGGGGTCTCCCCAGTGCTTATTGAGACATTATTTTGGGCTAGTATCAAATCTGATGTTCCTGCATGCAGAGCATGTCACCCAATACATTGCGTCCTTTCTCAGGCCATGGACAATTCGACTTTTTGTTTGTTTTTGTATTTGGACTATACAAGAAGTCCAGTGGTTTATGCCCAGATATGCACCCAGAAATTCCTTCTGGTGAGGTTTGGTGAAAGCTGTACGGTTTCTGGGATCGAATCATTGTCAACTCTGATCATGTCACATGCCCTAACTTCTATAATATCAGTCTAGCCTCTCCTTTTTTTTTTTTTTTTTTTTTGGGTCACACCCGGCGGTGCTCAGGGGTGACTCCTGGCTGTCTGCTCAGAAATAGCTCCTGGCAGGCACTGGGGACCATATGGGACACCGGGATTCGAACCAACCACCTTTGGTCCTGGATTGGCTGCTTGCAAGGCAAACGCCACTGTGCTATCTCTCCAGGCCCTAGCCTCTCCTTTTTAAGACATCCTTTTGGATGAATGTCTTTCTGTCCTGAGGATACATATCCCAAAGAGGGTTTGCCTTGTCATATGGCAGCTCAATTTTGAGGACTATGAGAACCCTCCATACGGGTTTCCATAGGGGTTGGATCAGGCAGCATTCCCACCAGGAGTGCAGGAGAGTTCCTTTCTGACCACATCCCATTATCAGAGATTGTTCCCAGTATTTTTTTTTTTGGTTTTTTGGTTTTTGGGCCACACCCGTTTGACGCTCAGGGGTTACTCCTGGCTATGCGCTCAGAAATCGCTCCTGGCTTGGGGGGACCATATGGGACACCGGGGGATCGAACCGCGGTCCGTCCTACGCTAGCGCTTGCAAGGCAGACACCTTACCTCTAGTGCCACCTTCCCGGCCCCAATTTTTTTATATGTGCTATTTTCACTGGTGTAAGATGATATCTCATTGTTGTCTTGATTTGTATTTCCCTATGATAAGTTGTCAGGCTTACTGTTGGTGGCCCAGCATGCTGAAAAGGTTTGAAGTCTCCCCTTGATCAAGTTCTTTATGGAGTCTAGGACATGTTGGATAAAGGGTTCTCTGTAGGGTTGAACACAAGCAGACTCTAGGAGGGGGAAAACTGTAAAGCAGAATTGTTCATTATGAATAAAGGCAACCTTATATTTGTTAAGCTGAGCAGGCTTTAGTCAGGGAGTAATTTATCACCTGGGCACAGCTGCATGGGCTCATTTCCTGGTATCCAGGATGGCATGCCAGATAAGACTTAAAGGGTATTCTGTTCTCAGTGGCCAAAGACAAGATGAAAAGGTGACTCTGTGCAGGCCTTATTTGTCTCATTGTTAGGCCCATAAATTGCCAATTGAGGAGAGATTTAATTGCATGGGCAAAAAGATATATGAACACTGCTATTCATTGTAGCACTCAGCACAATAGCTAAGATTTGGAATCAACCTAGATGTTTATCAACCAAGAGGGGATCATGAAGTTGTGGTGCATGTATACAATGGAATACTACAGAGCTGTAAGGAATGATGCCATCATGCAGGTTGTGGCAACATGGATGGAACTAGAATCTTCTAGTTAAATCTCATGTTAAATGAAATAAACCAAATGAATGCATTCAGAATGACATTACTTACATGTGATATTTAGAATAACTGCATGAAAAACACAATGGTCTAACTGGTAGTTATCTCAAACACTGGTGGCTTCAGAGTAGAAAAAAAACAAGCGAGAAGAAAACAAACTGAGCAGAAGAGGAGAAACACAAAAGCTCATTTTCTCTTATACATCCAAGCGACCTGCAGCCTGGAGACAGATGTTTAGCTTGATCTGGTGTTCAATTAACTGTTCTTCATAGAAGTCTGTCATAATGTTCTCCTGCTTTTTTTTTTTCAGAAACAAGTGCAGAATGTGATTGGAAGTCATGGAGTGGAAGCACTCACTACAGTGCTCACTATAAGAATGCTTTAGTATCTTAAATTTATAATAATTCTTTCATCTTTTTATTCAGTGGTTATTGGTGATATAGGTTGTTATTCTTTAATATAGCATTACAGTGCTTTATTATATTAGATTCCCAATATACTCTGCATTATGATGTATTGATATTTAAATTTATTCACTTTTAATTTGATTATGCAGACTCTTATGATCTAATGTTTATGTCTACTATATGAAGATCATTGCCATTGGAATAGGCAACTGCATGTCAGACACTCTAGTTATAGTGCTCATTCATTGATGTTACCCCTCCCCAATGCTATACAGTATATGCTAACCTTCCCTGGATGGTGAGATCCACCCACAACTGGGAGGGGTCTGTGTTTGGTAATTAAGAAGTTTCCTGAGGGGAGGATAGAGAGAGGAGACACAGGATGGATGCAGAGCAGCAGGAAAGAGGCTGCTTAGCTTAGAGGTCATGTGAAAAAAGCACATTGCAATTAGGGCCTTGTAATAAGGCTGGATGTCTCCTGAAACTTCAACTTACTGTCTTTGAATTATTTCTTTGCTGTCACCCTGCACCTACAGACTCGCCAGCTGAAGGGGCTACAGGCACCAGTCCAAGCCGAGAAAGGCCTCACACCATCCACACCACTAGGACTCTATAATTAATACAACAAGTAAGTATGTTTTTGCAACTTATTTTCAATTCATACTAGCTGACTATTAGATAATAATGCCCATGTTTTCAGTTTTCTTTCCAGAAAGGAACCTGGATGCCCAAGACCTGTTAGAGATACTTCATGGTGTAGATTCCCTTTAGAGTGCTCATTGCCGTATTATTATTTTAGACTTGAAAATTAAGATTTTTTTTATTTAAACACCTTGATTACATACATGATTGTGTTTGGGTTTCGGTCATAAAAGGAACACCACCCATCACCAGTGCAACATTCCCATCACCCAAGTCCCAAATCTCCCTCCTCCCCACCCAACCCCTGCCTGTACTCTAATCAGGCTCTACCTTTCCCTCATACATTCTCAATATTAGGACAGTTCAAAATGTAGTTATTTCTCTAACTAAACTCATCACTCTTTGTGGTGAGCTTCATGAGGTGAGCTGGAACTTCCAGCTCTTTTCTCTTTTGTGTCTGAAATTTATTATTGCAAGAATGTCTTTCATTTTTCTTAAAACCCATAGATGAGTGAGACCATTCTGCGTTTTTCTCTCTCTCTCTGACTTATTTCACTCAGCATAATAGATTCTGTGTACATCCATGTATAGGAAAATTTCATGACTTCATCTCTCCTGACAGCTGCATAATATTCCATTGTGTATATGTACCACAGTTTCTTTAGCCATTCGTCTGTTGAAGGGCATCTTGGTTGTTTCCAGAGTCTTGCTATGGTAAGTAGTGCTGCAATGAATATAGGTGTAAGGAAGGGATTTTTGTATTGTATTTTTGTGTTCTTAGGGTAGAAAATTAAGATTTTTAAAATTAATTTTGGGGTCACACCCGGTAGCACTAAGGGGTTAGTTCTGGCTCTATGATCAGAAATCGCTCCTGGCAGGCTCGGGGAACCATATGGGATGCTGGGATTTGAACCACTGTCCTTCTGCATGCAAGGCAAATGCCTTACTTCCATGCTATCTCTCTGGCCCCGAAATTATGATTGTTGTAAGAACATTTTATGCACAATCTAACCGAGGAACCCTTTCTTCATCAAAGTTTTCCCTACCAATGATAATTTGCCTAGGAATTGGAAAACCTTTCCATCTGACCTGTTTGCTTGATATTTTTTAAGTGTTCTATCCTGTTCTACCTGGGTCAGTTTTTCTTTTTCTTTTCTTTTTTCTTTTTTTTTGCTTTTTGGGCCACACCCAGTGACACTCAGAGGTTACTCCTGGCTATGTGCTCAGAAATCGCTCCTGGCTTGAGTGACCATATGTTACATCGGGGGATCGAACCTGAGGTCAGGCATAAAAGGCAAACATCATACTGCTTGTGCCACCGCTCCAACTCCTGGGTCAGTTTTTCAACTGCAACCTATGGATCCATCTTCATTGTCTATGTGTTTGAGTGAGTGTGTGTGGTGGTTACCTCTCTGTCCGTCTAATGTCTATCTGTATTGTACATAAGGCCTATGTTGTATACAGTTTTTCTCCATTATATATAACCTTTCCTTTTCCCCCTTCCCTGCTCACCATATTACAAATATTTTTCTTTTCTTATTTTTTTTGTGTTTTGCAACGGACCTGGTGGAACTCATAGGATACTCCTGGCTCTGTACTCAGAAATAGTCCCTGGCAGGCTTAGAAGATCATATGGGATGCTGGGAATTGAACAAAGGTCTATCTCGGGTTGCCCACATGGAATGTTACTGCTGTGTTATCGCTCTGTCCTTTCATTCTCTCGCCCTTGATCTGTTATTTCTCCCTATATAACCCTTCTTATTCTTAGTTATTACTTCTTCAGGAATCAGAAAGTTCCCCTCAGCCCAACCTGCTGCCAGTCAAGTCCCAAAGTGAAAGGACAGCCGCCTTGCTTTGTCTGAGAAGAAGCTGCCTCCATCCCTGCTAATTTGTTCTTGGTGGCCTCTTTTTTTCTACTTTCCTTTGCTGTGGATGGTTGCTCACTACTGGATTAAAGTTTTGAGAGGCCCTTGAGGACATTTCCTGATCTGTGACTGCTGTGAGGGAAAAGTAGGGTGTGAACTCTGAGTGTTTCAGGTACACTATGGGCTGCTGGTTATCCAACCCAGTCATCCTTGTGCAAAGCGAATGCCCTACTGGATGTGCTATCACACTGGCCCCATCCAGTCTCTACTTTTCTACCTTTAATATATCTGCTTGGGTTTGGAGTAGAAGGATGAGACAACACAACTGGAATAAAGTGTAATACTTTTATCCGTCTGCCAACAAGTCCCTTATACTGACCAGCCAGGGCCACCTCCCAAAGTAGATGAGCCCCACCCAAGTTCATGAGAAAGATTATATAGGAAAAGGATAGAGGAAGGTTCCAGCTTTCTGATGATCCTTAAAATGATTGTCTATTTTCTAGGGTTATCTTTCTTTCTTTTTTTTTTTTTTTTGTGGTTTTTGGGTCACACCCGGCAGCGCTCAGGGGTTATTCCTGGCTCCATGCTCAGAAATTGCTCTGGCAGGCACGGGGGACCATATGGGACACCGGGATTCGAACTGATGACCTCCTGCATGAAAGGCAAACACCTTACCTCCATGCTATCTCTCCGGGCCCTAGGGTTATCTTTCTACTGCTTCCTTGTCCTTCCCTGATAGGTTACCTGGCATGGCCAGGTAGCTTGGAGCAGTATCTATGGAAATAGGCTTGTGAAGACCTACACCCTGTGGTTCTTAAAAAATGGTATATCTCTGGGCCTGGAGAGATAGCACAGCGGCATTTGCCTTGCAAGCAGCCGATCCAGGACCAAAGGTGGTTGGTTCGAATCCCGGTGTTCCATATGGTCCCCCGTGCCTGCCAGGAGCTATTTCTGAGCAGACAGCCAGGAGTAACCCCTGAGCACTGCTGGGTGTGACCCAAAAACCAAAACCAAACAAACAAACAAACAAGGTGTATCTCACTGCTCAGAACCCAAAGAAAAATGGCATCTCTCCTTGTTCAGAAGTCATGTCCAGGGGGCTGGGCGGTGGCGCTAAAGGTAAGGTGCCTGCCTTGCCTGCGCTAGCCTTGGACGGACCGCGGTTCGATCCCCCGGTGTCCCATATGGTCCCCCAAGCCAGGAGCAACTTCTGAGCACATAGCCAGGAGTAACCCCTGAGCGTTACCGGGTGTGGCCCAAAAACCAAAAAAAAAAAAAAAAAAAAAAAGAAGTCATGTCCCAACATTATCTACATTGTAGTATAGACTTTTTTTTATTAATTAAATACTTAAGTTAAATACATTGCTTAAAAGTTTATTCATGATTGAGTTTCAGTCATACAGTGTACACTCCTTTAATGGTACCCATTTCTTACCACCAATATGCTCAGTTTCCCTTCTGACCTCTCACTTGCTTGCCTATGGATATTTTATTTCTCTCCTATTTTTTCTTTGTAGACATTGGTTATCCCTCCAGTTAATGAGGGGAAACTGTGCATATCATTTCATTTCATTTTAGCATATAGTTCTTGTCCAGAGTGTTAAGTTTCAACTATCATTGTCATGGGCAATTATTCCCTTCTGTATCCTAACTGCAATTGCTGCTCCACAATTTGTGGCAAGCTTCTTACCAATGACTGGCTCTCCTGATATTCATCTCTATTGTCTCTGGATATTCTAGCTATACTATATTATTTTTTATATCCCACAGGTCAGTTAGATTGAGATTCTTCTATGTCTATTTTGCTCTCTATTACTCATTTCACTCTCCATAACCTTTCATGTATAAACAAATATCATGACTTCATTTTTTCCTGGTATTTATGTACATTAACGTACTCAAAAGATTCTTTATCCACTCATCTGATCTTGTGCAATTGGGTTGCTTTCCGATTGTGGCTTTGTAAATACTGCTTACCAAGTGTGATTCGTGAGCACACAGCCAGAGTAAATAGGAGCATGGCCTGGTGGGCACCCCAGTAGTATATAAAGGTAATTAAAAAGAAAAACAAAGTCATGGACGTTTCAGAGGACTATGCTATAGTGGGATGTTTGCAAAAATTATTTCTTGTATAGGCCACACATGGCAATGTTCAGGGGTTCCTCCTGCTGTGCAAGCAGGAATTTGAGCAGACTGCCTCCTGAGCCCTAGGTGGTGCGCCAGACATCAGCCCTCCCTATGTTCTGTGGCTCGGGCATCCGGAGGCCTCTTGAATGGCAAGTCCGTGCACTGTCTTCAGGTCCATGTGTGGAGGCCAGGGCGAAGACTGGCTGCACTGCGCTCTGAGCACGCAGCAGCGACGGGGCGTTTGTGTCTTTGAAGATGGCCTTCCCGTCTGCGGAGAACCTAGCTCGAGTGCTAGGAAAATGGACCTTCAGGCAGGAAGGGGCTGGGGCGGGACGGAGCTGGCCCTTTAAGACCGGCCGGAAGTCGCTCGACGTCACGCCGGCGCCATTTTTCTTGGGGGGGGGAGGGAGGAAGCGCCTCCATTAGTGCTGGGGGGGGGGGGTCCCGGCGGCCAGGGGGGTCCTCGAGGGACGACTTTCTCCCCGCCGTCCGTCCGTGGCTGCAGGCGGAGCTTCTCTCCCCTGGGGATCGTTTCCTGGGGGCTCAGGGTCTTTTCCGGGCTCTGCGCTCAGTGCTCACTCCTGTAAGCCAGGGAACCCCGAGCCGGGCGAGCGCCCCCACTCCACTATTTACTATTATTTCTATTACTATGATTATGTAGCATTATTTTATTATTATATAATTATATGTTATTATTTATTATTACTATTATTTAGCATTATTTTTATTATCATATCATTGTATATCATTATTATTTATTATTACTACCACTATTTTATTATTGGGGCCCTGGCTTGGCGACAGTTTCTCCAGAGAATGAATTCCTTCTCCAACTTGCAGAACATCTCCCCCACTTTCGCATTCTGTGAGCCGGTGACCACAGGCTTTTGGTATGTTGGGAAAGAGGTTTTTATTCTCAGTTGGACAGTTCATGCAGAACAGTTCTTTTGGCAAGGGAGTGTTGGGTCACACCCCGAAAGGTCAGGGCCACTCAGGTCCATCCCCAATTAGACAGTGTGCTCAGCTGCTGCAGGCAAATCCCTCCCCTACTGTCCCCGCCCCAAAGGTACAGAATGGAAAAAGGACATTTGAGTCTACAAGCTCCAAGCGGACACAGGTCCCATCATGGTCCTTAGCAAGCGCTGTGGATATTAGGATGGTTGTGCTGGGTAATAGGCTACTTAGTCGCTTTCTGCAGGTTCCCCCAGAAAGGGGCAGGTGGTGGGTGCCGGGTTCAGAGGTGCAGACCTAGTTAGGATCCAGCAAGACCCAGAGGGAAGCGGCTCCTCTGTGCTCATCTTTGTTGCTCATGCTGTGACTTTTCTCCAGGACTTTGGCCTTGCTGCTGCTCATTAGGAATAATCCAGGCTGTAGAAGATGGGGTCTCACCACCTGACGCCCTGTGCCCAGCTAAGTGGGCAGTGTGGGCTCTGAGAAGGACAGGGGAAGGGGAAGGAGTTTAAGGCCCCTAGGATCTGGGGGCTCAGATGTTTTAGGCAGGAATCTGGGAAGGGTATGACCGCTGGCACTCCTTCAGGGGCCCTGGTCTCTGCAGTTTGTTCTTTTTTTTTTCTTTTTTTTTCCTTTTGTTCTTGTTTGCTGTCTTGTGTTTATTTGGGGTGCTACATAGGTGTTACTCAGACCTTCCTCCTTACTCAGTGTTCTTGAGTCTCCCCTGTCAGTCTGAGACTCTTGGATGCCAGGTTCCAGAGCTGAGCTCTTGGTAATATAAACCTGGGTGTTGGTGAAGGAGTCCTTGATCCCAGAATTTCTGCCATAAAATAACATTCCTCCCTCACCTGGAGAAAGGCTCTGGAATGCTACTTAGTCTTCTCTTCTCTCTCCCCATCACTGCCTGCTTCTGCCTGAAAGGGTCTCTAACACATTCAGAACAGGGGCAATGTACACTGATGTTCCAGTGATGAGCACTGTACACTCAATCCAATTCAAGGAGGCCATCATAGCCATCCACCAGAGCTCTGGTCAAGGCAACATCATTGTGGTGTTCTCGGGTCCCTTGGTCCTGGGTGTCTGTTTGGAGGCCAGTTGTAAAATAAAATTTCCTGTGTTGGGAAATCATCCCATGCACTTTGTAGCTGTTTGCTTTGCTGTATATTTTATTGTTTCTAGAAGCTTTGTGTAGGCTCTTTATGTTCTTCTATTTGTATGGTCTTTTCATCTACAAATATAATGTTACTTCCTCGTTTTCTATTTGGATTTTTTGATTTCCTTCTCTTGCCTGATTGCTTTTATTTGGACTTCTAATACTATGATGAATCAGAGTGGAGGCAGAGGACATCCTTGCCTAGTGCCTGACCCTAGAGGGGTCATTAAGAATAATGGTGGCAGGGTCAGAGAGCTAGCACAGTGGTGTTTGCCTTGCAAGCAGCCAATCCAGGACCTAAGGTGGTTGGTTCGAATCCCAGCGTCCCATATGGTCCCCCGTGCCTGCCAGGAGCTATTTGTCAGCAGATAGCTAGGAGTAATCCCTGAGCACTGCTGGGTGTGGCCCAAAAACAAAAAACAAAACAAACAAAAAAATAATGGTGGCTGAGGCATTTTTATTTATTTATTTATTTTTACACTTCAATTTTTTTTATTGTGACTGAAGTTCATATACATAGAATTATTTATGATACATAGTGACAATGAATGAAGGGCATTCCCACCACCAGTGTTATCCTCCCTCTACTCGTTCCCAGCATGTCTCCCACATCTCACTCCTTTACCCCCCAGAATCCTACTGCAAATGGTCGCTGCCTTACAGCTTATTATAGGTTGTGTATCTATTCTGTTTGGTGTTCCACTCTGGTCATTTTTTTTATTTACACTACACATTCATATGACTGGTCCTGGTATCATTCCCCCCCCCCAATTTATGAGGTTGAATGATTCAAATTATGCTATTCTGTTGGAAGTTAAAAGGTTAAGGAAAAGAGGAGAAAGAATTTGGAATCAACTACTAAAAATAAAAAATATCCTAATAATATCCACAAAAGTGGAAAAGAAAGAAAAAGTGGAAGAAAAAGGAGAAGGAAGATAATATCAAAAAAATAAACAAAACAAAAAAACAAAACAAAACAAAACCAGAAAAAGTGCTGCAGTGGCAGGGTTTGTGTTACCCCACCATTTTTTTTTTGTATAGGCACAGCAAGTATTGGGGAAGGAAGGAAATTCCTGTGGCCTAAGAGATTAGGGTTTCTCCACTCTTGAAGCATATTGTCATGGGAACAACCACTGGCTCCATACCTTCTCATTGCCATATCCCAAGGTTGGTTTGTGTGTGTGTGTGTGTGTGTGTGTGTGTGTGTGTGTGTGTATGTGTGGTGTCAGGAACCTTTCTTCTCTGTTGTGGATGAGAAAATAAGGCCACTATAGCAAGCAATCTTGGTATTTGCGCAGGTTCTAGGACAGGGCCTAGGCTAGAGTCTTTAAGGTTCTAGAGGTACTGTTCCACCATTGTTGGTGTGTTCAGTTTTCTGTATCATGTGCTCCATGTTTTTGCTCATTCCCTAAGCTGAAGTCTAGGAAATTATGGTTCCAATGGTTCTGCTCAGTCTTTGTTGTTAGAATTGGGCCTCTGTACTAAGAAGTCTTGATTTTTGTAAAAGATCTGGGTTATAGCCTAGGGTAGGGTTTTCCTTAATGGTCTCCAGGTAGGTTCTGTTCAGTCACAGTTGTCAAAGTCAGTTTTCTATAGTTAGTACTTTTATTTTCCATAGTTCAAAGGACGATACTTCTTCTGATTTCCACTTAGTGTTAGGTGATGTGATAGTACCTCCTGGTCTAGGTCAAGTTTTCATTTCTTCGCTGTCCTCGTTGCCATATTAACACTGGCACAAGTATATCTCCCAATGCAGCTTAGTTTCTGGTGTTGTTGCATGGGTTTGTTTCAGTTCTACGTCTGGGATCTGAGATTTGAGAATGAACTAACACTGTCCAATCTCATGGAGACTGAGTTGTATCCACATGACATACATCCAGGATGGGAGGCACCCTTGTATAAAAAGTGTGAGTTCTTATCCTAGAAGATAAGATCTTGTGTCTGAGTCCATGATTTCCCCTTATTTACTGTGCCTATACAAAACTGTGTGGAGTCCTTTTGTATTGCTGGTGCTATTTCAGGTAAGGATGACAGACCACATGTACAGTATCTGTGATGTGGTCTGAGCTTTTATCCCAGGCAAGTCGTTTCCTTGGTTTTTGATCCAGCAGCACCAAAATTCGTGAGGGTAGAGTTAATATGTATATATAAAAAATAGATTATAAAGATAAAATTGAGATATATAAAAAAGGAAATTGAGAAAAAAGGGAGAAAAGGTATTTGAAAGAAGAAAGTGATTGGGGAGGCTATCTGTATGTTTAGGAATACATATCTTAAGATACATTTTTAAAAAGGTATTAAGTTAATGTAGGCAATATAGGCATCACAATTAGGTCTTCTGACATATTCTTGTGGGGAGCGAAAGCCAAGGTACTTTTTCATATCACAGACTTTGGTCTAGAGTTTAATATATGATTTGCGGCATTTCAGAGTCCTATAGTGTCCTTGAGCTAGGGGTTTTGCTGCAGCTGAATCTGGTATCATGCAACGATCCACGATTTAAAGAGGGTGAGAGGGGTCACAAGCTTGAGACACGAGGCTTATTGGTTGTGGTTTCTTGCTGAGACACCAGATGAGGGATCAAGAGGGTGTCTTTCATTGAGGAGCTGGATGGTGGTCTATTGCGAAGGAGGTCGGTCTTGGTGCCTAACGAGTTAAAAACTGAGGGTAAACAGGGTTAAATAAGGGGGAGACAACAAATCCAGGTTGGGATATGGGGGGGTAGAGAGGTTTCTGGGTGTGGAAAGGCAATATAGAAGAAGGGCTCTATACATTGTATAGATAAAATGTTTAAGGCTAAGGCTCTGTAGTCAGATAGGACAACTGTATAGAAAGTAATGTTTACTTAGACACTGACTTCAGAGATCTATTTGAGTGCTATCCTCCATACATAGTTATGGGGAGCCGAGCTGATGGAACCTAGAACAAAAGGGTGTCTCAGAAATCCCTGACCTTGTTACCCATGTGACCTGAGGACAAAGGAAATAGATAAACTCTAAAGTAAATTCAAAGCAGCCCACTACACCCAACCAGAGAGAAAGTTACCCATATAGAGCAACTTGCCTTTGTGTTAGCAAAAGATTAATGTGTTTATAGCTGATGTTTTATTTATGCTTGCTGAGTAAGATTTATAAGACCCTGTTTGGATCTTGTGCTTTCAGTATAAACTTGTGCTTTCAGTATAAACATGTGCTCAGGTCTACCTCTTTACCCCTCCCTATTTCCTGCCCCCAGCTTATGCTAATGAGAGCTTGCAAGCTGTAATTGGTGGAAACTTTTAACACCCCCTATGCCTTTAAAAGCTGGTCTCCCTGGGCAATAAATCCTCTTGAACAGCGAGAGTTGTCTAAAGCATCCTCTTTACTAACCTCTTAAGTTTACTTCACAGATTGGATCTGCTCGAGTGAACCCACAAATTACTAGCGACCTTCATTCTCACACCCCCGCGGGTCGGGGGTCCCTCATCGGGGGTCACAGGTGGCACCCACATGGGAGCTTGAGTTACAGACCACCGATTGGACGGCAGAGCGACAAGTCCGAAGCTAATTTGTAAGACGTCAGGTAAACCGGAGGGTGACGCAAAATTAGTCTAATACCTAGGTGAAAACTGCCGTCCCATTATAATCCCAGAGTAAGAATGGGGACCAGCCTGAGTAGAGGGGCAAAATTTATTAAAGGTATACAAGAGGAACTTAGAAGTAGACTTGTTGAAATTTTTGTTGGTTGTTAATAAAATTTGTCCCTGGTTTGCTATTACCTGCCCAAAAATAGTTTGCAGTACTTGGGATCTAGTCGGGGCGGAACTCACTAATCATTTTAGTACACATGGCAGTGAGTCCGAGAAAGAGATTATACAGCAATATTGGGATCTGCTCAAAAGCATTATTGTTAATTCTGATTTTGACCCTGAGAGCTTGCAGATTGTGAAAGATGCCCAGGACCATTTGCAGCACGTCTCCCGACTGTGCTCTCACCCCAGTTCCCGCTCCAGTTCATTTTTGCATATTGATTTCCTTCCTCCCCCGGAGGACCCTTCTCCTCCTATGCAAAAGACTCTTTATCCCTCTTTGCGGACTGTAGCCTCAGAGCCCCCTGAGGAGAAGCTGGACCCGGAGGAAGAGACCGAGTTGGAAGAAGAAGCTGCTGCCTACCATGGGCGTGCTGTCTCTCTCCCCTTGCAGCCTTCCCTGTATGATTTGCCCGCACCCATTAAAGTGCCCCTTCTAGAACCCGATAACCCTTTATTGATAGAAATTCAACAGCTCAGACAGCAAATTACCCGGCTTCAAGCTGCATATCCATCATCCCTGCACTTTTTGTTCCCCATCCATGGCCCAGACGGGGAGGACTGGGAGGAGGAGGGTGAGCTCCCCTCTTTACCCCTCGGTAGACCCCGCACTAGGGTTCAGGGCAGACAAGAAGCAGCAGCAGCTGCTGCTGCCGCCGCTTCAGCAACCAGCGAGCAGGGCGGACTTTCTGCCCCTCCCCCGCCAGCTCCAGTTCTGGCTGCCAGAGCCCTCCAGCCCCCAGCCCAGCCTGACAATGGCGCCCCGGCTCACAGTCCCAATCAAGCAGAACCTCCTGACATCCCTGAAGTCCCCATTTCGCTGGCAGCTGCGGCAATACAAGGCCCTCAACAGGAAAGATCTCAAAGAACTCTTTACTGCAGTCAGCTCTTATGGCCTGCACGCCCCCTATACCTTGTCTTGCCTTGAATCCATCAGTGGCGGTGGCACTGTTCTGCCAGCCGAGTGGCGAGATATTGTTAGAACTGCTTTAAAAAATGACGTTTATGTTTCGTGGGAAGCTGATTTCCTGTTAAGATGTCAGGGTATTACTGCAGGAAATGATGACCTTTATGCCCACATCGCAGGAATACCCCCATATCACATCCTCAAAGAACAGTGTAGACTCCCTAGAAGCTTGCTTGCCAACATGGCTCTTGCTGCCCTACGAGCTTGGAAGTCCCTTCCTTGGGCTGGTACCTCGACTGCCCCGCTCTCTCAGATTGTGCAGGGCCCAGATGAACCATACAGTTCATTCATTGGCCGCCTTTCAGAGGCTGTGGAGCGTGTCCTGGGCATCACCGCCACAGACACTGATAGTACTCTGGTAAAACAACTTGCTTTTGAGAATGCTAATGATACCTGTAAAAGTATACTTAGAAACAATCTTAAAGGGAAAACTTTGCATGATATGATAAACCTCTGCCAAGAGGCAGACCCCTTTGTCCATAAGATCACTAAAGCCCTTGTTGCCTTTCAAAGCCAGAATAAAGGAAAAACTTGTTTTCAGTGCGGCACTCCCGGTCATTTTGCCTCATGCTGTCCACAGCAGCAAACTCTGGTGTTACAAGCAGGCAGCACAAATCCCTGCCCTTCTCTCTGTCCTCGCTGCCGCTGTGGCAGGCATTGGGTTTCAACCTGCCGCTTCGTATTTGGTTTAGAAGGAAACCCTCTACCACCGGTGCAGGGAAATGTGCCCCAGGGCCAGCCCCGGGCCCCAAAACAAATTGTCTTCCAGCCGGCCTTGGGGAACAGCCGGCATAATCAAGCCCCTCGCTCTTTCCCACCGCAGCCAGCCCTATCACAGCAACCCCAGTTTGCGGCACTTTCTCAGACTCCAGCTCCCGAGGTTCAACCGCTGGTGCCAAGTGGTATGTTGCCCCCCCCCAGCAACCTCTCTTGTCAGGGCCTCCCCAGGAAGTGCCGGCCTGAACCTCAGTGCTGCTGTCCCAAAGTTATTGACCCCTGAGGACGGTGTCCAAATTATTCCAACCGGAATTTTTGGACTCCTGCCCCCAAAAACCTTTTTTATGATTATTGGCAGAGCCTCTGCCACAGTTAAGGGCCTCATTGTACAACCCTCTCTGGTAGACAATGACTACACTGGAGAGATTATGTTCTTGGCTGTCGCCCCCTACTACCCAGTTCAAATTGTTCCTGGCCAGCGCATTGCTCAGGCCTTACCTCTCCCTATGAATGTGCAGTTTCCCACCCTCTCCCACAGTCGCGGGTCTACCTCCCCCAGCTCCTCTGACATTTTTTGGGTATGCGCCATGTGCCGCATTCACCCGCCTTTACCCTTACCATCTCAGGTAAACAATTTACAAGCCTCCTAGACACTGGCGCTGATACCACCTGCTTTTCTCCCCTAGATTGGCCTCCTGACTGGCCCACTGCCTCCACCTTTGACAATGTCTCAGGCATAGCTGGCTCCATCAAGAGAGTTCTTGTCAGTGCTAACAAGCTAGTTTGGCAGGATGAGGATGGTGACACAGGTCTTGTCTGCCCTTATATTATTCCTGACTTACCCTTTAATCTTTGGGGCCAGGACATTATGGAACAAATGGGTATTTATGTTATAAAGTGTAAAAATCCTGTTGCATTGCAGCAAATGCTACAACAGGGCTACACACCCTCCAAAGGCCTGGGCAAACATTTGCAAGGTATCATTCAACCCATTACCCCTTTGCAAAAGTTAGATAGGGCTGGATTAGGTTTTTCACCCCCTGCTCAAAATTTTCGGTAGAGGTCACTGCCTCTCCTGCACCCCCGGCAGATAAAATAACCTGGCTTGATGATAAACCTGTCTGGGTTGGGCAGTGGCCCCTAACCAAAGAAAAATTAGCTGCAGCTCAGCAACTTGTGCAGGAGCAATTTAATGCTGGCCACATAGAATCTTCCACCTCCCCGTGGAACACCCCCATCTTTGTTATTAAAAAAAAATCAGGCAAATGGAGACTTTTACATGATCTTAGAGAAATTAATAAAACCATGGTGCCTATGGGGGCTACTCAGCCTGGGCTTCCCTGCCCCTCAGCTGTGCCCAAAGGAAGCTTTAAAATTGTTTTGGATCTTAAAGACTTTTTTTTTCCATCCCCCTACACCCTGAAGACTGTAAGCGTTTTGCCTTTTCAGTGCCTTTAACTAATTGCGTGGGCCCCAACCCTAGATACCAGTGGAAGGTCCTCCCCCAAGGCATGGCTAACAGCCCCACGCTCTGTCAAAAATATGTAGCATCCATTATAGACCCGTTTCGAACCCTTTACCCCTCAGTTTATATCATTCATTTCATGGATGATATTTTATTAGCCTGTGCTGATGATTCACTTGTCCTACACACCGCAAAAGAGCTTATTTTAGCTCTGCAACATCGCGGGTTTAAAATTTCTGAGGACAAGATCCAAATTCACCCCCCTCAACTTTTTCTTGGATTTGAACTGCTCCCCAATCAGGTTCGTACCCAGAAAGTACAACTTCGCACCCATCACCTAAAAACCCTTAATGATTTCCAACGCCTCTTGGGTGACATCACATGGCTGAGGCCTTACCTACAGGTCTCCATGGGCGACCTGAAACCTCTTTTTGACATCCTTCAGGGCGATTCTAATCCACCAGCCCGTGCCAACTTACCCCTGAGGCTTCCAAAGCCCTTGCCATTGTTAACACCGCCATTCAAAATCAGTTTATTACTTATTATGAGCCTTCCCACACCCTTTCCCTCATTATTTACCCTACTGCCATTTACCCACAGCTGTTTTGAGGCAGCTCGCCCCACTTTACTGGATCCATTTGCCTTCCTCCCCCGATAAAGTTCTAGCCACCTACCCCCACCTAGTGGTGCGGCTTTTAATGCAAGGCTGCACAGCCTCTCTGAAACTTTTTGGCCGTCAACCCATCAAGGCGATTGTTCCCTATACAAAACCTGAATTGCAATGGCTTAAGGAAAATCAACAAGATTGGGTTATTTTTGTGACAGGTTTTTCAGGAACTCTAGATAATCATTACCCACCTAATAAACTGCTTCAATTTTTGCGCCTTCACCCGGTAGTTTTTCCTAAGCTTACTAAATCTCAACCCATTTCTAATGCCTCACTAGTTTTTACAGACAGCAGCTCAAATGGCATGGCCACCTTCAAGGTCGATGGCATCATTCATCAGGTCCCCACCCAGCATACCTCGGCCCAGCTTGTAGAGCTTGCCGCTGTCCTCAGGGTTTTTCAGCTTGTCCCTCAGCCCTTTAATTTGTATACTGATAGCTGCTACATTGCAGCTTCCCTTCCCCTGTTGGAAACAGTTCCTTATATAAAGCCTTCCATCCCTGCAGCTGCTCTTTTTTCTAAAATTCAAGAACTCCTTTTGCTGCGCACCAATCCATTTTTTGTTGCCCACATTATAGCACACACTGGTCTCCCTGGCCCTTTGGCTGTGGGCAATGACTCAGTTGACCAGGCCACCCGTCTTTTACCTGTCTTTAATCAGCCTGACTCTTTACAATTGGCACAACAAGCCCATAAGTTACACCATCTTAATGTGCAGATGCTTAGGCTAAAATATTCTGTCACCCGTGAACAAGCTCGAGAAATCGTTAAGTCATGCAAAGCTTGCCTTTCCCTCTCACCTGAACCTCACACTGGAGTTAATCCTCGTGGCCTTACACCTGGAGAACTCTGGCAAATGAATGTTACTCATTATTCTGCCTTTGGCAATCTTAAGTATATTCATGTTACAGTAGATACGTATAGTGGTTTTATTTGTGCCTCTCTCCAAACAGGAGAGGCCACCAAGGATGTCATTGCTTATATTTTACATTGCTTTACTATTGTTCCTGTCCCTACGGTCATTAAGACTGATAATGGTCCAGGGTACATTAGTTCTAAATTCAAAGATTTTTGTGCAAAATTTGGTATCACCCTTAAGACAGGAATCCCCCTAAACCCTCAAGGCCAAGGCATTGTTGAAAGAGCTAATCAAACTTTGAAAAATACACTTTTTAAACTTACTTCAGAAAGCGAAACTTTGTACGCTCACAAAGGCAAACACCGCCTGCTTTTGAATCATGCACTCTTTGTGCTCAATTTTCTCTCCTTGGATACAAGCGGCCGTTCAGCGGCTGATCGACTCTGGCACCCCTCCACTCGTGAGAATTTTCAGCAGGTGCTTTGGAAGGATGTCCGTACAGGACAATGGCTTGGCCCACACCCCGTTCTCATATGGGGCAAAGGTCATGCCTGTGTTCATAACCCAACCACCTCTGAAACGCACTGGCTTCCAGATAGGCTGGTTAAACTCCATAACCCTCCCAGGGATAGCGCCCCTGAGGATTTTTTTGTTTCCCTTTCAGGTGCCGCTTCTGACAACACTCCCCCAAGGACACCACTGACTGGCAATCCTTGCCGCAGCACTCCAGAAACTTTCCCTCTCCGCACTCCACTTGACTCTCCCTTGCAAGACGATGACAACACCTCTGGTTCCTTCCCTTCCCCTTTTGACTTTTAGTTTTCATTCTATAATGGTGCCAGAGACATAGCCAACTCCCCTCCCACTCATCCCACTCCATCCCCTGACCCATTCTGGAAGTAGTCCTTTGTGCCCTCGCCATAGGTGCTGAGGAAGCGCGCACCCCCAATCAATTTTTACCACGACCTGGCCCGTTCACCCATTACCCAGGACACACTGGCAATGGCCGCCCTGACGAGAGAGCTAACGTCCCCCACTGTGGCCGGCCTACCTTTAGAGGATTTTTTCACTATCCCTTTTTATGTTTGTCCTGGACACCACCGTGATCGCTCACTTAACTCCAAGTGCAGCAATCACGCTGAATTTTTTTGTTTGAAAGTCTTGGAGCTGTGAAACCACTGCCAACACGAATTGGATTACAGTGTCTCATAAAATTGGAACCAACAAAGAATCTTGGGCAACCGGTGATCTTCCTGACATCCATGGATGTCGGCTCAACCTTTCCCACACCCCGAGCTCTTCAGGACTCTTCGTCCCTGCCTTTGCCTGCTTCCCCACCCTTCCAGCCCATGCTACCTTCTGGACCCCCCTCCTCTTCTCAGCTCATCCTCGTCATGATCAACGCCTCTGCCCAGGCGCTCTCCGGCACCTGCTATTCACCCATCCCACTGTTCTATAAAGGAATTGCTGCCTTCGGACTGCCTCACTTCACCAACAATACCAACTTTCTGCGATGGGTATGGAGCCTCAACGGCATGGCATGACTTTAAAACTAGTGGTGAAAATTGAACTTTGCCTTTTGGTACCCAATATGCTTCCCCCTATTCCCCTTATTGAAAATTGTAATCAAATTCTTGACGTTAATTCCTCCTTTCAGTTCATGATTGTCCCCAATTTAACGTTTTTTGCCTGTTTCACTGGTTTATCTCCCTCATTGTTTCACATTTGTTTCTTGAGTCCAAGGACTACTGTGTTTCAATTGTTTTAATGCCTAAATTGATTGTTAGACCAGACACTGCTTTATTACCTCTTAAATATAACTCAGTGTCTCTCTCCCGCTGCAGTAGGAAACCAGTCACTGCTTTCACCCTAGCCTTATTGATAGGCCTGGGTGTTACTGGTGCGGGCACAGGAATTTATTCATTGGTTCATACTCTAGAATCTGTTAATGCCTTAAGTATAACTGTTGTTAGAAATGTTTACAAACTTAATAGAAGTTTACACTACTTAGAGCACAATGTTGAATCCCTAGCAGAGATGGTGCAGCAAAACCGCCGTGGTTTAGATCTGGCTTTTTTTTTTTTTTGAGGAAGGGGGGAATTTGTGTCGACTTAAAGTAGAATGTTACTTTTTTAAGAATAAACTTGGCTTAGTTAAAGATAGCATTAGACATGTGGAAGAAAGTCTAGAGGATAGAAATAGAAGGATTAAGATGAGTCCTGATATAAAAAAAAATTGGTTCTCTACCTCATCCTGGCTGTCCAAGCTGCTGCCTAATTAGGTCCTTTCATTGGCTTTTTGCTACCTTTTTCCTTTGGCCCCTGGGCATTCCGTCGCCTCACAAGTTTTGTTAAGAACCAGGTTGATGAGGCTGCCTAACGTTCAGTGCAGGTCCAATATCAGTGGCTCTCTTAACATGACCCCGAAGAACATGAAGCTGTGGATAAACCTATGCTTCAACCTCTGAGCTTTAAGGAGTTTTGAGTATCTGGCTAAACACCCTCGCTCGCTCTGCTCCAGGCTGTGGAGATGCTTAAGACGGGGATAGCTTGGTGCCAGTGTCTGGGTGCAAACATAGCATTCCTAATATTTTGCCCGCAAAAACTTTTAATTTGGTCTCTTATTGCCATGTCCAGAACTGGAAGCCCATCAAAATAACCTAAGACAGGCACTCCACCCATTTTGCTCCTTTTGTTTTATTACAGAGAAGGGGGAACTATGGGGAGCTGAGCTGATGGAACCTAGAACAAAAGCGTGTCTCAGAAATCCCTGACCTTGTTACCCACGTGACCAGAGGGTGCACCCATGCCCTGAGGACAAAGGAAATAGATAAACTCTAAAGTAAATTCAAAGCAGCCCAATACACCCAGCCAGAGAGAAATTTACCCATATAGAGCAACTTGCCTTTGTGTTAGCAAAAGATTAATGTGTTTATAGCTGATGTTTTATTTATGCTTGCTGAGTAAGATTTATAAGACCCTTGTGGATCTTGTGCTTTCAGTATAAACTCGTGCTTTCAGTATAAACATGTGCTCAGGTCTACCTATTTACCCCTCCCTATTTCCTGCCCCCAGCTTATGCTAATGAGTGCCTGCAAGCTGAAATTGGTGGGAACTTGTAATACCCCCTATGACATATTTTGCCTCTAAAAGCTGGTCTCCCTGGGCAATAAATCCTTTTGAACAGCGAGAGTTGTCTAAAGCATCCTCTTTACTAACCTCTTAAGTTTACTTCACAGATTGGATCTGCTCGAATGAACCCACAAATTACTAGCGACCTTCATTCCCACATCCCCGCGGGTCGGGGGTCCCTCATCGGGGGTCGCACATTTCCATTTCCTTACCTACAAATAGTCAAGAATAAGAATATTTTTGGACTATGTTAAAAAGGGTATATGTCGCGTGAGCAGGCTTTTAAAAAAGGTTGAGATAAATCTGCTTTGGCTAGCTGTCCGGGGGTTCTTCGGCTAGCTGTCCAGCCCAGTGCTCACCACATGCCAGTGCAAGGGACCAAACTCCTGGCATGTAGCTTCTCCAGGCCCAGCTCTGCCTCTGTTGCTTTCGAATGAATGGATGGGGCGGAGATTTGCTCCACCCATCCCATCCCCCAAGGCCCAGGTTACCAGATCAGGCCATGAAGACCCTCTGGCGTGGGGGAGTCTGGGCCCCCGGACTGACTGGCAGTCCAGGAGTTCTTTGGCTAGCTGTCCAGCCCAGTGCTCACTACATGCCAATGCAAGGGACCAAACTCCTGGCTTGCAGCTTCTCCAGGGGCTGAGGCATTTTTATAGGTAGTTATTACTATCTTGAGGAAGGTTCCTTCCACATCTATTTTGTTGAGGGTTTTATTCATGAATGGGTGTTGGATTTTGTCAAATGCTCTCTCTGTAACAATAGATATGATTACATGCTTTTTATCCTTTTTCTTTCGTTTTTTTTTTTTTTGGTTTTTGGGCCACACCCGGCGGTGCTCAGGAGTTCCTCCTGGCTGTCTGTTCAGAAATAGCTCCTGGCAGGCACGGGGGACCATATGGGACACCGGGATTCGAACCAACCACCTTTGGTCCTGGATCGGCTGCTTGCAAGGCAAACACCGCTGTGCTATCTCTCCGGGCCCTTTCTTTCGTTTTTAAAAAAATTTTTTTTTTTGTTTTTGAGTCACACCCGGCAGTGCTCAGGGCTTAATTTTGGCTCTATGCTCAGAAATAGCTCCTGGCAGGCTCGAGGTACCATGTTGGATGCCAGAATTTGAACCACGGTCCTGCATGTAAGGCAAATGCCTTACCTCCGTGCTATCTCTCTGGTCCATGATTTTTATCACTTTCCCGATGTGTTGTATGATGTAGATTTATTTGTGTATATTGATCCATCCTTGTATTCTTTTTTTTTTTTTTTTTTTGGTTTTTGGGCCACACCCGTTGACACTCAGGGGTTACTCCTGGCTATGCGCTCAGAAGTTGCTCCTGGCTTGGGGGACCACATGGGACGCCGGGGGATCGAACCATGGTCCATCCAAGGCTAGCGCAGGCAAGGCAGGCACCTTACCTCTAGTGCCACCGCCAGGCCCCTGTCCTTGTATTCTTGAGATAAAAACCCATGTCTTGGACATGATCACAATCTTTTTGATGTGTTGTTGGATTCGGTTTGTTAAGATTTTGTTATGGATTTTTGCATTGATCTTCATTATTGAAATTGGTCTGTAGTTTTCTTTCTTGGTGGTATCTGTCAGCTTTGAGAATGGGTGTGATATGAGCTTCATAGAAGGAATTTGGGAAGATTCCTATCTTTTCTATGTTTTGGATAGTCAATGGTATCATCTCTGAATGATAAAATTCACCCGTCAATGGATAGTCAATGGTATCATCTCTGAATGATAAAATTCATCCGTAAGCCCACCTGGTCCTGGTGGGAGTTTCTTAATTACTGTTTCAATTTTCTTACTTGTTTGGCCTGTTTAGGCTTTTTACTTTCTCACTCAGTGTTGGAAGATATTTTTCCAGAAATCTGTCCATTTCTTCCAGGTTCTTTACCTTAAATAACTACAGTTGTTCACAATAAACTCTTATGTATCTTAAACTTCTTGGGGTTCTGTTGTAATCTCTCCCTTTCATTTCTGATCCAATGTATTTGAATATTTTCCTTTTATTTCTCTTGTGAATCTTGCCAGCGGTTTGTCTATCTTGTTTGTTTATTTTTAAAGATGCTGGTCTTGTCAATTTTTGTATTGATTTTTATTGATGCTTTATTGTTGATGTCTGCTCTGTTTTTTATTGTTTCTTTTCTTCTGCTTGTGTTTGGGCTCCTTTGCTATTGGTTGTCCAGATATTTAAGGTGTTCCTTTAGGCTGTTGATTTTGTCTTTTATTTCCTTATGTAGGTGTCTATTGCTATGAGTTTCCCTTAATTACTGTTTTAGCTTTGTCCTATAGATTTAGTGTTTTCTTCATTATCATTCATCTCAAGGAATCTCTTTATTCCTTGATTTCCTTTTTGATCCAGCTTTCTTTGGAGCAGCATGTTATTTAATTTCCAGGTGTTAGATTTTCTCCACATCTTTTTACAATCAATCTTGATCTCTTGCATCTTGGTCTGAGATGGTTCTTGGTATAATTTTTATATTTGTGAGTTTATGTTTGTTAGACTTGTGTCCTGAAATGTCTCTCCTAGAATAAGAACCATGTGTACTTGAGAAGAATGTATATTCAGTTTTTTGAGGAGGAAAGGTCCTGTATAAATCTATCAGTGACACTTCTAGTTTCTCATTATAGCTCTTACGTCTTTGCTAATGGATCTATCTAGTAGTGATAACATTTTGTTGAAACCTCCCACTGCTCTCATGTTTCCATCTATATTTTTCTCTAGGTTTATGAGTAAAAGCCTTACATATTTCACTGGCTCTATATTTGGTGCATAATGTTGATCAGGGTTAGTACTTCTTGGTCTTTTCTTCCCCTGGTCAAGAAGTAGTGTCCATCTTTGTCTCTACGTACTTTATTGAGGTTGAATACAATTTGGTCTGCTGTAAGCATTGATGTCCCAACTTTTGTTGGTTTTTCAGTAGCTTGTATAATTGTTTTCCATCCTTTTATTCTAAATCTTTGTCTATCCTGAACTTTGAAGTGTGTTTCCTCAGGCAGCAGGTGGCTGGGTTTTGTTTCCTGATCTGAGCTACAACTCTGTGCCTTTTGCTGGGTGAGTTTAGTCCACTGACATTTAAAGAAACTTAACAGAAAGGGCTCTTGTATCATATATATTGTGTGGGGTTGTTGCTATTCCAATTTGGTATTTGGTTTATGTAATTGTTCTTTGAATAGTTCATTCAGAGTCAGTTGTTAACATGAATATTGCTAGTTCTATTTTGTCCAGGAATGTTTGTAACCCTCCCACCCATATAAAAGAGAGTTTGCTCAGTAGTAGACTCTAAATTGAAAGTTTCTTTCATTAATACTTTGAATATGTCTTTCCACTCTTTTGCCTAGGTTGTTTTAAATGGGAGATCTGGTTTGAGTTTTATATTTTCTTTATACTTAAGGTTCTTCCTCTACTGCTTTAAAGAATCCATATCTCTGTTTGTTTGTTTGTTTGTTTTTGCCATTTGGATATGCCTTGCTACTTTTCTGTTGGGATCTATTTTGTTGGCACTTTCTTTGCCTCTGATTTGTATAGCAGCCTCTTTCCAGAGAGTTGAAATTTCTTTGTTGTTATCTCCCTCACTGTTTTTTCTTCTTTCACTTTTTTCTCCCACTCTGTCATTCAGAGATCATTTCTTTTGTCTTTGTTCAATAAGTACCTTACATTTTCTTTCAGTGATTTGTCTGTCTGTTTTTTGACTTCTTTATTAATGCTGGCTTGCATTTTTTATTTATTTATTTATTTGGTTTTTGGGCCACACTTGGTGATGCTCTGGGGTTACTTCTGCCTATGCGCTCAGAAGTCCCTCCTGGCTTGGGGGACGCCGGGGGGTCGAACCGAGGTCCATCCTAGGCTAGCGCTGGCCAAATAGACACACCTTACCTCTAGCGCCACCGCACTGGCCCCTGGCTTGCATTTTGTATTCAACTTTTTACAATTCTCCATCTGTGTATATCTGGTATTGTGGCTGATAACATGTTTATTTCCTTCAGTTTCATTTGTATGGAATCTGTCATCTCTGAAAGAGTTCTTTGAATTGGTTGAATTGTTGATCTATAGATATCTTATGTTTACCAGCTAGTGAACCATTGATTTCTGTTGCTGAAACATTAAGTGTTGATTTTAGGTCCCCATGTATAAGGTGGATTTGGAAATTTGCCAAGATTTCTCTACAAATCCCAAATGCAGGCATCTCAGATAGCCCATTGTTTTTTGCATTTGGTGGGTTGGAATGCTGCAGTTTCTGGGTGTTTAAGAAACTGACCTATTGAATGGATTCTATAAAACATGGCTAGAGGTATATCTGCTTTAGAGTTTATTTTCCTAAACAAGCAAGTATGATTAAAAAAATTGCAAGCTAATGGGCTGGAGCAGTGGCACAAGGAGTAACGTGTCAGCCTTGCCTGCTCTAGCCTAGAACGGGCCATGGTTCGATCCCCCTGCATCCCATATGGTCCCCCAAGCCAGGAGCAATTTCTGAGTGCATAGCCAGGAGTGACCCTTGAACATCACTGGGTCTGGCCCAAAAACCAAAAAAAAAATTGCAAACTAATTTATTGGTTTGTTCAACTGAGTTTTGAGGTATATATTTTCTAGGAAAAAGTGCTAGGTCCAGTCGGCCTGGAAATATATGATATCAATTGAAATGTCCTTACGCAAATGCACTAATATCCTTGTAGTTTTGGAAAAGGAGGATTGATGGGAAGGACCAGAGGGTCCCTATCTTCACTCAGCCACAGACCAGAAATCCTGAAAAGGCATATGATAATAGGGGGATCAGGTCCAGTAGCCTCCAGCCTCCACTACTTAAGACACATTTAGGCTTTGGTGTTTCTTGGTTTTGCTCCAGGCTTTTTCACTCATTGCTCACTCCCTGAGGTACTCAGAGAACTACTGGGGACTTCGATGTATTATCCTTTCCTCTCAATTAGATTCTTATTTTAATCTATTCTCATCTCTGTGATAACCAACATGCATGTAAAGAGCAGTGAATCTGTTCTTCATTTGTTCGATGATTTGACCATTTACATTAGGGATCCAGACTCATGCATGGACTCCTAGTCCCTTCATTGTCTCTAACCCAAGATTGTCTTCCTGCAGCAGAATATTTTGGGGTAAAGCCTGTGCTAATCTCCTGGTTAGAAGGAGGAGTCCTGGAGAGGCTGCCACAAAGCCTGTTTACTGGTGAGTGAGGAAAGAGCCTATGAAGCTCAGGGTTTGTTTTGGATATGGATTGTCATGGGCCTGTGTGAGATGAGGGCCCTGGGCTGGAGCCTTGGGACTCCCAGAGCATTGGTTCATGACCTCTCTTGCTCCCTTTCAATTCCCTTGATGCTGAGTTCCAGAATAATCTGCAGTTTTGCTGTCTTGCCTTTTCTCTTTCTGGTTCCATGTCTGTGGGTGTTTAGAACAGATCCTGCGATTCCTTCACTCGTTTGTGCTCTCAGTGTGGTTGCGCAGCCTCATGTTGGGGTGACTTTCTCAGGTCCCTCTGTCGTTTTCCTTTACTCTGGCCTTTGTTCTTAGTTCATTATGGGGTTTTTGATATTCCCAAGGAAGTGATTTTCTTTCCTTTTATTTTGAAGTTCCCTCAGTGATAATAGTTCGGGTTAATCCTGGCCTTGTGATTCAGGAATCACTCCTGGTGGACTTGGGAGTGATGGGAATTGAACTCGTGTCAGCCTCGAGGCAAACACCGTTCTGCTGTTCTTTCTCTCTGGCCCACTCCGAAATGTAGATTTTGCCAAGCTTCTCATTGTGGTGCTCCCAACGTGTCTTGCCTTTTCATGTCATCTTATTTAGTACCTAAAAACAACATGTATTCACTGCACTTATGTTGCTGCTTTAACCAGGTTTCATTCGACTAATTTTTTTTTTTTTTTTTTTTTTTTTTTTTTTTTTTTTTTTTTTGGTTTTTGGGCCACACCCGTTTGACGCTCAGGGGTTACTCCTGGCTATGTGCTCAGAAATCGCCCCTGGCTTGGGGGGACCATATGGGACACCGGGGGATCGAACCGCGGTCCTTCCTTGGCTAGCGCTTGCAAGGCAGACACCTTACCTCCAGCGCCACCTACCCGGCCCCATTCGACTAATTTTTATTCTAACACACTTCTCTCAACAAATTCTTTTTTAATAAGTTTTTATTTAAGCACAATTTTTATAGAAATTTTCATAGTTGAGTTTTAATCATAAATTGTACACTGCTCTTCATCAGTGCAACTTTCCTCTACCAGTTCCCTCATGTCCCTCCCCCGCAATACTCCGCTTCTGTCTAAGACTGTCATTCTGTTTCTCTCACAATCATTATCATGCTAGTAGTGCACTTACTGCTCTGTTCTCTCTGCTCCTTGTGGCAAGATTCATATCATGGACTTTTCCTGCTGGCTTTCTCTCTATTGTCTATTATCTCTGGATATTGTTACCTAACCCAAAAGGTCACTCAACATAATAAGTCCAAATGTTCCAGGTTAGAGGTCAAAGCAACTTCACGGTGGGTAGGAATGTTTGCCTTTCATGCACCAACCCAATTTCAATCCTTGGCATCCTATATGGTCTTCCCCAGCCAGCTGGAGTACTTGCTGAGTGAAAACTAAGAGTATTCCCTGAGTACTCTGAGGTATGGCACAAAACAAAAAAAAGTTATGAATTGTGCAAGATTTGGTGAATGCAGCTGGAATTTAGGGGCCAGAGGTATAATTCAGCATTCCATACAGTTTTTCAAGCCTGCCAGGAGTAATCCTAGAGCAGAGTCAGGAGTAAGGTCCTCCAGCTGTGGCCACAAAATACACCCAAACAGTAAAAGCCAGCAGACTATTTAGGAGCATGAAGATTTTATCTTGCTTTATCAACAAAATAAGGAAAGCTAGAAGAAGAGATATTAGCAGGAGATAGAACTACGGTCAGACAGCCTTGTGATCATCTGCTCTAATCAATAACTTTCTCTTCCAGCAGAACTCAAGCCAGACATCCATCCTTGTCCCTTCTGTTTTCTTACCTTCTCCAGTCAGAACTTCCTCAATAGTCACATGAAACGAAGTCATCCCTCTTGGATACCTCTGGGAACATCTGAAAGTAGACATCCTCAGTCAGAGAATTCCTATCCATGTGATCAGTACCAATGGCGGGAACATTCTGATCCATATGATGACAAACCAAAGAATGACATACTTGAAAGTCAAAAGCACCAAGAAAGCTCCATACATTTGGCTAATAGGAGACATGAAAGAATTTCAGCAGCCTTTTCTAAACCATTTAGTGGTTAAATTAATAGTTCTAGTAAACAGATGACAGTGGAGGAAGACATTAACACAGACCTGAAAGAAAATCCAAAGGACACAGGTGAAGTAATTCCAGGGATACACTTGCTAATAATTTTAAGAGACAAGTATGTAAGACCTGGGCAAGGCTTCAGTGATGGATCGAATCTCATCACACATCAAATAACTCAGACAGGGGAGAAACCCCATGTTTGCAGGGAGTGTGGGCAAGTCTTCAGTGTGAGGTTGAATCTCACCATACACCAGAGGACACACACATGGGAAAAGCCCTATATCTGAAGGTGTGGCTTCAGTCAGATGGCAGGTCTCATCAGACACCAAAGCGAACGCACAGGGGAGAAGCCCCATGTTTTCAAGGATTGTGGGCAAGGCTTCAGTCAGAGGTCAGGTCTCATCACACACTAGAGGACACACACAGGGAAGAAGCCCCATGTTTGCAAGGATTGTGGGCGAGGCTTTTTTTGGAGGTCACATCTTATCACACACCAGAGGACACACACAGGGGAGAAGCCCCATGTTTGCAAGGAGTGTGGGCATTGTTTCCATCAGAGGTCACATCTAATCACATCAGGAGACACACAGGGGAGAAGCCCCATGTTTGCAAGGAGTGTGGGTGTGGCTTCAGTCGGAGGTCACATCTGATCGCACACCAGAGGACATACACAGGGGAGAAGTCCCATGTTTGCAAGGAGTGTGGGCGTGGCTTCTGTCAGAGGTCAAATCTAATCATACACCAGAGGACACACACAGGGGAGAAGCCCCATGTTTGCAAGGGGTATGGGTATGGCTTTCATCAGAGGTCACATCTCATCACACACCAGAGTACACACAGGTGAGAAGCCCTATTTTTGTAAGGAGTGTGGGTGTGGCTTCCTTCAGAGGACAAATATAATCACACACCAGAGGACAAATGGGAGAAGCCCCATATTTGCAAGTAGTGTGGGTGTGGCTTTGTTCAGAGGTCCTATCACACACCAAAGGACATACACAGGGGAAAAACCCCATGTTTGCAAGGAGTGTGAGCAAGGCTTTGTTTGGAGGTCACACCTTATAACACACCAGAGGACATACTGGGGAGAAGCCCCATGTTTTCAGGAGTGTAGGCGTGGCTTGCCTCCATGGAATTTGATAATTCACATGTAAGCGGCGAGCATTTGTGTTTAGGGCTGAATGTTCCTCTATAAGTGATTTAAATACAGGCATTGCTAACAAGTGAACAGTTTTATTTTCTTGAGCCATGGATCTGGAAGACCTGAGTGGAGCGATAGCACAGCAAATAGGTCACTTGCCTTGTCTGTGCTGACCCTGGTATGACCCCCAGCACCCCAGATGGTCACCCAGTCAAGAGTGACTCCTAAGGTAGAAACTCACCAGTTTTTATCACCTCTGCATCTTTCTCGGATATCTCCAGAAGGTTCCGCAAACTGCTCCTAAAACAGGATAGAGTTAAAATTCCTCCAGAATGCCTGGACTTTAATGAAGCCCCTTTACCATCGGCTGGACTTGAATGTTTGTTTTCAGTCTGAGCAAGGAAAATATGCCTGACGGACCAGAGAGCTAGGCTGAGTGCAATCTTTTACATAGTCTTGCAGAAATCTTGGACTTAGTCACTGGCAACATGAATCCATAAACATCACCAGGAAGAACCCCTCAAAATGAAGCTGGTGGCCATGTCTGAACACCATTATTATCTGTGGCAACACCCCCAGAATAATAGAGATAAAATAAATGCATATATTTGGAATATAGCAAGGACTAAAATGCACATGGCAATCTTTGCGGTTATTAATAGTGCTACATTTTAGCTTTCTATCATGAATTTATGTTATGGTTTGGAACCATAATTCTTTGACAAACACAGTGGGTTTCCAGTAGAATCAAGCTATTTCTTGGAAATTTTTTGTTTTGTTTTTGTTTTGGGGGCCATAACCAGCAGTGCTCAGGAATTACTCCTGGCTCTGTGTTCAGAAGTTACTCCTGGCAGGCTCAGGGATCAGGGGATCAAACCTGGGTTTTCCGCATGCAAGGCAAACACTCTAGCTAATATACAATATGTTCTCCAAGACTGGAAACTGCCTTATGTGTTTTCTTTTTGATTCATACCTGGCATTGCTCCAGAGTTACTCCTAGCATTATGTATAGGGATCCTTCTTGGTGGGTTTGATAGACCATATAGGATGCTGGAAACATATTTCAGGTTGACTACATCTAAGGCCAACTCCTTTTCCACTGTACTATAGCATCAGCTCCTCTGAAGGAGATTTTCTTATAGGGTGTGGGCATCTCTGGAGGCACGATGGGACCCTCCTGACAATTCTCAGCCAGGAAATTCCATGCAGGTATCCAAGATGTGTCACTCTTGTGGTGCTCCCGAGACATACTTGGCAATGTTGGGTGGTCTTCAGAGCTGTACCTGAATTACCTAGGGTGAATTGTGCCTGTGTTATGCCTATAATCAGAACAACCTCAGCCCAGACCCTCTGTTTCCGTGCCATATATTTCTCCTCCCCAGAAGTGCAGACAGGGCAGGAGGTCCCACAGAGTTGCAGTCCAAGTAAACTGCCACCTCTCCTCCAGGGATCTTTCCAAGCAAACTTCAGAATCTGAACAGGTCAGAATGAACAAAGGTGCTGAACTGTTGCATTGGCTCAGAATCCAGACATCCTTTAGCACAAAGCCATGGGGCATCCCTGCTAGAGAGGGTGGCTATGTTGTCCAGGAACACAGCATTACCTATATGTAATGTGCAGCTATCTTCAATGAGGGCTGAGGTCTCTGGATTAAGTTGAAGCACTTCTACATCAGTATGCCCAACCATTCCATTAGTCTATTTCTCACCTGTGGAGCAAAAGAGGGTTGAAGATGATCAGCAGACAACCTGGATGGAGGTGTAGGGGGTGATGGAGGGTCTATGTGCAATTGGAAAATCTGGTAAAGAGCATCTTCAGCAGCATATTGGCTTCAGCCAGCTTCAACCTCTAGCTGAGAGATTCAGACTCACATAATACCACAAAAGAGCAGAATTAGATGCAATTTAAAAGAGACCCCAGGCTTCCTTGTTCCTGCAAGGGGCTAGGAGGGGACTGGTGAACTTTCAACTTCCAGCAATTAGGAAGCAAACGCCTCTCGGGGAGTCGGAAGCTTCAGCAGGCAACAAAGAAAGGACATGGCTCCATTTGCTCTTTGCTTGTCCAAATCATAGACCAAAGTGGTGTCTCGGAAACACGCCCCTCCCTTTTGACTATTTCTAAAACATAAAAGGGACACATGTATCTCCTTTGTATATATCAGATGTATTCCCTTAACATCTATAACTCTTTTTTTTTTTTTTTTTTGGTTTTTGGGCCACACCTGGTGATGCTCAGGGGTTACTCCTGGCTATGCACTCAGAAGTCGCTCCTGGCTTGGGGGACCATATGGGACACCGGGGGATCGAACCGCGGTCCATCCAAGGCTAGCGCAGGCAAGGCAGGCACCTTACCTCTAGCGCCACCGCCCGGCCCCAACATCTATAACTCTTTTTGAACATCCTCATATAGTGACAATTTTGCCCACTGGACTTGTTATTTGATTGATTTTTCCCCCTTTGAGATCTGTCTTATAAGCAATACTGGTAGAAGAGTATCTCTGTATAGATTTCACGTTTGAACCAAGTTATGGGGAATGTTGAACTTTATTCGTCGGCCCCCAGATGCACCAACAATATCTTGTGGCATTGCTTCTCTTTTGCATAGGCACATTAAAATGGAAAAATAATACATATGCAAACAAGTTCTTATCTAATAGAGATGGGAACACAAATTTAGTAATGTAATTAGGTCTTTTACCCTGAACATTGGCATAATGATTTGGCTTAGGCCTCAGAAGAATGGGCATCGCCCACACATACCTGAACAATGGATACCATCTATGGAAACAGCCACAATTATCTATAACATTACCTGGGTCCAAGCCTCTACCAGGGAAGACCTACCATTGCTTTGGCATTGACTTACTCCAAAGAGTGATCCCAACACTCAGATGACTCAGCAACAGTCTGCATGCAGGGCAGATCCCTCTGCATTTAATGGTATGCTGAAACTAGAGGATGCTCCACATCAGCCTGACTTCGATGAAAGAAATGCACAGAATCCAGAGTCTTTAAATATAAGAATCTGATACCAACAATAGCTAAAGTGTGAAAAAGTTTCACTGGGACCACAGAGAATGACTCGGGTTTGATGGACTGGTATGCCTGGAACCCAGAGTCAGTCTTATGCCAATAAACTTCTGGGGTAAGGCCTTTTTGTAATCAGACCAAGGATTTTTTTTCCATTTTCTCCATTTTTCTGAACCTACGCAAACAACGGCGATTGCCACTATCACACCTTTACTATATATTTTTTACTCTTATCCTTTAAGGAAAAAAAATACAACTTACTGAACTTAAAAACAAGTAACTATAGTAGAATGCCTATCTCGAATACAGATAGGGGATGGGAAGGGGAGGGGGTAATGTTACACTGGTGAAGGGGGGGTGTTCTGGTTATGACTGTAACCCAACTATGATCATGTTACTTAAATAAAAAATATATTTTAAAAAATAGATGATCTTCATTTTTTTTTTTTTTTTTTTTTTGGTTTTTGGGCCACACCCTGTGACGCTCAGGGGTTACTCCTGGCTATGCGCTCAGAAGTTGCTCCTGGCTTCTTGGGGGACCATATGGGACGCCGGGGGATCGAACCGCGGTCCGTCCTAGGTTAGCGCAGGCAAGGCAGGCACCTTACCTCCAGTGCCACCGCCCGGCCCCGATGATCTTCATTTTAATAGGTGGATCCTTTTATTTTATTGCATTTTAGTAGTCATTTTAATTTTATTTATTTAGAATTGTTCCATGGGCAGTGGTGGCTGCTATTCTCATTTTGTTTCTGTCCTACAATCAAAAGCAAAAGGTTGCTGAAGGGCTGTGGTTTCCCTCTGTCTCTGACAGGTTAATAGGCTGATGCATGTGAGAAATTCTTTTCAGGCTAATAAACTATAGGGGTAAGTAAGGCCCAGTCCTAGACAAGTTAAGACTATGGTTTATATATAGCCATGAACCTTCCCTATAGTCAGCACTTTATATTCAGGAACGAAGGATTTAGTTTAGAATATCATAATTTTGAAGTACACAGAGTTTTCCTCTTGATACTGTGACCAAAAGTTTTCAACTGTGCGTGAACTGCATTGATTTAATACTCATCAGAGGTGAACTCTACACAATTAGGATTTTAGTGTATCTTAACTGAACATAGAGCAATTATTCAAAGCTAGGCACAGTGCCAAAAATAGCCATACTAGAAATGTCAACACCTGTAACTGGAGGTTTTGATGACAATGAGTAGGATGGGCACATGATGATTTTTTGTGCACAGTGACCATGATGGCCAAGCTAACAATGAATTGACATTGGAACTTTGAGGAAAAAAATAACAGAAGAAAAGCATTGTCCTAAAGAAAGAGGAGAAAGTCTATTTGGAGCTCCATATAGGAATGTTATATGTGGATCTCATATCTCCAGAGGACTAAAGGGTTCTTAAAGACAAGTCTCAGCTCTGGACTGCATCTAGCATCCAATGTGTAGGAAAGAGCAGACTGACTCTGGGACTTCTCCCAGCCTCAGGGCTGGGAAAAGAGGTCACAGAGGGATTAGAGGTAAAATCACATGAGATTTTTTTTTTTTTGGTTATGAAGTTCAGTCACACAGTGTTGTGTATGTAAACATTTCCATGGAATTATTATGTTGCTGATCCTACTCTCATTGGTGATTGTGCCTTACCCTAGGGCGTGACCTGGCATTCTGCTCCCACCCTAGGGAGGTACCTGATTCTGCTCCCACTCTAGGGTGGTAACTGAGTCTGTGTATAAAAGCAAGGGTCTCTGGAAGGCAGGGGCTTTTTCCTGGGGCTGATTCTGGGGCTTTTGACTTCAGCCATATCCACTAAATAAAGCTGATATCTTCTGAAGCCTGACTGTCTATTAGCTTTCTCCCCGCTGCATTCACCTCAGAACCACCAGCTTAACAGGGAGGCAGACACATGGTCCAAGCTGGAGGAGAAAGACCACATCCTCCATCCCCCCCCATCAACCAGCCCCATCAAGGGCTATTATGCAACAACACAGTTTAGTTTCACTGCCAGCTTGGGTTGCCACTACCAGCCTTAGTAAACGGCAGCAGTTGGTGTATGTAGCCCCTAATGGAGCAGGGAATTTAGTTGGACAAGAGAGACAGTATGGACAGTGCCCTGGGTGTCAGATAATACCTGGAAAGTTCAAGGAGCATCATAGTCAAAGACTGGCCATGGTTACATCCAATTGACTACATATTCATGTGTGTTTACCCATGATTACTCAAGTCTTGGGTAAATGTGGGATAAGTATTGTTTTCACCAAGGTTCAGCAGAGAATTATTGGGAAAAAGCTTCAGGACCAATATTGAGAATCACCAATGTTTTAGGGAAACTAGCAGCATCAAAGAAATATGGACCTCCCAAAGCCATTTAGAAGAGACAGTATAAAGGGTCAGATGGTTGCCTTGCAAATGGCTGAGTGGGGTTCAATTCCTGGCAATACAAAAAGGGATTCCCCAAGCTCAGATCCAGGAGGACGACTTGAACACCACTGATGTGGCCAGGAGAAGAAGGATGCATGGGAGGGACAACTCCCTACATTGATTTTGTGTCCACATTCAAAGACACAGTAATAATAAAATGTGGGGAAAGTCTTGATAAAACAGTAATTAAATCTTTAGAAAGATATTATGTTTAACCAAAGAGTAAAGTTATTAGAGTCAAATATTCAAGTGTAATGAAAAACAAATATATGCAGGACAAATAAGATAAACATGTCAGAGAACATATAATATCTATTCATAAATCACACAATCAGCTTGAAGAGAAAAATAAAGACTGTTTTCTGCACTGACAAATGAGAAGAGTAATAATCAATGCCATGGGGGCTTCATGCTGCAATTTTAAGGCCACTATCAACACGTGTGATCCAAGTACCACACTTACATAGACCGCTGGACAATACTCAAAAAGGACAGGGAAGAAAAGAAACTTATGAAGCAGTAAAACGTGTTATATGTGAGATAACAAATGTAGGACCCAGAGACTTGAGCACATCAATGGTGTCTAGGTGCCATAAATGTACATACGTGGTATCGGTTGTAACTCCTCTTCCAATTTTCTCCTATCTCACCTGAAGAGGGAGACCCTCTCATAGTTGGGAGGGGTTTGTCATTGCTAATAAAAGGGGTTGCCTCAGGGGTGAAAGGGAATTTGTTGCATTAAGCCCTTTGGATGGTCTTGGATGGTGGTGGATGGAGATGGAGGCCTTTCTCCTCCAGCCCAGGACACATGTTTCTGCAACCCCCTTCAGCTGGCGGGTCTACTGGTTCAGGATGGTGGCACGGAGAAAATCCACTCACAGGCAGGCTTCAGGTGAAATTAACTTTATTCAGCCCTGGCCACCTAGGCTAACCATTTAAGCATGCTCCCTGCAATCAACCTCTTTCAGCCATCTCCTCTCCCTCCATCTTCCTTGCTGACTCCTCCTCATTCTCCATCCATCTAAAATTCCCCCTTGTCCCTGAGGCCAAACCTTTTATTACCTACCAAAGACCCCGCCCAGAAATGGGCAGCTCTTTCTTCTAGGTAAAGTTACACAGGAAGAATGGGGAGATGGGGCTACAGGATTCAGTGAAAGATTCAGGAGGAGAAGCCTAGGGAGAATGGATGGTTGAGGGAGAGATGTTAGAAATAAGTTGAGGGCCTGGAAAGATAGCACAGTGGCGTTTGCCTTGCAAGCAGCCAATCCAGGACCAAAGGTAGTTGGTTCAAATCTCGGTGTCCCATATGGTCCCCGTGCCTGCCAGGAGCTATTTCTGAGCAGACAGCCAGCAGTAACCCCTGAGCAATGCTGGGTGTGGCCCAAAAACCAAAAACCAAAAAAAAAAAAAAGAAATAGGTTGAGATACTGGGTGGCTGAAGGATCCTGCTCAAAAGGTTAGATTAAGACTCAGGACTTCAGGGGAAACTTCTACACCTCTCTGCCTGTGCTTCTGAATCCCCAAAGGTTTCCTCAGAGGCCTAGGGAGCGCACCCACAAAAACTGCATTTTGAAGCTGCTGAGTAAGTACATTCTGGCTGCGGGGGTCGCTGTCCAATAAGCTGAGGTCTCTGGCCTGTGGAGGCTCCGCCCTGCTGTGCCTTTGTTCACTCTGAAGACTTCAGGGAAAATTTCTTCTATGCCTGTCCGCCTGTGCTTCTGAATCCCCGAAGGTTTCCTCAGAGGCCTAGGGAGTGCACTCCCAAAAAACTACATTTTGAAGCTGCTGAGTAAGTACATTCTGGCTGCGGGGGTCACTGTCCAATAAGCTGAGGTCTCTGGCCTGTGGAGGCTCTGCTGTGCCTTTGTTCACTCTGAGGACTGTCAACTAGAGGCAGCAGAAGAGCGCGGCCGCTTCACTTCGCAGCTGCGCACTCTTTCTAACTAATGAACCCCACCACAACACGCAGGAAAAACCACACTACAAGCGTGACAATGGGGAAACCTCTCAGGCAAACACCATCCACAGAGAATGAAAACGAAAGCTAGGATGACCTAATAAATTCCAACCACCTGATTAACCTTTCAGATAAGAAGTTTAGAATAGAAATATGGAATAAGTTCATAGAACTCAAAAAAAGCATAGATCGATCTGAAGAGAACACAAAGACAGAAATCAGAAAACTCCAAACTAAAATAACAGATCTGAAAAAAACGGTTGCTCAACTGAAAACCTCAATAGATAGCCTCACCAACAGGGTATCAGCAGCTGAGGAGAGAATAGGAGTACTAGAAGATGTGATGCAGAAAAACTCAACACAACAGAAAAAATTGGAAAATAACCTTAAGACAAACAAACAGGCAATGGAAAAAGTACTCAAGGCATGTGAACAGATGAAAATAGAAATCTTTGATCAACTCAACAGAAACAATATAAGAATCATTGGAGTCCCAGAAACCCAGGAAGGAGATGTTCAGGAAGAATCAACTGTCAAAGACATCATCAAAGAGATACTCCCAGAGTTAAAGACTACATGCAATCAAATCCTGCATGCCCAAAGAGTACCAGCTAAAAGAGACCCAAAGAAAAACACCCCAAGACACATCCTCATTACAATGACAAATCCCACAGAAAAAGATAGAATACTGAAAGCAGCAAGATCAAAAAGGGAAATTACATTCAAAGGAGGATCCCTAAGACTTACAGCAGACATGTCACAAGAAACTCTCAAGGCCAGAGACAGTGGTGGGATATAGTGACAAGACTGAATGAAATGAATGCCTCAACGAGAATACTGCACCCAGCCCAACTCACGTTCAGGTTTGAAGGAAGAATACATAGCTTCATGGATAAACAACAGCTCAGAAACTTCACAGATGATAAACCAGCCTTAAAGGAAAAACTGACAGGTCTACTCTAAGACAAGAGAGACCAACAAACACAGCAAACTTATCTACAAAGATGACATTAAATCCTATGACAATCATTGCCCTCAATGTCAATGGACTAAATTCACCAATTAAAAGACACAGAGTGGCAAAATGGGTAAAAAGATGAATCCAACCTTCTGCTGCCTACAAGAAACACATCTGAATAGTCGGAACAAACATAGACTCAAAATCAAAGGCTGGAGAAAAATTATCCAAGCAAACAACACCCTCAAAAAAGCTGGGGTGGCCATATTAATATCTGATGACACCAACTTTATACTCAGAAAAGTGGTAAGGGACAAAGATGGACACTATGTACTAATCAAGGGATATGTGCAACAGGAAGAAATCAGACTATTAAACATATATGCACCCAATGAGAGACCAGCAAATTATCTAATACAATTACTGAAAAATCTGAAAGAAGAAATCAATAATAACACAATCATTGTGGGAGACCTCAACACGGCCCTATCAACACTTGATAGGTCAACCAGACTGAAACCCAACAAAAACATACTAGCCCTAAAAAGAGTTATGGAAGAAAGAGGACTAGTAGATATATACAGGACACTCCATCCCAAAAAACCTGGATACACATTCTTTTCCAATGTACATGGGTCATTCTCCAGAATAGACTACATACCTCCATAAAATTAAGAGGATAAAAATCTTGCAGGCTACCTTTGCTGACCACAAGGCTCTGAAATTAGATGTGAACTTCAAAGCCACACAGAAGAAAAACTTTAACAATTGGAAATTAAATACCCTGCTACTGAACAACCAGTGGGTCCGAGATGAAATCAAAAAGGATATCAAAACTTTCCTGGAAACAAATGATAATGAAGACACAAACTGCCAGAATCTATGGGACACAGCAAAAGCAGTCCTGAGAGGAAAATTTATAGCTCTACAAGCACACATCAGGAAGGAAGAAGGGGCATACCTGAATAACTTAATGATGCAGCTCAAAAAATTAGAAAATGACCAACAAAAGGAACCAAAAGTAGGGAGACAGAATGAAATAACAAAGCTGAAAGCAGAACTCAATGAAGTGGAAAATCAAAAAAACAATCCGAAAGATCAACAAAAGCAGAAGCTGGTTCTTTGAAAAAAAATAAACAAGATTGATAAAGAGAGAGAGAAATCTGATAACCCATATTAGAAATGAAAAGGGGGAGATCATGACAGAAATTGCAGAGATTCAAAGGGTCATCATAGACTACTTTGAGAAACTTTATGCTACTAAACATGAGAACCTAACAGAAATGGAAAAATTCTTGGACACTTATAACCTTTCACATTTAAGTAAGGAGGATGTAGGATATCTAAACACCCCCATCACTACTGAGGAAATTGAAACTGTAATCAAACATCTGCCCAAAAAGAAAAGCCCAGGCCCAGATGGTTTTCCTAATGAATTTTTTCAAATCTTTCAAGAGGAGCTACTATCAATCCTAGCCAAGCTCTTCCATGAAATTGAAAAAAACAGGAACACTCCCAAACAGCTTTTATGAAGCCAACATCACCTTGATACCAAAACTAGACAGAGATGCTGCCAAAAAAGAAAATTACAGACCAATATCCCTGATGAATGCTGATGCAAAGGTCTTCAACAAAATCCTGGCAAATAGGATCCAATGCATCATCAAGAAGATCATACACTACGACCAAGTAGGTTTCATCCCAGGAATGCAAGGATGGTTTAACATCCATAAATCTATCAATATCATACACAACATCAACAACAAGAAAAATAAAAATCACATGATCATATCAATAGATGCAGAGAAAGCATTTGATAAGGTCCAACACCCATTCTTGATCAAAACTCTCAGCAAGATGGGAATGGAAGGAACCTTTCTCAATCTAGTTGAAGCCATCTACCACAAGCCAATGGCAAATATTATCCTCAATGGAGAAAAACTAAAAGCCTTTCCTCTAAATTCTGGTACAAGACAAGGCTGTCCTCTCTCAGCACTCCTCTTCAACATAGTACTGGAAGTTCTTGCTATAGCGATCAGGCAAGAAAAAGATATCAAGGGAGTCTAGATAGGAAAGGAAGAAGTTAAGCTCTCATTGTTTGCAGACATGATACTCTACTTAGAAAACCCTAAAGACTCTACCAAAAAGCTTCTAGAAACAATAGATTCATATAGCAAGGTGGCAGGCTACAAAATCAACCTACAAAAATCAATGGCATTTTTATACACCAATAATGATAGGGAAGAGATGGAAGTCAGGAAGGCAATCCCATTCACGATAGTGCCACACAAACTCAAATATCTTGGAGTCAACTTGACCAAAGACGTGAAGGACCTATACAAAGAAAACTATAAAGCCCTACTCCAAGCAATAAGAGAGGACACACGGAAATGGAAACACATACCCTGCTCATGGATTGGCAGGATTAACATCATTAAAATGGCAATACTCCCCAAAGCATTATACAGATTTAATGCTATCCCCTTAAAAATACCCATGACATTCTTCAAAGAAGTGGAGCAAACACTTATGAAGTTCATATGGAACAATAAACACCCTCGAATAGCTAAAGCACTCCTAGGGAAAAGAAAAAAGGGAGGCATTACTTTCCCCAACTTTAAACTGTACTACAAAGCAATAGTTATCAAAACAGCATGGTATTGGAATAAAGACAGACCCTCAGATCAGTGGAATAGGCTTGAGTTCTCAGAGAACGTTCCCCAGACATACAATTACCTAATTTTTGACAAAGGAGCAAGAAATCCTAAGTGGAGGAGGGAAAATCTCTTCAACAAGTGGTGCTGGCAGAACTGGTTAGCCACTTGCAAAAAAGCGAACATAGACCCCCAGTTAACATCATGTACGAAGGTAAAATCTAAATGGATTAAAGACCCTGATATCAGACCGGATACCATAAGGTATATAGAACAACATGTCAGTAAAACATTCCATGACATTGAGACTAAAGGCATCTTCAAGGAGGAAACTGCACTTTCCAAACAAGTGGAAGCAGAGATCAACAGATGGAAATACATTAAACTGAGAAGCTTCTGCACCTCAAAAGAAATAGTGCCCAGGATACAAGAGTCACCCACTGAGTGGGAGAAACTATTCACCCAACACCCTTCAGATAAGGGGCTAATATTCAAAATATACAGGGTACTGACAGAACTTTACAAGAAAAAAAAAACATCTAATCCCATAAAAAATGGGGAGAAGAAATGAACAGACACTTTGACAAAAAAGTAATACAAATGGCCAAAAGACACATGAAAAAATGCTCCTCGTCACTAATTATCAGGGAGATGCAAATCAAAACAACGATGAGATATCACCTCACACTGCAGAGATTGGCACACATCACAAAGAATGAGAACACTCAGTGCTGGCGGGGATGTGGAGAGAAAGGAACTCTTATTCACTGCTGGTGGGAATGCCGTCTAGTACAGCCTCTATGGATAGCGATATGGAGATTCCTGCAAAATCTGGAAATTGAGTTCCCATTCCACCCAGGTATTCCACTCCTAGGTATATACCCTAAGAACACAAGAATACAATACAAAAATCCCTTCCTCACACCTATATTTATTGCAGCACTATTCACAATAGCCAGGCTCTGGAAACAACCAAGATGCCCTTTAACAGACGAATGGCTAAAGAAACTGTGGTACATATACACAATGGAATATTATGCAACCGTCAGGAGAGATGAAGTCATGAAATTTTCCTATACATGTTTACATGGAATCTATCATGCTGAGTGAAATAAGTCAGAGGGAGAGAGAGAGATGCAGAATAGTCTCACTCATCTATGGGTTTAAGAAAAATAAAAGTCATTTTTGTAACAATCCTCAGAGACAATGAGAGGAGGGCTGGAACACCAGCTCACTCCATGAAGCTCACCATAAAGAGTGGTGAGTATAGCTATAGAAATAACTACACAGAGAACTACCATAATCATGTGAATGAATGAGGGAACTGGAAAGCCTGTCTGGAGTACAGGTGGGGGTGGGGTGGGATGGAGGGAGATTTGGGACATTGGTGGTGGAAATGTTTCACTGGTGAAGGGGGTGTTCTTTACATGACTAAAACCTAATCACAATCATTTATGTAATCAAGATGTTCAAATAAAGAAGAAAAAATTTATTAAAAAAAAAAGAAATAAAGCAAAAAAAAAAGTTAGATTAAGAACACATGGTGACTAGGCTTCGATTAAAACCTTTTCTCCTGAAACTTCATGCTTGCCTGTGGATCATTCCCCTGCTGCTACACTGAACCTTCAGATGCGCTGGCTGGAAGGGGTTGCAGATGCATGGCCCGGGCCAGCAAAGAAAGGCCTCAACATCCATCTTACCATCATCCACAACCATCTAGGACTCTATAATTAATATGTATTTTTACATTTTCTGCCCGAACTTATTATTAGCTACAGAGCCAACAATATCACAAGCACCAGAACCAAACGACTATAAACTTTAAAATGTTTACGATGTGTCTTTAAAATGTTTACGATGTGCAGACTGAGGGTGGGAGGGACCTTGGGGACATTGGTGGAGGGAGGTGATATTGTTCTTGGGATGGGAGTTGGAACATTGTACTTATGAATCTCAATGATGACACTCTGCAAGTCATGTGTTGTCTTAGCTTCATATTGAAGTTTTAAAGTTAGTTTAAAAAATTAAAAATTGAATAAACTTGCTATCATAACAGAGGTCAGAGGAATGTGTAAGTAAAATTATGGGAGAGAAAAAGGTACAATGTATTCAATGTGAACCACAAAGAGGAAAATTCTAAGTTTCTCTGGGAAGCTTGGCAGTTTGGGAACAGGGTTTTGAGAAAACAAGTGGGTACTTTAGAAAAATCGACATGGGGATTCCTCCACAGTTACAAGTGTGTTTATCATATTTTCTTCACCTGAACACGTCTAGCATTTCCCGTCAAGATATTCATGTGTTTAGTGAAAAACTACTAAATATGTATCCTAAAGTACTATGTCACCCTGACCCTAACATTCATGAAGCCAGATTACCCCTGATTTCCCTCTTTGAAGCTTGTTCTGCAGCTCATACTCATAGATTTCTTCCCCAGTTGAAGAACTCTTTCTAGTAAGTCCCTCTTTGAATTTTGTTGTATCTGTACCTTTTGAATGACAAATAGAACTATGAAGGGCAATGCATTCCAGTAGAACCAATTAAGGTGAATTTAACCATGAAATGACAAATAGCTTTAAAGTGGACCATATCTGAACCTTCACTTTATCTTTTTGGCCCAAGACACTAATAAACATGCTCCCATTCATTCTTTTTTTTCCCACGTGAAGGATATGAGCCTCATATACACAACATAGGGAGCCTTGTGACAGAAACAGACATCTTTATTCTTCACCCCACCACCAACCTGAATTTTTCCCTAACCTTAGAAGAAATTATATATAAATATACTTCTATGTAATGTCCATATATTTATATTCATAGATTTGGAACATAGCAAAAGATCCATAGGTCAGGCCTTACACAAAAGTCAATTCAAAGTGTATCAGATACATAAAATACACGGAGCAAAATATAGGCAAAATGCCACACTTCTCTCAGCCTTTCCTACTCTACCTATAGTGGTAGAAACATACCCACCTGGGAGTGGGGATTGTGAGTTTCTCTAGACATGCTGAAACAGGACTAAAGTAAACTTTCCCTGAGGGTGATTAAGTACTAGAGCCCTTACGTGTAGGTGGAGGGCAGGGATGGAATAATTCTCACTGGCTTCATGACTTTTCATATCACGGAGCAGTTTTATCTGTATTCTTAAAAAATAATTATTTTAGTCAAGCACTTGGTACAAAATTATTGATGATAGAGTTTCCTCATAGAACGTACACCACCCTTCACCAGTGCACCTTTCCTGCCACTAATGTTTCTCATTTCCTTCCCACCCATCAAGCCCCATGGGATTCTGGAGCAGTCATTTACTTCTCTCTCACTTCCCCCTTTTCCCTTTTTGATACTGCTGTTAATGTTGGGGTACAATGCATGCCACTTTATGCCATTTCAGCAAACAGTTCTTGTCCAAAGTGAACAGTTCCAACTACCATTATTATAGTGGAACCCTCTAACTCCAACTGCCTGCACTGCTCTTTGTGGCACACTTCCTATCCTAACATGGACTGGTTCTCTTGGCCCTCATCTCTATTGGCACTGCATACTATTGCCATACTCTTATATTTTTCTTATATCCTACAAATGAGTGATATTATTCTATATCTAATCCTCTCCCACCGACTCATTTCAATCAGTGTAATAATCTCCATATCCACCCACCTCCCTTGCTCCAGCATCAGCCCAGATCCTTCTCTTGGTCCTACTGATTATTAAAAATTATTTTTATAGGGGTCGGGGTGGTGGCGCTAGAGGTAAAGTGATTGCCTTGCCTGTGCTAGCCTAGGACATCCCATATGGTCCCCCCAAGCCAGGAGCGACTTCTGAGCGCATAGCCGGGAGTAACCCCTGAGCGTCACTGGGTGTGGCCCAAAAGACAAAAACAACAAAAAAATTATTTTTATAAGTTTGATAAGGAGTGTGTTACCAAGTAGTATTGCTGGATTAGCAGCACAATGAAGTTCAGAAGGATATTCTGCACCTGGGAGGCACAGCCAGGGGAAGCCAGGGAAGAAAACCAGAGACTTTCTGATGACCTCTCAATTGTGCAAGAGAACCCAGAAAAGGATACAGAGGATCAGAGGAGGTAAGGGGTTTCCTCTAGAACACAAGACCTGAATGCCCTTTCAGGGAGCTGCAAACAGACCAGACACTTCTGGACTAAGCCCTGGAGTTCCAACAAGACTGGGCTCTCCTCATCTTACTGGAGAACTCTAAGCCCTTTGGATGCACATCTAGTTTCTTAAAGTAGTAAGACCTGAGGTATTGGAGTTGGAGAGAATACAAATCCTGGCCAGATACCACGATCTTGACCCCCCTTTGAAAAATCAAGCATGATCCCCAAGATCCTGCCCTCATCACTAAATTTTTGAAGAGGTAGTGTTGGATTACTGGTCCCACCTAATCAATATTCATACTCCACCCAAGGATGTGATCTGGTGATGGGATTATTAGATTATTCCCTACTTGGTATTCCACTCCCATCGTACGGTGTGTGTGGCCTGGTTCTTGTCAATAACATCAGGGGTCTGAGGAAGGCAGGCACTCATTCTTTTGTCTTCTTCCACGAAGAGCTTTCCTTCTTATTAGCAGAAGGCTTGTGTGGTGGGATTCCTTGCTTGAGTGCTATAATTCTTGAACCCATTCCTGTACTTTTTCACTGAGTGAATTATTTCCTGCATCAACATTTGCTTTCAGACCAATGTCTCACCAGATCCTCGTTTTGGAGTCTGGGGCTCCACCTATAAGGTAGCACTTTTTCCACTTAATTTTGTGAAATAATTCCCCTCAATTTTGTCAGTTCTCTTCATTTCATTCACCAAACCCATGGTACAGGGTGCACCTGCCCTATACAACAGTGAGATGGGGGTCATCCATGCTTCCTGCAACTCCAGAAGCAAAGCATCTGGCTAAAGAAGGCTTCTGCATCCCCAGTGAACTAACATATTGGGCTCATTGTACTATACATGCTGAAATCCTGACTTCAAGACTCAGCACCACAGGTACAACAAGAGTGCCAGGAATGATTCCTAAGTACAGAGTCAGAGTAACCCTCTGAGTATGACCCTGTGTTCCCCACTCAGCATCCCTACCCTAATAAAAGAAAAGAAGAGAAAAAGAAAGATGGTGCTGTTAACTTAGCACCACAAATGTTTCAGGTGTAAATCACATCACTTAATCCCCACTGGGCACACACATTGCAGCCACAGAAAAGCTTAGAAATGAGGTTAAAAGCAGCCATTCTCTTCTCATCCCTGATGAAATTTGGAAGAACCCAAATGTGACCCACAGAAATTCCTGGAACAGAGCATTGCATGAGGAAATCTCACTGTCCTCATACCCATCACCTCTGCTTTCCATCCCCATCTCCATCTCTGAAAGTCCTCAGTGCTCAGGGCCAGCAAAGTGTGTCTAGACACTGGGTGGAGATACGAAATCATCCCTGCATTGTTGGTGTGCTTGGCTCTTTTGCCCATTTCCCAGAGCTTTAGGGGGAGGGACAGTGGCCTATCAAACCTACAAAATACACACAACATGTCCTATTGCACGTTAGAACATCTCCATCTCTACCCAAAATACAGGTATTGGCCCTTTCTGGAAAGCCTGCAGTGTATGATTAAGGTCACTATGCAGATGAAGCCTGTACTGAGAGAAAGGCCCAGTTGATTGGGGGACACCATCACATTCAAGAGAGAAACTGAAAGCAGTCTAGAATTCTATCTGAGAGATGTTCCCAAACTGATTTGATCTACTTCTGCTCTGCAGAAAGTGATCCCTTGGTACCTGAATTTATCTGGGCTCATGCATCAGCAGATCATCACATATGAATAAGCATGATACTCTACCTAGAAAACCCTAAAGTCTCTACGAAAAAGCTTCTAGAAACAATAGATTCATATAGCAAGGTGGCAGGTTACAAAATTAACACACAAAAATCAATGGCCTTTCTATACACCAATAGTAATAAGGAAGAAATAGACATTAAGAAAACAACCCCATTCACAATAGTGCCACACAAACTCAAATATCTTGGAATCAACTTGACTAAAAATGTGAAGGACCTATACAAAGAAAACTATAAAACTCTGCTCCAAGAAATACAAGAGGACACGCAGAAATGGAAGCACATACCCTGCTCATGGATTGGCAGGATTAACATCATTAAAATGGCAATAATCCCCAAAGCATTGTACAGATTTAATGTGATCCCTCTAAAGATACCCATGATATTCTTCAAAGAAGTGGATCAGGCACTTTTGAAATTCATTTGGAACAATAAACACCCTAGAATAGCTAAAGCAATCATTGGGAAAAAGAATATGGGAGGAATTACTTTTCCCAACTTTAAACTTTACTACAAAGCAATAGTTATCAAAACAGCATGGTATTGGAATAAGGAAAGGCCCTCAGATCAGTGGAATAGGCTTGAATATTCAGAAAATGTTCCCCAGACATACAGTCACCTAATTTTTGATAAAGGAGCAAGAAATCCTAAATGGAGCAAAGAAAGCCTCTTCAACAAGTGGTGTTGGCACAACTGGCTAGCCACTTGCAAAAAATTGGACTTAGACCCCAAGCTAACATCATGTATGATGGTTAAATCCAAATGGATGAAAGATCTCGATATCAGAACTGAAACCATAAGAGATATAGAACAACACGTAGGTGAAACAATCCAGGACATTATCTTCAAGGAGGAAACTGCACTCTCCAAGCAAGTGAAAGCAGAGATTAACAGATGGGAATATATTAAACTGAAAAGCTTCTGCACCTCAAAAGAAATAGCACCCAGGATACAAGAGCCCCCCACTGAGTGGGAGAAACTATTCACCCAATACCCATCAGACAAGGGGCTAATCTCCAAAATATACAAGGCACTGACAGAAATTTACAAGAAAAAAAAATCTAATCCCATAAAAAAATGGGGAGAAGAAATGGAGAGACACTTTGACAAAGAAGAAATACAAATGGTCAAAAGATACATGAAAAAATGATCCACATCACTAATCATCAGGGAGATGCAAATCAAAACAACTATGCGGTACCACCTCACACCTCAGAGATTGGCACATATCACAAAGAATGGGAAGCAGTGTTGGCAGGGATGTGGAGAGAAAGGAACTCTTATCCACTGCTGGTGGGAATTCCATCTAGTTCAACCTTTATGAAAAGCAATATGGAGATTCCTCCAAAAACTGGAAATTGAGCTCCCATACAACCCAGCTATACACTCCTAGGAATATACCCTAGGAACATTAAAACACAATACAAAAATCCCTTCCTTACACCTATATTCATTTCAGCACTATTTACTATAGCAAGACTCTGGAAACAGCCAAGATGCCCTTCAACAGATGAATGGCTAAAGAAACTGTGGTACATATACACAATGGAATATTATGCAGCTGTCAGGAGAGATGAAGTCATGAAAATTTTCCTATACATGGATGGACATGGAATCTATTATGCTGAGTGAATAAGTCAGAGAGAGAAAGATGCAGAATGGTCTTACTCATCTATGGGTTTTAAGAAAAATGAAAGACATTCTTGCAATAATAACTTTCAGACACAAAAGAGAAAAGAGCTGGAAGTTACAGGTCACCTCATGAAGATCTCTGCAAAAAGGGATGAGTTTAGTTAGAGAAATAACTAAGTTTTGAACTATCCTAATAATGAGAATGTACGAGGGAAATAGAAAGCCTGTCTAGAGTACAGGCGGGGGTTGGGTGGGGAGGAGATTTGGGACATTGGCGATGGGACTGTTGCACTGGTGATGGGTGGTGTTCTTTACATGACTGAAACCCAAGCACAATCATGTATGTAATAAAGTTGTTTTAAAAATGCCAGTGGAGGGCCCGAAGAGATAGCACAGTGGCGATTGCCTTGCAAGCAGCCGATCCAGGACCAAAGGTGGTCGGTTCGAATCCCGGTGTCCCATATGGTCCCCTATGCATGCCAGGAGTAACTCCTGAGCACCGCCGGGTGTGACCCAAAAACCAAAAAAAAAAAAAAAATGCCAGTGAATATTATTTATACACCATCTTCAGGTTTTAATATTGTTGCGGTGGAGGCACACAGGTCCAGTCTGGCACTTCCTGGAGTTGCTCGGACAAGGGATGAGACTGTGGGGAGACCTGCTGGTTGTTCCCTGAGGCCGGCAGGAAGGAGGCTGAAATAGGGGTCCGGCCGGGGCTGGCCCCTTTGCCCATTTCCCTGAAGGGAAGGCAGAGGATTTCTAGGCGCATCTGTTTTAGAATGGCAAGTATTGGCCCAATGTCGGCCGCACCTGCAGCGGGGGCATACCTAGGCTGGCACCAGGGGCCGACCAGCCTGCAAGGTCGGAGGGCGGTTCCTTTCCCCCAGGCATAGGCGAGCAAAATGTCCTGTTTTTCCACACTTAATACATTCTTTGTTGGCTTCTTGATTAAAGGCGGCCCTGATGGCCAAGTGAACTGCCTGAGAAACCTTATGCACAAAGGAATCAGTCTCACTACACATTCGGATCATTTCATTTAAGATCTCATCCTTATTATTAATAGCCTCTTCCCCCAAGGCTCTTTCAGCTGCTTCCAGCAGGCGATTAACAAATTCACTATAATCCTCTTGAGCACTTTACACAATTTTGGTGATGGGGTTATGGCCGACCCTTTAAAAGGGAGTGCCCTCCAGGCCCCCAGGGCTGCGGTGGTGGTTTGGGCAAACATCCCCGTGGACATGCACTTCTGCATATCCTTAGAAGAGAAGCGACCTTGTCCACATAGTTGTTTATAAATCCAGGGGGTGCTCTGAGGCCCTGGGTTTTTGGTAGCGATGCTTTGGCAACGCTCCAGAAAGTCGCCCGACAAGTAAAATTGAGCTCTGGTGAGGACAGCACAGGTAACTTTAATCCATTCACATGGGAGCTGAAAGGGTATGGAGAATGCACTGAGTAAAGGGCGCATTAGGCCCATAAGTTTTAACAGCAAAGTGTAGGTCTCGCAAGGTTTTATGGCTTAGCTGCTGATATTCTCTAATTCTCTGGCTCACTGGGCGCTCACAATTATCTGCAGGTGCTGCAGCGGTTTCTGCCTCACGGCCCTTGGCCTCACCCTCATCTGCCTCTCCCTCTGGTAATGCGAACCTGGGTCAGTGAGGTCTGGCCTCTAGGGACTCCTCAAGAGAGGGGACTGGCCCTTGGGTTCGGGTGAGCATAGGACAGACAACTTTAGATTCAGGAGGGCAGGGGAAAGCCTGAAGGGCAGAAACTAGCAAATTAAGGGAAGCAACCTGTTCTTGAAGGCTCAAAATTCCTTTAATATCTTCAATTTGGCCAAGTAATTCCTTTTCTATAGCCTTAAGAGGGGTGGATCAATGAAGGTCAGGGCACAAAAATCCTAAATAGGGGAATATAGAGGAGGCTGTAATGGTGCAGTCGCTTGAAGCAGCCAGTCACGGTCATAATGGGTAGTCTCATTCTCCAAGGTTTGGGTATCCCTTGGACCAAGGGACTCCTCAGGGGGAAAAGACAGAGCGAGGTAAAGACGTTTAGGCAGGGGGAGATCATCTGAAATAGAAGGCGAAGGACTCGTATGACAGGAATGATCACATTTGGGAAGGGAGTGAAGGGAGGTCTCAGAGCTTGCCCTAGAGGCGGCTCGAGAGAGTGTGAGACAAAGGGCACAAGCAAAATTCAGCTACAGAAAGTTGTTTCTTGGGGTCACTAAAGATGTAATTTGTAACATCCTTCTGGCCTTCCTCCATTGGAATGATATTTCTCAGCCTACTTTTTGCCATTTTGAAGGATGAATATCTGGGCCAGTTATGATAAATTATGGGCACTTGTTATGAACACAAAAAATTTTCCTTTCTCTAAACCCTAACACTTCGTTCCCTGAGAGATGCCTTCAGTTTCTTGACAAAGACAGCCTGAGTCAAATATTGACCCATTCTGATGGGACGGAAATGTAAATGTGCACGAATTTGTCCACGCAACCCTGCAGGGGTTTTGCGCAGATTTTCCTGTCCATGCTGCCCTGATGGGGTTTTGCTGGCGTCTTACGATCAGGCCCTCGTGGTCATTCCGGTTCTGTCCGACTGGGGGGTCCGTACTCTACGTCCACGTGGGGTGCCACCTATCCTGGCCTGCAGGACAGGTTATTCGCGGGTGTAGAGGGGTCCCAGCCTGAAAAGGGAATGGGGGGGAAAGAAGAGGAGACCAAGTAAAAGTGTCTTCTCAAGTCCCATTTATTGAACAGCAAAAGTCTCCTTTTAAACACGTTTTTACAGGGGACAGAAAGTAGGATGAAACAGCCTGCATTACAGAGGTCATCTTGTGGGTAATCTTTACATGCCATCTTTACATAAGGAGCACAGGAATGCCTAAAAGTGAAGTTTCAAGTATGCCACAAGCTTCCTGGAATGTTTGACTGATAAGACACTTTGGTATTACGTTGGGCTCTGGGGCTAGCCAATGCCTTAGGTTACATACTCTGGCCACACCAGACTAGTTTCTCCTACTGAATTCCATATTAGGGTTTGGTCTCTGGCATTTTATATTGCAGCTAAGTTTTTTGACATCTGATCTCTGCCCCAGCCATCTTCCTAAAAACACTGTAGATTTTTGTTGGCTGCATTTATTCTCTGTGGATGCTATGAAGACTTTTCATTAATCACCTTTCAAACTTCAGCATTCTAACGTGTGTCTTATGTCATGTGATGAGATGCATAATCTGGCAGAAGCCTCGCATATACTCTATGGAAGCATCAAGTTTCTCCCATATCCACTGATGTCTGATGACACATGAACTCTGACTAAAGTCTCGTCCACTGCCTGCAAACATAGGGCTTCTCCCGTGTGTATTCTGTGGTGTGATTTGTCTTCACAATGAAGCCTCGCTCACTCTGCAAACATAGGGCTTCTCCCCTTCTCCCCTGTATGTATCCTCTGGTGAGGAGACTTGATCTGAGTAAAGCTTTGCCCACAATACCTTTCAAGATGGGTTTTTTTTCCCCTAATGTCCGATTTGTTATGAATCTTGACTACCCATTGAAGTTTTGACTACACAACTTGCAAACACAGAGCTTCTCTGATGTGTGTGTCATCTGGTGTCTGATGAGACCTCTAAAGACTTCCCCACATTCTCTGTAAGCATGGGCTCTCTCACCTTCGTGTGTCCTCTGGTGTGTGATAAGACTGACCTTGACTGAAGCCACACACACTCCTTACAAACATGGGGCTTCTCCCGTGTTTCCTCTGGTGTGTGATGAGACCTGACATCTAACTGAAGCCACACCCACAATCCTTGCAAACATAGGGTTTCTCCCCTGTGTGTGTTTTCTGGTGTTCGATAAGATATGACCTCTGACTGAAGCTTCATCCACACTCCTTGCAAACATGGGGATTCTCCCCCGTGTGTGTCCTCTGGTGTCTGACAAAATTTGACCTTCGATCAAAACCTCGTCCACACTCCTTGCAAACATGGGGCTTCTCCCCTGTGTGTGTCCTCTGGTGTGTGATTAGAATTGACCTCTTAAGGAAGCCACGCCCACACTCCTTGCAAACATAGGGTTTCTCCCCTGTGTGTGTCTTCTGGTGTTCCATAAGATAGGACCTCTGACTGAAGCTTCGTCCACACTCCTTGCAAACATGGGGCTTCTCCCTTGTGTGTGTGCTTTGGTGTGCAGTAAGATATTTCTTCAGCCTAAAGCCACGCCCACACTCCTTGCAAACATGAGGCTTATCCCTTGTGTGTGTCCTCTGGTGTGCAGTAAGATATTTCCTAAGAGCAAAGCCACGCCCACACTCCTTACACACATGGGGTTTCTCCCCTGTGTGTATGCTTTGGTGTGTGATAAGACCTGACCTTTGACTGAAGCTACGGCCGCACTCCGTGCAAACATGGGTCTTGTCCCCCATGTGTATCTTCTGGTGTGCATTAAGATATTTCCTCAGACCAAATCCACGCCCACACTCCTTGCAAACATGGGGCTTCTCCCCTGTGTGTGTCTTCTGGTGTACAGTAAGATATGACCTGTGAACAAAGCCCCGTCCACATTCCTTGCAAACATGGGGCTTCTCCCCTGTGTGTGTCCTCTGGTGTGTGATGAGACCTGACATCTGACTGAAGCCACGCCCACACTCCGTGCAAACATGGGTCTTGTCCCCCATGTGTATCTTCTGGTGTGCATTAAGGTATTTCCTCAGACCAAATCCACGCCCACACTCCTTGCAAACATGGGGCTTCTCCCCTGTGTGTGTCTTCTGGTGTACAGTAAGATATGACCTGTGAACAAAGCCCCGTCCACATTCCTTGCAAACATGGGGCTTCTCCCCTGTGTGTGTCCTCTGGTGTGCAATAAGATATGACCTCTGAACAAAGCCTCGTCCACACTGCTTACAAACATGAGGCTTCTCCCCTGTGTGTTCGCTCTGGTGTCTGATGAGACCTGCTATCTGACTGAAGGCACGCCCACACTCCTTGCAAACATAGGGCTTCTCCCCTGTGTGTGTCCTCTGGTGTGTGATTAGGATTGACCTCAGAAGGAAGCCACGCCCACACTCCTTGCAAACATGTGGATTGTCCCCTGTGTGTGTCTTCTGATGTGCAATAAGATAAGACCTCCGAACAAAGCCTTGTCCACACTCCTTGCAAACATGGGGCTTCTCCCCTGTGTGTGTTTTCTTGTGTGCGATAAGATTTGACAACTGACCAAAGCCTCGTCCACACTCCTTGCAAACATGGGGCTTCTCCCCTGTGTGTATACGCTGGTGTGCGATAAGATATTTCCTCAGACTAAAGGCACGCCCACACTCCTTGCAAACATAGGGCTTCTCCCCTGTGTGTGTGCGCTGGTGTTCCTTAAGATGTGACCTCTGAGCATAGCCTCGTCCACACACCTTGCAAACATAGGGCTTCTCCCCTGTGTGTGTCCTCTGGTGTGTGATGAGACCTGACCTCTGACTGAAGCCATGCCCACACTCCTTGCAAACATGGGGCTTTACCCCTGTGTGTGTCCTCTGGTGTATGATGAGACTTACCCTATGACTGAAGCCCCGTCCACACTCCTTGCAAACATGGGGCTTCTCCCCTGTGTGTGTCCTCTGGTGTGTGATAAGACTTGACCTGTGACTGAAGCCACGCCCACACTCCTTACAAACATGGGGTTTCTCCCCTGTGTGAGCCATTTGAAGTGTGATTTGATTCGATACATTACTGAAGTCTTGCTCAAGTCTTACATACTTGTCTCTTAAAATCATTGGCAAGTGTATCCCTGGAACTACTCCTGTGTCCTTTGGATTTCCTTTCAGGTCTGTGTTAATGTCTTCCTCCACTGTCATAGGTTTATGACAGCTATCAATTTGATTGCTAAATAGTTTAGAAAAGGCTGCTGAAATTCTTTCATGCCTATTAGCCAAATGTATGGAGCTTTCTTGGTGCTCTTGACTTTCAAGTATGTCATTCTTTGGTTTGTCATTATATAGATCAGAATGTTCCTGCCATTGGTTCTGTTCACATGGATAGGAATTCTCTGATTGAAGGTGCCTTCTTTCAGATGTTCCCAGGAGGATCCAAGAGGGATGACTTCGTTTCATGTGACGATTGAGGAAGTTCTGACTGGAGAAGGTGAGAGAACAGAAGGGACAAGGATGGATGTCTGGCTTGAGTTCTGCTGAAAGAGAAAGTTTTTGGTCAGAGCAGATGTTCACAAGGCTGTCTGAACCATAGTTCTATCTCCTGCTAAAAATCTGTTCTCCTAGCTTTGCTTATTTTGTTGATAAAGCAAGTTAAATCTTCATGCTCCTAAATAGTCTGCTGGCTTTTTCTGTTTGGCTGTATTTTGTGGCCGTAACTGGAGGACCCTACACATGTCTCTGCTCTGGGATTACTCCTGTCAAGCTTGAAAAACAGTATGGAATGCTGTATTATACCTCTGATCCCTAAATTGTGTTTTTTCATTCCAGCTGCATTCACCAAATCTTGCAAAATACATAAAGTATGTATCCAGTAACTTTTCTTTGTTTTTGTGCCATATCAGGGAACTCAGGGAATACTCTTAGTTTTCACTCAGCAAGTACTCCAGCTGGCTAGAGAAGACCATATAGGATGCCAAGGATTGAAGCTAGGTTGGTGTGTGAAAGACAAGCATCCCTATCCACTTTAACCTCTAATCTGGAACTTTTGGACTTACTTTGTTGAGTGACCTTTTGAGTTAGGTAATAATATCCAGACATAATAGACAAACAATAGAGAGAGTTGGCAGGACAAATTCATGGTATGAATCTTGCCACAAGGAGCAGAGAGAACAGAGGAATAAGTGCACTACTAGCATGATAATGATTGTGAGAGAAACAGAATGACAGTCTTAGACAGAAGCGGAGTATTCTGGGGGATGGACATGAGGGAACTGAAGCCAGAAAAGTTGCACTGGTGAAGGGTAGTGTACAGTTCAACTGTGAACATTTCTGTAAATATGGTGCTTAAATAAAAATTTTTTTACATATGGATTAGTTGGAAGTAGTAGGTTAGAAAAAAATTAGTTTATGTACCCTGGTTAAAGCAGCAACATAGGTGGAGTGAATACATGCTGTTTTCAAGTACTAAATAAGCTGATATGAAAAGGCAAGACAGGTAGGGATCACCACAGTGAGGAGCTTGGCAAAATCTACATTAGTTCTCTGCTGGGCCTGCTCATAAATGGTTTATAATACGGACAACAATATATTTCGAAGTGGGCCAGAGAGAAAGAACAGCAGGAGGGTGTATGACTCGAGGTTGACACAAGTTCAATTTCCATCACCCCAAATCCACCAGGTGGAATTCCTGAAGCATGAGGCCAGGATTATCCCCAACTTTTATCACTGAGGGAACCTCAAAATAAAAGGAAAGAAAATCACTTCCTTGGGGATATGAAAATCCCCATAATGATCTAAGGGCAAAGGTCACAGTAAAGAAAAACGACAGAGGGGCCTGAGAAGGGCACCCCAACATGAAGCTGTGCAACCACACTGAGAGAACAAACAGTGAGTGAAGGAATTGCATGATCTGTTCTAAACACCTACAGACATGGAACCAGTAAGAGAAAAGGCAAAACAGCAAAGCTGCAGATTATTCTGGAACTCAGCATCAAGGGAATTGAAAGGAAGTAAGAGAGGTCATGCACCAATGCTCTGGAGTTCCAAGGCCCCAGCTCAGGACCCTCATCTCACACAGGCCCATTATAATCCATATCCAAAACAAATCCTAAGCCCAGTAGGCTCTTTCCCCACTCACCGGCAAACAGGCTTCGTTGCAGCCTCTCCAGGACTCCTCGTTCTAACCGGGATATTAGCACAGACTTTACTCCAAAATATCCTGCTGCAGGAGGACAATCTTGGGTTAGAGACAATGAAGGGAACAGCAGTCCATGCAGGAGTTTGGATCCCTTAGGAAAATGGCCAAATCATCAAACAAATGAAGAACAGAATCACTGCTCTCCATATGCATGGTGGTTATCACAGAGATGAGAATAGATTAAAATAAGAATCTAACTGAGGGAGAGCCCACAGTACTTCCCTTAGTCCCTCGGGGATTGAGCAAGGAGTGAAAAGCCAGGAACAAAACCAAGAACCACCAAAACCTAAATGTGTCTTAAAAAGAGGAGCCTGGAGCTGCTGGTCCTGATTCCCCTATTATCATATGGCTTTTCAGGATTTCTGGTCTGTGGCCGAGTGGTGACAGGGACCCTTTGGTCCCTCCCATCAACCCTCCTTTTCCAAAACTACAAGGATATTAGTGCATTTGCTTAAGTACATTTCAAGTCATACCATATATTTCCAGACTGACTGGACCTAGCACTATGCCCTGGAAAATATATACCTCAAAACCCAGTTGAACAAACCAATAAATTAGTTTGCAATTTTTTTGTTTTTGTTTTTGGGCCAGACACAGTGATGTTAGGGGTCACTCCTGGCTATGTACTCCGAAATCACTCCTGGCTTTGGGGATGCTATGGGATGCCGGGGTATCGAACCAAGGTCCATCCTAGGTTAGTGTGGGCAAAGCAGATGCTTTACCCCTGCGCCACTGCTTCAGCCTATTATTTTGCAATTTTTTTTTTTTTTTGTGGTTTTTGGGTCACACTCGGCAGTGCTCAGGGGTTATTCCTGGCTCCAGGCTCAGAAATTGCTCCTGGCAGGCACGGGGGACCATATGGGACGCCTGGATTCGAACCGATGACCTCCTGCATGAAAGGCAAACGCCTTACCTCCATGCAATCTCTCCGGCCCCTGCAAATTTTTTTTAATCATACTCAGATAACCTCGCTTGTTTAGAAAAATAAACTCTGGGCCCGGAGAGATAGCACAGCGGCGTTTGCCTTGCAAGCAGCCTATCCAGGACCAAAGGTGGTTGGTTCGAATCCCGGTGTCCCATATGGTCCCCCGTGCCTGCCAGGAGCCATTTCTGAGCAGAAAGCCAGGAGTAACCCCTGAGCAATGCCGGGTGTGGCCCAAAAAAATAAAAAACAAAAAACAAAAAAAAACAAAAAAAAGAAAAGAAAAAGAAACTCTAAAACAGATATACCGCTAGCCAAGTTTTATAAAATCCATTCAATAGATCACTTTCTTAAACACCCTGAAACTGCAGCATTCTAACCTACCAAATGCAAAGAACAATGGACTATCTAAGACACCTGTAGTTGGGTTTAGAGAGAAATCCTGGCAATTTTCCAAATCCACCATAACAGCTGATCTTATAGATGAGGACCTAAAATCAACACTTAATGATTCAGCAACAAAAAACAAGGAATCACTAGCTGGCAAACATAAGATATCTATGGATGAACAATTCAACCAATTCAAGGACTCTTTCAGAACATGACAGATTCCATGCAAATTAAATTGAAGGAAATAAAAAATACGTTATCAGCCAAAATATCAGATATACACAGTTGGAGAATTGTAAAAAGTTCAATACAAAATGCAAGCCAGCATTAATAAAGAAGTCAAAAGAGGACAGACAAATCACTGAAAGAAAATGTAAGGTACTTATTGAACAAAGACAAAAGAAATGATCTCTGAATGATAAGAATGCTAATGGAAGGAAAAAGTGAAAGAACAACAAACAGTGAGGGAGGTAACAACAGAGAAATTTCAACTCTCTGGAAAGAGGCTGCTATACAGAGGCAAAAGAAATCAGAGGCAAAGAAAGTACAAAAAAATAGACCTCACCAGAAAAGCAGCAAGGCATATCCATATGGCAAAAACACAAACAAATCAACAGAGAGATGGACTCTTTAAAGCAGTAGAGGTTAGGTCAGGGTTAGGGTAGGGTTAACCCTAACCTTAAGTATACAGAAAATATAAAAATCAAACCAAATCAAACTCCTCCCCTATGCATTTTCAAACTGGAGAGGGAGGCTACAGAAGACTCCACATGTCAGAATTTCTGCTCCTCTTCTACTGGCATGCCCGGGAATCTGTGCAGACAGCAGGCCAAAGGCCTTCTGCACTGACCACATAGTCCAGGAGACACAGATCCCCCTATACCAGACTAGTCAGTGTCTTTTCTTACTTATACTCGTTTTCAAAATCATTTGAAAAGCATTTGGACCCGCATGACAAATATACTTTTAGCATTTTTTTTTGGGCCACACCCAGCGGCGCTCAGGGGTTACTCCAGGCTGTCTGCTCAGAAATAGCTCCTGGCAGGCACGGGGGACCATATGGGACACCGGGATTCGAACCAGCCAAGTTTGGTCCTGGATCGGCTGCTTGCAAGGCAAACGCCGCTGTGCTATCTCTCCGGGCCCTGCCTGGGTTGTTTTAAATGAGAGATCTGGTTTGATATTTTTTATTGTGACCAAAAGTAACTTCCTTTAACACTGAGAAGACAACAACGACTTGCTTCCAGGACAGGGCTTCCTGCATTGCCCTTTAATGGTGAGGTAAAACGAGAAGACACTCCACATCATGACTTCAATGTAGGATATGCAGATTCCAGGATCTTTAATACAGAAACATGATACCAACAACAGAGACTATGTGAAAAGTGTGTTGGCATTACGGACAATGTCTTGGATTGGACGATAACTTGCCTGGAGCCTAGAGTTGGCCTTATGCCAGGAAACTTCAGGGGTAGGATCTCTTTGTATTTAGGCCAAGGTTATTCCTTTCCATGCCTCTCATATTTTTGGTGGGCCTATGCAAACAACAATTGCCACTCTAACACCGTTTTTACTGTGCTCCTTTGACTCTAATCCTTAAAAAAAAAACCACTTAAAATTTGAGGTTAACTTAAGCTAATATGCATGTACATGGAAATGTAAAAAATACTATGCCTCTAATGTTTAAGAAGTTACGTAAGTTTTATGGCTTTAGATTGCCTGTGTGCTGTTAAGAAATATTATAATGTGTTACAATCTGGGGACTTGAGGGACAAAGTAATTGTACATGGATTCTGTTTTATTTATCTTAACGTTCTTTGGCTGAAAGTTCAAACTTAAGATATCAGCAAGGGGACTTCTGAGAATTATGTTATGGGTGATTGTCCTTCCACTGTAACTTTACCTTGTCCTCTTTCTTTTCATCTTTTGTTCTCATAATTCAAAATAAAAAAATTAAAAAAAATCAAACCAGATCTCCCATTTAAAACAACCCAGGCAAAAGAGTGGAATGACATATTCAAAGTATTAATGATAGAAACTTTCCACCTAGAGTTGACTACTGAGCAAACTCTCTTTTATGTGGTTGGGAGGGTTACAAACATTCTCACAGTAACAGAACTCACAATATGCATACTAACAACTGACTCTAAATGAACTACTCAAAGAACAATTACAAAAACCAAATACCCAATTGTAACAACAACAACCCCACATAATATAATCGCTCAAGAGCCCTTTCTGACCAAGTTTCCTTAAATGTCAGTGGACTAAACTCTCCCAGCAAAAGGCACAAAGTAGCAGCTCAGATCAGGAAACAAAACCCAGCCACCTGCTGCCTGAGGAAACACACTTCAAAGTTCAGGATAGACATATATTTAGAATAAAAGGATGGAAAATAATCATATAAGCTACTGAAAAAAACAACAAAAGTTGGGACATCCATGCTAACAGCAGACCAAATTGTATTCAACCTCAATAAAGTACTTAAAGACAAAGATGGACACTGCTTATTGAACAGGTAAGAGAAAAGACCAAAATTATGAGTCCAAAAATTTATCCATTTCTTCCAGGTTTTCATTTTTAGTGGCATAGAGTTTCTCAAAGTATTTTCTGATTACCCTTTGGATCTCTACCATATCACTAGTGAGCTCTCCTTTTCCATTCCTAAAATGAGTTATCAAGTCTCTCTCTCTCTCTCTCTCTCTCTCTCTCTCTCTCTCTCTCTCTCTCTCTCTCTCTCTCTCTCTCTCTCTCTTCTCTCTCTCTCTCTCTCTCTGTTAGTTTTGCCAGTGGTCTATAAATCTTGTTTATTTTTTCTTTTTTTTTGTTTTTGTCCACACCCGGCGGTGCTCAGGAGTTAGTCCTAGATGTCTGCTCAGAAATAAATTCCTGGCAGGCAGGGAGGACACCAGGATTCGAACCAACCACCTTAGGTCCTGGATTGGCTGCTTGCAAGGCAAACTCTGCTGTGCTATCTCTCAGGGCCCTTGTTTATTTTTTCAAAGAGCCAACTTCTGCTTTCATTGATCTTTTGGATTGTTTTTCGGGTTTCCACTTAATTGATTTCTGCTCTCAGCATTGTTATTTCCTTCTGTCTCTCTGTTTTTGGGTCCTTTTGTTGAGTACTTTCTAATTCTATGAACTGCGTCATTAAGCTATTCAGGTATGCCCCTTCTTCTTTCTTCATGTGTGCTTGCAAAGCTATAAATTTTCCTCTCAGTACCGCTTTTGCTGTGTCCCATAGGTTCTGATAGTTTGTGTCTCCATTGTCATTTGTTTCTAGGAAGGTTTTGATTTCCTCTTTGATTTCATCTTGGACCCACTGGTTATTCAGTATTAGGCTGTTTAACTTCCAGATATTAAAGTTTTTCTTCTGTGTCCCTTTGTAGTTCACATATAATTTCAGGGCCTTGTGGTCAGCGAAGGTAGCCTGCAAAATTTTTATCCTCTTGATATTATGGAGGTATGTTTTATGTGCTAGCACGTAGTCTATCCTGGAGGATGTCCCATGTACATTAGAGAAGAATGTGTATCCGGGCTTCTGGGGGTGGAGTGTCCTGTACATATCTACTAGGCCTCTTTCTTCCAGTTCTCTTTCCAAGTCTAGTATATTCTTGTTGGGTTTCAGACCTGTCAAGTGTTGACAATGACGTGTTGAGGTCTCCCACAATTATTGTGTTGTTATTGATCTTATTTTTCAGATTTGTCAACAGTTGTATTAAATATCTTGCTGGCCCCTCATTCGGTGCATATATGTTTAGGAGGGTGACTTCTTCCTGCTGTACGTATCCCTTGATTAATACAAAATGCCCATCTTTTTTTTTTTTATTTTTGGGCCACACCCGGTAATGCTCAGGGGTTACTCCTGGCTATGTGCTCAGAAGTAGCTCCTGGCTTGGGGGACCATATGGGACACCGGGGGATCGAACCGCGGTCCGTCCAAGGCTAGCGCAGGCAAGGCAGGCACCTTACCTTTAGCGCCACCGCCCGGCCCAAAATGCCCATCTTTACCCCTTACAACTTTCCTAAGTATAAAGTTTGCATCATCTGATATTAGTATGGCCACTCCAGCTTTTTTATGGGTGTTGTTTGCTTGGATGATTTTCCTCCAGCCTTTTATTTTGAGTCTATGTTTGTTCTGACTATTCAGATGCGTTTCTTGTAGGCAGCAGAAGGTTGGATTGAGTTTTTTTGATCCATTTAGCCACTCTGTGTCTCTTAACTGGTGCATTTAGTCCATTGACATTGAGAGAAAGAATTGTCCTGGGAGTTAGTGTCTTCTTTATATCGAAGATTGGTGTGTCTGTTGGTCAGTCTTGTCTTAAAGTAGGCCGTTCAGTTTTTCTTTTAAGAATGGTTTTAAGTCTGGGGCTGGGCGGTGGCGCTAGAGGTAAGGTGCCTGCCTTGCCTGCGCTAGCCTAGGACGGACCGCGGTTCGATCCCCCGGCGTCCCATATGGTCCCCCAAGCCAGGAGCGACTTCTGAGCGCATGGCCAGGAGTAACCCCTGAGTGTCACCGGGTGTGGCCCAAAAACCAAAAAAAAAAAAAAGAATGGTTTTAAGTCTGTAAAGTTTCTGAGCTGTTGTTTGTCTGTGAAACCATGTATTGTTCCTTCAAATCTGAAAGTGAGTTTTGCTGGGTGCAGTATTCTAGGGAAAGTATTTATTTCATTGAGTTTTGTCACTATGTCCCACCACTGCCTTCTGGCCTTGGGTGTTTCTGGTGACAGGTCTGCAGTAAATCTCAAGGATGTTCCCTTGAATGTAATTTCTCTTTTCGATCTTGCTGCTTTCAGAATTCTGTCTCTATCTGTGGGATTCGTCACTGTGACTAGGATGTGTCTTGGGGTGTTTTTTCTGGGGTCTCTTTTAGTTGGCACTCTTCAGGCATGCAGGATTTGATTGCATGTATTCATTAGCTCTGGTAGTTTCTCTTTAATGACGTTCTTGACCATTGACTCTTCCTGGAGAATTTCTTCCTGGGTCGCTGGGACTCCAATGATTCTTAAGTTGTTTCTGTTGAGCTTATCATAGACTTCTATTTTCATCTGTTCCCATTCTTTGAGTAAGTTTTCCATTGTTTGATCATTTGCTTTAAGGCTTTTTCCAATTTTTTCTGCTGTATGGAATTGTTATTCATCTCATCATCCTGTGTACTAATTCTATCCTCAGTTGCTGTTAACCCGTGGGAAAACTCAACCATGTTTTTCTTCAATTCATCTACTGAGTTTTATTTCAGTTTGGAGTTTTCTGATTTCTATCTTAATATTCTCTTGATTCTTATTAGTGTTCTCTTCTATACTTTCTTTGAGTTCTTTGAACATCTTCCATATTGCGACTCTAAACTCCTTATCTGAGAGACTGACTAGTTGGTTGGTCATGTTCAAGTCATCAGAGTTGCCATCATCATTCTCTATGTCTGGCGATGGCCTGCGTTGTTTCCCCATTGTCACACTTGTATTGTGTATTCTCTACATGTGTCTACATGTATTGTGTATTCTACTTGTATTGTGTATTTTCTACATGTTGTGGTTGTATTCATTGGCTAAATGATGTGCACGGCCGTGGAGCAAAGCAAAGCAGCCCTGCTCCTCTGGCTCCACCCTTTCTGGGCGTGTAAGCTCAGCTCCAGGGAAGGCTCCAGGGAAGGCGAGCCGTCAGCAGATGAGCCACACACAGGATGAAATCAGGCCGAAAATGGAGCACAGCTCAGAAGACAGGCAGATAAGGGTGCTGGCATCTGAGTTCCAGCAGAGTTCAGCGGCTTCCCCTTTCTCTCTCCCTTTTTTCTTATCCTTTTTATCCCCAATGACAGTGAATGGATGCTCAATCAAGCTGTAAAGTAAAGACCAGTTGCACTAGCATTCTGAGGGAAAAGGGGGGAGATATGGGATACATACATATATGCTGGAAACAGGGGTGGAGGGAGGACAGCACTGGTGGTGGGAATGCCCCTCATTCATTGTCACTATGTACCATAAATGATGCAGTGAAAGATTTGTAATACACTTTGGTCACAATAAAAAATATCAAACCAGATCTCCCATTTAAAACAACCCAGGCAGGGCCCGGAGAGATAGCACAGCGGCGTTTGCCTTGCAGGCAGCCGATCCAGGACCAAAGGTGGTTGGTTTGAATCCCGGTGTCCCATATGGTCCCCCGTGCCTGCCAGGAGCTATTTCTGAGCAGACCGCCAGGAGTAACCCTGAGCGCACCTCCAGGTGTGACCCAAAAAACCAAAACCAAAACAAAACAAAACAAAAAAAAAAAAAAAAAAAAAAAAAAAACAACCCAGGCAAAAGAGTGGAATGACATATTCAAAGTATTAATGTAAGAAACTTTCCACCTAAAGTCGACTACTGAGCAAACTCTTCTTTATGTGGTTGGGAGGGTTACAAATATTCTCACAGTAAATAAAACTCACAATATACATGCTAACAACTGACTCTAAATGAACTACTCAAAGAACAATTATATATATATTCATACATATATTTTATATAGCCCCTATCATTGCCTTTCTGTCAAGTTTCCTTAAATATCAATGAACTAAACTCTCCCAGTAAAAGGCACAGAGTAGTAGCTCAGATCAGGAAACAAAGCCCAGCCACCTGCTGCCTGAGGAAACACACTTCAAAGTTCAGGATAGACATAGATTTAGAAAAGGATGGAAAATAATTATATAAGCTACTAAAGAAACATCAAAAGTTGGGACATCCATGCTTACAGCAGACCAAATTGTATTCAACCTCAATAAAGTACTTAGAGACAAAGATGGACACTACTTATTGAACAGGGAAAAGACCAAGAAGTACTAACCCTGATCAACGTTTTGCACCAAATGTAGAGCCAGTGAAATATGAAAGGCTTTTACTCACAAACCTAGAGAAAAATATAGATCGTAACATGATAGTAGGAGATTTCAACACGCCATTATCTCTACTAGACAGATCCACTACTCGGAACACTAGCAAAGACATCAGAGCCCTAAATGAGAAATTAGAAATATCACTGATGTGGTGATGGGAATGTTGCACTAGTGATGGGTGGTGTTCTTTACATGACTGAAACCCAAACTCAATCATGTATATAATCAAGATGTTTAAATAAAATATTAAAAAAAAAAGAAGTATCACTGATGGATCTATACAGGACCTTTCCTCATTCATATGGGAAGGAGAACTAAAAACATTTTTAGACAAATAAAAACTCACACTATTTACACTAATCAAACCATCTCTAAATGAACTTCTCTAAGATGTTCTACACAATCCACACCGCTGACTGTAACAAAAACCACTCTGCTTAACACAATAGACAGCCTCTCTGGCAGTGATCTCCTTAAATGTCAACGGGCTAAATTTTCCTATTAAAAGACACAGAGTAGAGGGATGGATGAAAAACAAAAACTAGACATCTGCTATCTTCAAGAAACACACCTAAATGAACAAGACTGTCACAGGCTTAGAATTAAAGAAAGAGAATCAATTATTCAAGCCAATGCAAAACAAAAAAAAGCTGAGACAGCCATTCTTCTATTCAGACCAAATGGCATTCAACATCAAGAATGTACTTAGAGAACAAGAGGACCACTACTTACTGATAAGGGGAACATAAGATCAACAAGTACTAACCTGATCAATATTTATGCGCCGACTGTAGAGCCAGCAAAATATATAAGGCATTTATCTAGAGAAAGATATGGACGGAAATGTGATAGTAGTAGTAGATTTCAATACTCCATTATCACCACTAGACAGATCCACCAGGCAGAAAACTAGTAAAGACATAATAGCCCTAAATGAGAAATTAGAGGAAAAGGGCCTAACAGACCTATAATGGGCTCTCCACCCAAGAAAGTAGAATATACATTCTTTTCAAGTGCACATGGAACCTTCTCTAGAATAGACCATGTCCTAAGACATAAATCTAATTTGGACAAACTTACAAACATAAGGATTATTAGAAACAACTCATCAGAACCTTATAAAACAGAGATCAAGATGGATTGTAAAAAATAAACTGTGCAGAAAATCCAAAATCTGGAGATTAAACAACATGCTACTCAACAACAGCTGGATCAAAGAGGTTATCAAGGAAGAAATAAGAAGACTCCTTGAGATGAATGATAATGAAGATACAAACGGTCAAAATCTGTGGGGCACAGCTAAAGCAGTAATTAGGGGGAAACTCATAGCAATACAGACCTACATTAGGAGAGAGGAAAAGGACAAAATTAACAGTTTACAAGGACATTTTAAGGAGCTGGAAAAACAACAACAAAGAAACCCAAACACAGTCAGAAGAAAAGAAATAATAAAAACCAGGGCAGAAATAAACAACATTGAAACAAGAAAACAATACAAAAGAAACAATGAGACAAATAGTTGGCTTTTCTTTTCTTTTCTTTTCTTTTTTTAATTTTGATAGATTTTATTTTCTGTGTTTGTCTTAAATTTCTTCTATTTTCTTTTTTTTTTTTTTTTTTTTTTTGGTTTTTGGGTCACACCCTGTGACGCTCAGGGGTTACTCCTGGCTATGCGCTCAGAAGTTGCTCCTGGCTTCTTGGGGGACCCTATGGGATGCCGGGGGATCGAACCACGGTCCGTCCTAGGCTAGCGCAGGCAAGGCAGGCACCTTACCTCCAGCGCCACCGCCCGGCCCCAAATAGTTGGCTTTTCAAAAGAATAAAAAAGATGGGGCCGGCGAGGTGGTGCTAGCGGTAAGGTGTCTGCCTTGCAAGCCCGATCCCCCTGCATACCATATGGTCCCCCCCAAGCCAGGGGCAATTTCTGAGCGCTTAGCCAGGAGTAACCCCTGAGCATCAAATGGGTGTGACCCGAAAAACCAAAAAAAAAAAAAAAAAGATGGATAAACCACTGGCAAGACTCGCATAAAAAAAAATAAATAAAACACCCAAATAAACAGGATCACAATTGAAAGGGGAGAGATTACAACAAAAACCCAAGAAATCCAAGAAATCATGAGGGCATACTATGAACACCTGTACTCAATGCAACTAGAGAACCCAGAAGAAATGGACAGATTCCTGGAAAAATATCAGCTTCTGAGAGTAAACAAGGAGGATGTTAAGAAAGTCAAAACAGGCCAATCACATCGGAGGCATTTGAAACAGTAATTAAGAAACTCCCAAAAGTCAAGATGGTTTTACGGGTGAATTCTATCAGACATTTTGAGAAAAATTACTACCACTGATCCTCAGGCTCTTCCAAAATATTGAAAAGAAAGGACTCGGAAAATGGTTCCCCTGGAGTGAGTAAAAAATGGCTGACCGTGGGGACTGCCAGGTGAAGTGCTGATTGACTCACTTGCGGAGTCCCCGCCTGGCTGTGCTTCTTCTGAGGAAACTGAGGACCTGAAGGGAACCCTGTCCTGTGCTTTTCTGTCTTTTCTGAATCCTGAAACTCTCCTCAGAGCCCTGGGAAGCGAACCCCCAAAAACTGCATTCTGAAGCTACCCAGCGAGCCGGTGAGTGAGTAAAAAATGGCTGACCGTGGGGACTGCCAGGTGAAGTGCTGATTGACTCACTTGCGGAGTCCCCGCCTGGCTGTGCTTCTTCTGAGGAAACTGAGGACCTGAAGGAAGCCCTGCCCTGTGCTTCTCTGTTTTTTCTGAATCCTTGGAGCTCTCCTCAGAGCCCTGGGAAGCGAACCCCCCAAAACTGCATTCTGAACCTACCCAGCCAGCGGGTGAGTGAGTAAGAGGTGGCTGACCTTGGGGACTGCCAGGTGAAGTGCTGATTGACTCACTTGCGGAGTCCCCGCCTGGCCGTGCTTCTTCTGAGGAAACTGAGGACCTGAAGAGAGCCCTGTCCTGTGCTTCTCTGTCTTTTCTGAATCCTGAAACTCTCCTCAGAGCCCTGGGAAGCGAACCCCCAAAAATTGCATTCTGAAGCTACCCAGCGAGCCGGTGAGTGAGTAAAAAATGGCTGACCGTGGGGACTGCCAGGTGAAGTGCTGATTGACTCACTTGCGGAGTCCCCGCCTGGCCGTGCTTCTTCTGAGGAAACTGAGGACCTGAAGGGAGCCCTGTCCTGTGCTTCTCTGTCTTTTCTAAATCCTGAAACTCTCCTCAGAGCCCTGGGAAGCGAACCCCCAAAAACTGCATTCTGAAGCTACCCAGCGAGCGGCTCTCCTCAGAGCCCTGGGAAGTGAACCCCCCAAAAAACTGCATTCTGAAGCTACCCTGCAAGGGAGCGAAAAAGAACACCATCGGAACAAGAAGAAAAAAATCACACTAAGAACCGTGCTGGATCACAGAAGCAAGCATTTCTCTCCGGACTGTCTTCTCTGCTGCGTGCTCAGGCCTAAGATTTGATCCTGTGTGAGGCTTCATCCATTGAGGACTCCCCTCCCTTAGAGGCAAGTCGGCCCATCCAGAAAGGGCGGAGCCAGAGGAGAGTGGTGATGCATCATATAGCCAATGAATTCCACCACAACGTGTAGAAAAACCCACAATACAAGTGGGACAATGGGGAAACAACGCAGGCCAGCATCAGACATAGAGAATAAAGATGACAATTCTGAGGACCAGATAATGACCAACCAACTAATCAACCTCTCAGATAAGGACTTTAGACTAGCAATATGGAAGATGCTCAAAGAACTCAAAGAAACAATGGATCGAGTTGAACAGAACACTAATAAGAACCAAGAAAATATGAAGACAGAAATCACAAAACTCCAAACTGAAATAACATGTCAACTAACAGGTCTGAAAAAGTCAGTAAACGAAGTGAATGACAAAATGGATAAGCTCTGGGACAGGGTATCAGAAGGTGAGAATAGACTTGGTGCTGTGGAAGATGAGATACGTAACAATTCCATACAGCAGGAGAGATTGGAAAAAAAAACTTAAAGCAAATGAGCAGACAATGGAAAAATTAGTCAAAGAATGGGAACAGATGAAGAAAGAAGTCTATGATAAGATCAACAGAAACAACTTAAGAATCATTGGAGTCCCAGAGACCCAGGAAGAAAATTTCCAGGAAGAATCAACAGTCAAGAACATAATTAAAAAGAAACTTCCAGAGCTAAAGAATATATGTGATCAAATCCTGCATGCTCGAAGAGTACCAACCAAAAGAGACCCCAGAAAAACCACCCCAAGACACATCCTAGTCACAATGACAAATCCCACAGATAGAGACAGAATTCTGAAAACAGCAAGATCAAAACGGGAAATTACATTCAAGCAAGCATCCTTGAGATTTACAGCAGACCTGTCACCAGAAACACTCAATGCCAGAAAGCAGTGGTGGGACATTGTGACAAGACTGAATGAAATGAATGCTTCACCTAGAATACTGCACCCAGCAAAACTCACTTTCCGGTTTGATGGAAGAATACATGGTTTCACAGACAAAAAACAGCTCAGAAACTTTACAGACTCAAAACCAGTCTTAAGAGAAAAACTGAAAGACCTAATTTAAGACAAGACTAACCAAAAGACACACCAAATTTCGATATAAAGATGGCATTAAATCCCAGGACAATTCTTTCTCTCAACGTCAATAGACTAAATGCACCAGTCAAGAGACACAGAGTGGCTAAATGGATCAAAAAACTCAATCCAACCTTCTGCTGCCTACAAGAAATGCACCTGAATAGCCAGAACAAACATAGACTCAAAATAAAAGGCTGGAGAAAAATTATCCAAGCAAACAACACCCATAAAAAAGCTGGAGTGGCCATACTAATATCAGATAATGCAAACTTTATACTCAGGAAGGTTGTAAGGGACAAAGATGGACATTTTATATTAATCAAGGGGTATGTAGAGCAGGAAGAAATAACTCTCCTAAACATATATGCACCGAATGAGGGGCCAGCAAAGTATTTAATACAACTGTTGACAAATCTGAAAAATAATATCAATAACAACACAATAATTGTGGGGGACCTCAACACGGCTTTGTCAACACTGGATAGGTCAAACAGACTGAAACCCAACAAGAATATACTAGACCTGAGGAGAGAAATGGAAGAAAGAGGCCTAGTGGATATATATAGGACACTCCATCCCCAGAAACCTGGGTACACATTCTTCTCCAATGTACATGGGATTCTCCAGGATAGAATACATGCTGGCGCATAAAACATACCTCCATAATATCAAGAGGATAGAAATTTTGCAGACTACCTTTGCTGACCACAAGGCTCTGAAATTATTTGTGAATTCCAAAGGGACTCAGAAGAAAACTTTAACACCTGGAAGTTAAACAGCCTCATACTCAATAACCAGTGGGTCCGAGATGAAATCAAGAAGGAAATCAAAAGGTTCCTGGAAACAAATGATAATAAAGACACAAACTATCAGATCTTATGGGACACAGCAAAAGCAGTACTGTGAGGAAAATTTATAGCTTTGCAAGCGTACATCAGGATGGAAGAAGGAGCTTACCTGAGTAGCTTAATGACACAGCTAATAGAACTAGAAAGTGCTCAAAAAAAGGACCCAAAAGTAGGGAGACAGAAGGAAATAACAAGCTGAGAGCAGAAATCAACGAAGTGGAAACCCAAAAAACATACCGAAAGATTAACGAAAGCAGAAGTTGGTTCTTTGAAAAAATAAACAAGATTGATAGACTACTGGCAAACCTAACAAAGAAAGAGAGAGAGAGAGAGAAACTGGATAGCTCGTATTAGGAATGAAAAAGGAGAGATCACTACTGATATGACAGAGATTCAAAGGGTAATCAGAAACTACTTTGAGAAACTCTACGCCACTAAAAATGAGAACCTGGAAGAAATGGATAAATTCTTGGACTCTTAAAAAAAAAAAAAAAAAAAAAAATTCTTGGACTCTTATAATCTTCCACGGTTGAAGGAAGAGGATGTAGCATATCTAAACACCCCCATCACCATTGATGAAATTAAAATGGTAATCAAATGTCTGCCGAAAAACAAAAGCCCAGGCCCAGATGGATTCACTAATGAATTCTTTCAAACTTTCCAAGAGGAACTACTACCAATCCTGGCAAGACTCTTTCATGAAATTGAACAAACAGAAACACTTCCAAATAGCTTTTATGAAGCCAACATCACCTTGATACCTAAACCAGACAGAGATGCTACAAAAAAAGAAAATTACAGACCAATATCGCTGATGAATGCAGATGCAAAGATCCTCAACAAAATCCTGGCAAATAGGATTCAATGCCTCATTAAGAAGATCATCCACTACGATCAAGTAGGTTTCATCCCAGGAATGCAAGGCTGGTTTAACATCTGTAAATCTATCAACATAATACACAACATCAATAACAAGAAAAATAAAAACCACATGATCATATCAATAGATGCAGAGAAAGCATTTGATAAGGTCCAACACCCATTCTTGATCAAAACTCTCAGCAAGATGGGAAAGTTAAGGCCATGTACCATAAGCTAGTGGCAAACATTATCCTCAATGGAGAAAAACTAAAAGCCTTCCCTCTAAATTCTGGCACAAGACAAGGCTGTCCTCTCTCACCACTCCTATTCAACATAGCACTGGAAGTACTTGCTATAGCGATTAGGCAAGAAAAAGATATCAAGGGAATCCAGATAGGAAAGGAAGAAGTCAAGCTCTCACTGGTTGCAGATGACATGATACTCTACTCAGAAAACCCTAAAGACTCTACCAAAAAGCTTCTAGAAACAATAGACTCATATAGCAAGTTGGCAGGCTACAAAATTAACACACAAAAATCAATGGCCTTTCTATACACCAATAGTAATAAAAAAGAAATGGACATTAAGAAAACAACCCCATTCACAATAGTGCCACACAAACTCAAATATCTTGGAATCAACTTGACTAAAAATGTGAAGGACCTATACAAAGAAAACTGTAAAACTCTGCTCCAAGAAATAAGAGAGGACACGCGGAAATGGAAACGCATACCCTGCTCATGGATTGGCAGGATTAACATCATCAAAATGGCAATACTCCCCAAGGCATTATACAGATTTAATGCTATCCCTCTAAAGATACCCATGACATTCTTCAAAGAAGTGGATCAGGCACTTTTGAAATTCGTTTGGAACAATAAACACCCTAGAATAGCTAAAGCAATCATTGGGAAAAAGAATATGGGAGGAATAACTTTCCCCAACTTTAAACTGTACTACAAAGCAATAGTTATCAAAACAGCATGGTATTGGAATAAGGACAGGCCCTCAGATCAGTGGAATAGGCTTGAATATTCAGAAAATGTTCCCCAGACATACAATCACCTAATTTTTGATAAAGGAGCAGGAAATCCTAAATGGAGCAGGGAAAGCCTCTTCAACAAGTGGTGTTGGCACAACTGGATAGCCACTTGCAAAAAATTGAATTTAGACCCCCAGCTAACATCATGTACGAAGGTAAAATCCAAATGGATTAAAGACCTTGATGTCAGACCCAAAACCATAAGATATATTGAACACATAGGCAAAACACTCCAGGACATTGAGACTACAGGCATCTTCAAGGAGGAAACTGCACTCTCCAAGCAAGTGAAAGCAGAGATTAACAGATGGGAATATATTAAACTGAGAAGCTTCTGCACCTGAGAGGAAATAGTGCCCAGGATACAAGAGCCACCCACTGAGTGGGAGAAACTATTCACCCAATACCCATCAGATAAGGGGCTAATCTCCAAAATATACAAGGCACTGACAGATCTTTACAAGAAAAAAAACATCTAATCCCATCAAAAAATGGGGAGAAGAAATGAACAGACACTTTGACAAAGAAGAAATACAAATGGCCAAAAGACACATGAAAAAATGCTCCACATCACTAATCATCAGGGAGATGCAAATCAAAACAACGATAAGGTACCACCTCACACCCCAGAGAATGGCACACATCACAAAGAATGAGAATAAACAGTGTTGGCGGGGGTGTGGAGAGAAAGGAACTCTTATCCACTGCTGGTGGGAATGCCGTCTAGTTCAACCTTTATGGAAAGCAATATGGAGATTCCTCCAAAAACTGGAAATCGAGCTCCCATACGATCCAGCTATACCACTCCTAGGAATATACCCTAGGAACATAAAAATACAATACAAAAACCCCTTCCTTACACCTATATTCATTGCAGCACTATTTACCATAGCAAGACTATGGAAACAACCAAGATGCCCTTCGACAGACGAATGGCTAAAGAAACTGTGGTACATATACACAATGGAATATTATGCAGCTGTCAGGAGAGATGAAGTCATGAAATTTTCCTATACATGGATGTACACGGAATCTATTATGCTGAGTGAAATAAGTCAGAGAGAGAGAGAAAAACGCAGAATGGTCTCACTCATCTATGGGTTTTAAGAAAAATGAAAGACATTCTTGCAATAATAACTTTCAGACACAAAAGAGAAAAGAGCTGGAAGTTCCAGCTCACCTCAGGAAGCTCACCACAAATAGTGATGAGTTTAGTTAGAGAAATAACTACATTTTGAACTGTCCTAATAATGAGAATGTATGAGGGAAATGGAGAGCCTGTTTAGAGTACAGGCGGGGGTCGGGTGGGGAGGAGGGAAACTTGGGACATTGGTAATGGGAATGTTGCACTGGTGATGGGGGGTGTTCTTTACATGACTGAAACCTAAACACAATCATGTATGTAATCAAGGTGTTTAAATAAAAAAAAATGATCATTACAAAAAAAAAAAAAAAAGAAAAAGAAAACAAAGGACTCCTTCCTAACTCCTTTCACGAAGCGAATATCACACTCATTCCCAAAGACGGCAAAGACACTGCCAAGAAGGTAAACTACGGACCAATCTCACTAATGAACACAGATGCAAAAATCCTCAACAAAATCTTAACCAACAGAATCCAACAATACATCAAAAAAGTTACACACTATGACCAAGTGGGTTTCATACCAGGGATGCAAGGATGGTTCAACATACGCAAATCAATCAACATCATACATCACATCAACAGGAAGAAAGACAAAACCACATGATCATATCAATCGATGCAGAGAAGGCATTGGACAAAATCCAACCCCATTCATGCTAAAACACTCAGCAAAAGAGGGTTAGAAGGAACCTTTCTAAAGATAGTTTCAGATATTATGAAGAGCCCACAGCCAACATTATCCTTAATGGCAAAAAACCAAAAACATTTGCACTAAGGTCAGGAACTAGGCAAGGCTGCTCACTTTCCCCACTCTTATTCAACATAATTTTAGAAGTACTAGCAATAACAATCAGACAAGAGAAGGGAATTCCAGGAATCCAGATAGGAAAAGATGAAGTCAAATATCTCTTTTTGTAGATGATATCGATGATATACATAGAAAACCCTAAAGGGTCCAGAGTAAAACTAGAAACATACACCACATTAACATATAGTAACCCATGAACAAATACATGGGTTGAAAGGGTAAAATCTCCAAACACCGTAGGTGCCAACATATAACGTGGTGAAGTGTCCAAATGAAGTGCATGGTGGCGGTGATGCGAATACCCATTATAACCTAGAGAATCCAGCAATGACAGAGGCAACAGTTTTTGAGTGAACAGGTATGCAATCAACCTCTAACCACAAAGGTCTATAATAATGTATTTTTCCACAGAACCACGTGCAGGATATGATTGGAAGCCTGGTCTCCCGCTGCAGTGACTACTAACAATATGCTTTGATGCCTTAATTTTACCAAGTATAAAATAACACTTTGTCCACAGGGGGCCTTGGAAACAAAGGGTGGACACTTTAATTTTAAACTTTGGTGGTCAATCATGCTGAATACCATATACAGTGGCCATTGTGTCAATGTATTGATAAAATACTCTAACCCACTTCCTTTTGTTTATTCTTTTTGTAATCTTGTTGATATACCCTTATAGTTTTTGCTTCTGGTATGTATTGTTTTACTACCTTTTTCTTCTTCTATTTTCCTTCCTTCTTCTAAATAGATATTTATAACTCCAAGACAGACTCCTCCTAGTTCTGCTCTCTTTTTGTTTGCCCCCCCCCTTTTTTTTTTCTCTTTTCTCTTTTCCTTCTTCCCCCAGATGGTGCAAGGCCAGACAGTCGAATGTTCATTCGGTGGAAATAAAAACTGATCAGACATGAATACCATATCCAAAATCAACGACAACAGAATTGATACCCAATCTATGACAAGCTGTACAAGAGGGGGAACAGTTACTCTAGCAATATGGGTTAAAGGAGGGAGATGTGGGATGCATTCTGGAAACAGGGTGGAGGGAGGACAACAATGGTGGTGGGAATGCCCCTCACTCAACTCTTTGTGCCTCAAATATTACTGTGTGAGAGAATTGTAATTCACTTTGACCACTAACATTAATTAATTAACATTAATTAAAAAAATAAAAATGAAAGGGGAGAGATTAAAACAGAACCCCAAGAAATCCAAGATATCATAATAGTTTATTGTGAACAATTGTATTTATTTAATCTAGAGAACCTAGAAGAAATGGACAGATTTCAAGAAAAATATCTTCCAATACTAAGTGAGAAAGCAAAAAGCCTAAACAGTAATCACAAATAAGGAAATTGAAACAATAATTAAGAAACTGCAACCAGGAGCAGGAGCAGGTGGGCTTACAATGAAATTTATCATTCACAGATGAGATACTACCATTAACTATCCAAAAGATCGAAAAGATGGGAATCTTCCAAATTCCTTCTCTGAAGCTCATATCACACTCATTCTCAAAGCTGACAGATACTACCCAAGAAAAAAAATTACAGACCAATTTCAATAATGAACGTAGATACAAAAATTCTTAACAAAATCTTAGCAAACTGAATCCAACAACAAATAAAAAGATTATAATCAATCCAATACCCATTCATGAAGAAAACCATTAAGAAAATGGGTGAGGAAGGAACCTTCCTCAAGATACTAATATCTACCTATAAAATGTTTCAGGCAACATTATTGTTAATGGCAAAAAAAATGAAATCATTTCCACTAGGGTCAGGCACTAGGCAAGGATGTCCTCTGCCTCTTCTCTGATTCATCATACTATTATAGGTCCAAATAAAAGCAATCAGGAAAGAGAAGGAAATCAAAGAATCCAAATAGAAAAGGAGGAAGTGAAACTATATTTGCAGATGAAAAGATGATATAAATAGAAGATCATAAAGAGCCCAAACAAAAGCTTCTAGAAACAATAAACCAATACAGCAAAGTTTGTAACAGCTACAAAGCCAATACACAAAAGACCAATTGCATTCCTGTATACAAATAAGGGCTCAGAGGAGAAAGAGTCTATTCCATTTAAAATACGGTCCATGGGTCCAGTGTGATAACACAGCAGTAAGGCATTTGTCTTGCACACAAATACTGGACAGACCCAAGTTTGATATCCGGCATATGGTCTCCCATATGCCTGGAGTGAGTTCTGAGTTCAGAGACAGAAGTTACCCCCGAGGACCTCTGCATGTGACTCAAAAACCAAAAAAAAAAAAAAAAAAAAAGTGTCCAAAACTGTAATTTGACACCCAACCATCAACCCAAAACAAAGGTGCTCCCCCCATCTTCCTCTTTCCCTTAAATCTGTTTTAATATGTAGATCCCACCTGGTTTACTCTCTACCTTCTCCTGGTGTACTGGGAATCGGCTTAATAAAAAAACGAAGAGTTCTGGCTTTTGTCTCTGGCAGAGACCGGAAAGAGACCATGAGCAGCCACTGAATCCATTACTCTTTCCTGACTAGTTTGAGTGTTTATTTCTTCATCACTACCCTGCTTCTTCAGACCTGTCTGCATGGGGGGGATAGGTAGAATTACAGTGCATGGGGTGATTTCACAAGACTGGAAATTTTATTTTACAAATGGCCTCCAAACAGAGACCCAAGCCCAAGGGACCCAAGAACACCACAATGATGGTGTCTTGACCCTCTGGTGGGTGATTTGACGGCCAACTTGAATTGGATTGAGTGCACAGTGCCCATCATGGGAACATCGGTGGATATTGTCCCGTTCTGAAGTGTTAGAGACCCGTTCAGGAAGAAGAAAGCAGTGAAGGGGAGAGATGTGAAGTGTTACACCCCACTCAGGAAGGGCACACATCAGAAGTGTTGCACTCCTGAAAAAGAATTATTTGCCAAAAAGGCCCGCTTAGAGCAGTCAAATCAGTTGACCCTTCACGTGGATAGTTTGGCTATAATTCTAAACGTGGCTATAACTATCTCTTTATTTTTTTATTTATTATTTATTTATTTATTTATTATTAGAAATCAGGCCTTTTTCTAACAAAGGAGGACAGTGCCAGAAGCCTGCCAAAAGTCTCCTGCTGAGAGCTCCTTTGTGATCTCTTTCTCCACTCATTTCCTTAAAAGTATCTGGTTTCTCCTTACCTGTCTCTTCACATGCTAATTCTAGCTCTGATCTCATTGGTTTATCCCCTTTTCCTTTCTCCCTGGCTACGCCCCAAATATCCATCTATTTAAGGCCCAATAAAGCTCTGGCCTCACCTCTTGTTTTCACCATGTAATTCTGTGTGGTCTCATTTATTTCAAATTTCATAATTCATATTTCATATTCGCCTCTTTGTGCTTCCGCTTGATTCCCAGTGGGAAAATGAACTCACTAAGGTTATGCTTAGGGACTTTTTATCTCATTAGGATAAAGGGTCCGCAGCAGTGAAGACTAAGCAACATCCCAGAGACTGAGACACTACCACCTTCCTTCTACCAAAGTGTTTCGTGTGAGGACCTCGGCCCACCCAACGTATCGAGGTCACTGATGGTATAAAAGCCAAAGAGAAAGCTCCATTTGAGGGAGACATTACTAATAGCAGGGAGATGAGGGGTTCCACCACCCAGATTCCAGCTCAGAAACTGAAGGCCCTTCCATCTGAGATAACTTCATCATCCTACTACAGAAGATGGAGGACCAAGCCCAGCAGAAGATCATACTGAGGAGAAACTGCTTTCAGAACCTCTTGTGAACAACTTCCTTATAGGTTAATCTATTAATCCTATTTGCATCAGTCATTACACTGCTGATTAAATTGTGTGTTCTACCTGTATAGATTGGAATAATTTCTGTTTTGTTCTATTTCCCCTGGAAATAGAAAAATTTGCATTCAACCTTACTGTTTTAGTATTAGTTTGCATAGTTCCAAAGATGTGTAAAATGTTAGATTTTTAAAAGTTCTTAGCTATCTTAGTGAATGTTTCCTAATTGCTGTGATGTTAGTGTATATTATTTAGCAACTTATTCACAAATTGTATCTGCAAAATGTTCTAATGTCTTTGCCCAAAGAAGTCTATGGAAAAGGAGCTTTAATACTATACTCTTATTACAGTGCTCATTATAAGAATGTCTTTTAGCAAACTTATTTTCAACCCATATATATCTGTAGAAATGTTCTTGTGATTTTAAGAGATGTTATGAGAAGAAATTCAAATGTACTAGACTCATAGGGAGGTAAGGCGTTTGCCTTTCATGCAGAGAAGGTCATCCGTTCAAATCCCGGCATCCCATACGGTCCCCCATGGCTACCAAGAGCCATTTCTGAGCCTGAAGCCAGGAGTAACCCCTGAGCACTGCTGGGTGTGACGCAAAAACCAAAACAAATTTAAATAAATAAAAAAGAATTTTCAAATTAAGCGTATTTGCAGAAAGGTTCAGTTTATGTTCAGAGAAGTCTATGAAATAAAATTTTGTGATAGGCATAAAATCCTGGCATCCCATATGGTCCCCTGTGGCTGCCAGGAGCCATTTCTGAGTGTGGAGCCAGGAGTAAACCCTGAGCACTGCTGGCTGTGACCCAAAAACCAAACAAATTAAAATAAAACAAACAAACAAAAAAAAAGAATTTTCAAATTAAGCGTATCTGCAAAAAGGTTCTAATATTTATGTTCAGAGAAGTCTATGAAATAAACTTTTGTGATAGGCATAAGACAAAGATGAAAAAAGTAGACCGTTTTGAGAATGTATATACAATCTGACCATCGATGCTTGTATAGCTAACTTTGACGGTGCCTATTGCAAAATACCCATTTGTATAACTTCTGATCTAGGGTTCCTGCCTCTGATGGAGAAGAGTAGACCGAAACTTAGAGCTTTTCCTATTTTTGTTGTGTTCTCAACAGAAAGGGTGGGACTATAACATGACACCCTGCTATTAACCCAAAAGAAAGGCATCCCCCCCCATCTTGCTCTTTCCCTTAAATCTCTTTTGATCTATAAAGCACTCCTGGATCACTCTCAACCTTCCCCCTTTTGGTGTATTGAGAATTGGTTTAATAAAGTAAAAATGGGCCCGGAGAGACAGCACAGCGGCGTTTGCCCTGCAAGCAGCCGATCCAGAACCAAAGGTGGTTGGTTCGAATCCCGGTGTCCCATATGGTCCCCCGTGCCTGCCAGGAGCTATTTCTGAGCAGACAGCCAGGAGTAACCCCTGAGCAATGCCGGGTGTGGCCCAAAAACCAAAAAATAAATAAATAAATATGGCTTTTGGCTCTGGCAGAGACCAAAAGGGAGAGGCCATTACTCTCACCTTGGATTATTCCTTTGCCACTACTCTAATAAAGACATCTCCATGGGAGTTAGAAATATATATAGGGGGAAAAAGGCGATATCACAACTTGTGGATTTGTGATTTCCAATCACTTATCATTAGGGAATTCCAAATCAAGACAACAATGAGATATCATTTTACACCAGTGAAGATAGCACACATCAAAAAGACTGGGAGGGGGGCCGGGCAGTGGCGCTGGAGGTAAGGTGCCTGCCTTGCCTGCGCTAGCGTTGGACTGGAGGTAAGGTGCCTGCCTTGCCTGCGCTAGCGTTGGACGGACCGCGGTTCGATCCCCCGGTGTCCCATATGGTCCCCCGAGCCAGGAGCAACTTCTGAGCGCATAGCCAGGAGTAACCCCTGAGGACTGGGAGCAATCTCTGATGGTGGGGATGTGGTCAGAAAGGAACTCTCTTCTGCCTCTGGTGGGAATGCTGCCTGATCCAACCCCTATGGAAAACCGTATGGAGGGTTCTCACTCACCTCAAAATTGAGCTGCTATATATGACCAGGCAAATCCTCTTTTGGGAATGTATCCCCCAGACAGAAGTTAAGGTATGTGATATGATCAGAGTTAACAATAATTTGATTCCCCAAACCGTAGAGCTCGCACCACGCCCCACCCGAAGGGATTTCTGGGTGCATATCTGGGCATAAGCCAAGGCCAGGGCAGCTCTCACCTACTGCCTGCAGGTGCTCGTAGGTTTCCAGCATCACATCTCTGTAGAGCTTCCTTTGAGAGACATCCAGGTACATCCACTCCTCTGGGGAGAAGCTCACAGCCACATCAGGGAAGGTCACCAAGCCCTAAACACACAAAGGAGGAGGTCAGGTCCAAGGCTCATCCAGGAGCTGAGAGGGGAGATAGGATCACTTAGGTCCTAGAGGGACTCAGGGCCTCTCCAATCTCCCTTGTGAGCACCCAGCCTCCACATCCTCTCTCCAGGGGCACCCAGAGGGGAAGGTTCTCAGACATCTTGCTAGATAGGAAGCCTTATCAAGCAACAGGTTAAGCCAAGAGTACTCAAGGTTCTTGGAGGTGCTGCTTTGCACACAGACCACCCAGGGCCAATCCGTGCATTAGATTCTCTGAGTACTGGTGGATGAAACCAAGACTAAAAAAACGGAACAGAGCTGAAACAGCAGCTCTGGATGTGGCCCAAAATGCCAAACACCCACTAGCCCCTCCTGCCACCAGGGCCCATCTTTGCCTAGCATACAAGTGGCGAGAAGGTAGATTCATCCAAGGACTGAATCCAATCTGAGTTTGGGGATATCAGCACGCATGGTTCACACCCAAACAAATCCCTCCTGGTGCAGGTCAAATGAACCAACTCAGCACAGCACAAAGCCCCTAAAACTAAAACCAAACCAAACCCACAGGAAAGTGCACCTGCAGGAAAGGTCCCTGCTGTGTTCCTTCAGGTAAGCAGAAGATTCTCCACCAGGAGCCCAGAGTACGGGCCCGGGCATCAGCCTGGCATCCAAGAGCAGCAGAAAATCACTCAAGAACCATGTCCTGGGCCGGCCAGACCGTCCAGACAATTGGGTGGGCGCTTGCCTCAGGTGGGGCTGTCCCAGGCTGAATCCCTGATGCCCCACAGGTCCCAGCCCCAAAGGTATGACTCCAGAGTGCAGAGTCAGAATCGTCTTTCAGCCGTGGTCCCATAAATTAGAAACCAGCCAAAGAGCCTTTGTCAGGCGAGGGAGGAATGCTATTTCATGGCCGAGATCCTGGGACCAAGGTCTCCTTCCCAACACCCAGTCTGGATGACCAGGAGCTGCACCCTGGAACTGGCATCCAAACAGTCTCAGACTGGCAGGGGTGACCCGAGAACACGGAGTCAGGAGGAAGGTTTGAGCAACACCCGCGTGGCCCCCAAACACACACAAGACAGCAAAGCAGACAAGCAAGCGAAAAGGGCAGGCAGAGAGAGCAGACTGCAGAGACCAGGCCCCTGCGGGAGCGCAGCGGCACAGCCGGCCCAGACTGCGCCCGAAGCATCGCTGAGCCCGGGCTGCGCTTCCGAGCCCCGGGCCCCTCACCTGGGCCCAGGGCGCCAGCGCGTGGGACCCCATCCTCTCCAGCCGGGCTTCGGCGGCGGCGGCAGCAGCAGCAGCGAGGCCAAGGGTCGGAGCTCCAGCCGCAGCCACGAGCCTCGAGACGAGCCCCGGGGGAGAGAGAGAGAGAGAGCCGCTTCCCGCGGGTCTTGGGTCCCCCGGGCCCGGCGCCTCCGCCGCCCTTTCCCCCTTTCCGGGGCCCGGGCCGCCCGGCACCCGCCCTCCGCTGCCTCCCGCTGCGCGCGCCGGGCCGGGGCGCTCCGAGGGGCCCCCGACGGGCGGCGCGGGAGAAAGTCGGCCTCCAGGGCCCCCCGCGGGCCCCCTGACTGCGGCGGCCGACGCAGGCGGCGAGGCGCGGCCTTCCGCTTCTGGCCCTCGCGGCGGCGGCGCGGAGGAGGGAAAGAAACGCGGCGCCTTCCGGCGTGACGTGCGGCGACTTCCGGCGCCTTAAAGGGCCAGCGCCGTCCCGCCCGGCCGGCGCGTCCGCTTCCGGGCTCTTGGGCAGGGCCGGCCGTCGGGAAGCCATCTTCGAAGACACAGAGACGAGACGCCCGTCGCGGCTGCGTGCTCAGAGCGCAGTGCAGCCAGTCTTCGCCCTGGCCTAAGACAGTGCACGGACTTGCCCTTCCAAAGGCCTCCGGGGCCCGAGCCACAGGACGTAGGGAGGGAAGGAGGGCCGAGGCAGGGCAGACGACCTGACCTGCCTGGGTTCAAGCCCAGCGATCCCATAGGGAGGCTCCAGGAGGCAGCCAGCCAGGAGGCATTGCATTCCTGCAAGCAGAACCAGAGAAACGCCTGAACGTGGACTGCCATGTGCGGCCCGAAAGGCAAAACAACTTTTCCAAAGAGCCCACTGCAGCCTATTCCTCTGAAACATCAAGACTTGGGTCTTCAACGTGATTATCGTTGTGTACTTTTGGCTCCCCACCAGGCCATCCTCATAGTGACTCTGGCTGTGTGCTCACGAATCACACTTGCTAAGCACTATTTACAATAGCCATCATCTGGAAACGACACAATTGTCCAAGATCAGACGAGTGGTTAGAAAATCTTTTGCGTACATATATGCACGGGAATACCAGGTACCTGTTGGAAAAAATGAAGTCATAGCATTTGTGGATACACGGAAGGATCCGGAGCAAACTGCTGAGTAAAATGAATCATAGGGAGCAGAATAGAGACAAGAACCTCACTCACTTGTGGGATACAAAAGCATAATATAGTATAGCTGGAATTTTCACAGACAATAGAAATAAAAATCAGGACAACCAGTCATTGGTAAGAAGTTGGCCACAAGTTTTGGAGCAGTACAGTTAGGGTAAAGAAGGAACCACGCTGCCCGTGAAAATGATCATTGAGGGGCCGGGCGGTGGCGCTAAAGGTAACGTGCCTGCCTTGCCTGCGCTAGCCTTGGACGGACCGCGGTTCGATCCCCCGGTGTCCCATATGGTCCCCCAAGCCAGGAGCAACTTCTGAGCACATAGCCAGGAGTAACCCCTGAGCGTTACCGGGTGTGGCCCAAAAACCAAAAAAAAAGAAAAAAAAAGAAAAAAAGAAAATGATAATTGAAACTTGACACTCTGCAAAAGAATTATGTGTTAAAATGAAATGAAGTGATATGCACAGTTCCCCCTCATGAACAGGAGGACACACCGATGGAAGAGAGAGACATAAAATGCCTGTCCAGTGGCCACCAAATGAGAAGGAAGAAGAGAAACTGGGCATGTCAGTGGTAAAAATGGGTATTGTGAAAGGAGTGTACATTGTATGACTGAAACTCAATCATAGACAACTTTGTAATCAAGGTATTTAATTGAAGTATTTAATTAATAAAAGTGTACATTGAAATGTAGATATTGTTGAGACCTGAGTTTTGAACAAGGAGGGTCGCCACTTCGTAAAGGCCACATGCATGATTCTTTGGGTTCTGAGCAGTGAGAGGCGCCATTTTTTAAGAACCACAAGGTGTAGGTCTTCACAAGCCTATTTCCATAGACACTGCTCCAAGCTACCTGGCCATGTCAGGTAACCTATCAGGGAAGGTCAAGGGAGCAATAGGAAGATACCCCGAGACAATAGCCAATTATTGTAAGGATAATCAAAAACCTGGAACCTCCCTATATCCTTTCTTTATATAATATTCCTCATGACCTTGAGTGGGGCTCATCTACTTCGGGAGGTGGCCCTGGCTGGCCAGTACGAGGTACTTGTTGGCAGACAGATTGAAGTATTAAACTTTATTCCAGTTGTGTTGTCTTTTCCTTCTACTCTGGACCCAAGCAGATATATTAAAGGAAGGAAAAAGTAGTGACTGGATGCGGCCAGGGTGATAGCACATCCAGTAGGGCATTTGCTTTGCACAAAGATGACTGGGTTGGATCACCAGCAACCCATAATGTACATAAAGCACTCAGAGGTCACACCCTGCTTTTCCCTCACAGCAGTCATGGATCAGAAAATGTCCTCAAGGGCCTCTCAAAACCTGAATCCAGAAGTGAGCAATAGTCTACAGCAAAGTGAAGTGGGGAAAAAAAGAAGCCACCAAAGCAACTTAGAAGGAGTGGTGGCAGCTTCTTCTCAAACAAAGGTAAGTCGGGCTGGGTGACTATCCTTTCACTTTGGGACTTGACTGGCAGCAGGTTGGACTGGGGGGAACTTTCTGAAGAGTTAAACACTGAGGAAAAGAATGGTTATATAGAGATAAATAACAGATCAAGGGTGACAGAAAAAAAGACAGAGCGATAAAACAGTGATAGGGCATTTGCTTTGCATGCAGCCAACCCAGGATAGACCTGGGTTCAATTCCCAGTATCCCACATGGTTTCCTGAGCCTGCCAGGAGTATTTCTGAACACAGAGCTAGGAATAACCTATGAGTGTCATCAGGTGTGGTCCAAAAGACAAAAAGAACAAAAACAAAAACATATTTGTAAAGTGGTGAGCAGGGGAGGGTGAAATAGGAAAGTACAGTTTAACATCTAATTTCTAACCACCTGCATCTTTGTCTTAAATCATTTTCTTTATAATTTAAATGTGTTTTGTTGTCTTTCATAGTTAATATTTTCAATTGCAAAATGTTTTACTGTGTATTTTAATGTACTTAGCCTGTTTTTAAAATGTATGTTATGCATGTATGCTGGAGTACTTATGTATAGAAAAGGTATAGGAACAATGAAGTTCCCCCAATATAGTTTAAAAGTATAGGAACATAAAAGTTCGGAATAGTGCTTGGTAAAAAAGCATTAATAGAATTTTAGGTTACAGGTGTAAAGTATATTTTGCAAAAATATGTTTTTGAAAAGGGCTGGTATATTAATTTTCACTCTATTACGTTGGTGCATAAAAATATTAAGAAAAGGAGTAAATGTGGGTGTGCCTATTTGAGACCCTAAGACCCACCCATTTCTGGGAGGGGTCTTGGGAGCAGGATAGTAGGTGTAACTTTACCTGCGAGCCCCTCCCATTCATGGGAGGGGTCTGGGAATTGTTAGATAAGGCTTGGACCAAGGGAATTCGGCCCCTTTTGGCTCTTTGCCCTTTCTGCGCTGCTGTGCACTCTGGCTTCTGGGTTTCTGTGTTCTGGTCTTTGACCAACATGGAGCCCAAAGGGAAGATGGCTAACAGGAAATAAGATGCAGGGCTAGCAAAATATTGCTGTGCTTGAAAGGTTATGAATAGGCCACACACACGTGGTGGCTAGGGCTTGAATAAAGATGATTCTTCCTGAAGCCTGACTGTGAGTGAGTGATTTCACCTGGGCCTGGAACTCGCCGACTGCATGGAAGTTGCAGAGCCACGTGGGCTGGATGGCATCCTCCACCATCCAGCCCCATCGTTAATTATTTCATACAACAGGAAAGGTTATATAAAACGTGGAAGTACTGTATACAACATAGGTATTATGAATAATACTGATGGACATTAGACAGACATAGAGATGGCCACCACACACACACACACACACACACACACCCCTAGACAATGAAGATGGATCCATACGTTGCAGTTGAAAAACTGACCCATGGTCTAGAGCATTACACAAGGGGTAGGACGTTTGCCTTGCACGTCACAGCACGGTTCAATCCATTCAATCCACCATGTCCCATATGGTCACCCAAGCCAGGAGTGATTTCTGAGCGCATAACCAGGAGTAACCCCTGAGCATCAATGGTGTAGCCCAAAAAGAAAAAAGAAAAAGAAAGAAAGAAAGAAAAACTGACCCATGGTCTAGAGCATTACACAAGAGGTAGGATTTTTGCCTTACACACCAGAGCACGGTTCAATCCACCATTTCCCATATGGCCACCCAAGCCAGGAGTGAATTCTGAGCGCATAAACAGGAGTAACCCCTGAGCATCAATGGTGTAGCCCAAAGAGAAAAAAGAAAGAAAGAGAAAGAAAGAAAGAAAGAAAGAAAGAAAGAAAGAAAGAAAGAAAGAAAGAGAGAAAGAAAGAAAGAAAAAGAAGGAAGAAAGGTATAAGGAAAGAAGGAAGAAAGAAAGCGAGAAAGAAAGAAGAAAGGAAGGAAGGAAGACAGACAGAAAGAAAGAAGAAAGAAAAGAAAGAAAGAAAAGAAAAAAAGAGAAAGAGGAAAAGAAAGAAAAAAGAAAAAGAGAAAAAAAGAAAAAGAGAAAAAGATAAAGAATTGGGCCAGCTTCTCAGAGTGGGAAGCTTTTCCAGTTTCTAGGTACTTCTTCATTGAGAGGGGTAAACTTTGCTAAATGACGATTTAGGGTTAGATTGTGGATGGAGCATTTTAGGATAAGCATACTTTTCCCTTCTAGTTTATATGATAGTGAGCACTATAAGAGGTGTTTACCCTTTGTAGTGTCATCTGTCCTGTCTTGTGTATCGAGGTTTCCTTTCTAAAATGAAACTGACAGCATGCTTTTTATGATATCATGGTAACATAGTTGGAACTGAAGGAGGAGAATGAAGAGGATGGAAGAAAAACGAAAAGAGAAGTAAAGAGAAAAAAGGGAAAAGGATAATAGTAATTTGCAACAATGTACTGGGTGAGATGGACCTGCATCGTAAACCTGTAATGCTCAGTTGTCAGTTTCAGTGGTCACAATGATCATATGCTTTAGTTCATAATAGAAGACTTAATCAAAAGGAAATGGGTAAGGTTGAGGCCCAGATTGCAAAATTAGGGTGTCCACTCTATATCACCACAAGCCTCTGTGGACAAAGAAACTGAAGAGTTATTTTATACCTAGTAAATTTAAGGCATTAGCACATATTGATAATAAGCACTGCAGCAGGGGTCACAGGCTTTCAATCGTACTCTACACCTAGATCTGTGAATACATACATTAGAACATTGTTATAGGCCATTGTAGTGGGATGTCTATTGTGCACCTGTTCATTAGAAACAGCTGTTTCCATTGTTGCTGATATCTTTTTTTGTACAATATACTTTTTCTTTATTTTTTATTTTTAATTATGAGAACAATGATGCAAAGGGGACAAGGTAAAGTTACAGTGAAAGAACAATCGCCCATAAACAGAGTTCTCAGAAGAAATCCCCTTGCTGACGCCTAAGTATTGAACTTACAGTAAAAAAAAACATTAAGAAAAATATGGGAGAACCCATGTACAATTACTTTGTCCACAAGTCCCCAGATTGTAGTACATTATGACATTTCTTAGCAGTACACAAAGCAACCTAAAGCCATGAGATTTATGTGACTCCTTAATTTTGAAGGCATAGTATTTTTATATATTCATGGACATACATATTAGTTTAAGTTAACATCAAAAGTTTAAGAGGTCTTTTTTAAAGGGTTAGTCAAAAGGGCACAGTAAAAACGGTGTTAGAGGGGCCGGGCGGTGGCGCTAAAGGTAAGGTGCCTGTCTTGCCTGCACTAACCTTGGACGGACCGCGGTTCGATCCCCCGGTGTCCCATATGGTCCCCCAAGCCAGGAGCAACTTCTGAGCACATAGCCAGGAGTAACCCCTGAGCGTTACCGGGTGTGGCCCAAAAACCAAAAAAAAAAAAAAAAAAAAACGGTGTTAGAGTGGCAAATATTGTTTGCATAGGCCCACCAAAATGTTAAAATATTTGGATCTTTAATATTTATATTACAAAATTATATTGATCTTAAAAGTATATGGAAAATGTTGTGGTTAGCCTTTTTAAAATAATATTGTTAATAATATAAGAGTAACTAAATTTTATAAGCAGGTTGACAACAAGCATCAAATATAATTTTGGTCTTAAGCTCTTGGTGTGGAAATGCATCAAGTGTCTTTAACTATATTTTATTATGATCTAAACATTTTTCTCTAATTTGGTATATAATTTTTTTTTTACAAATTATTCACTTGAAGTCTTCAAAGTAGGAACAGTTGTTTGTTTTTTAAAGTCAGTTTTTCATAGCTTTAGTAGTCATAGTTTATGTTCTTGTGTTTAATCATTGAAATTTTAACACTTTATTGAAGCTGTCTTACTGTTCTACTATAAAACTAATGTAAAGGAAACCTGTTTATTTACAGCAGATGATATCATACTTCAGAATGGAGACTCCTTCTACAGTGCTCATTAACCAGTTTACTTAAACATTTTAAATTGCTTATTAACTATTTTACTTAATGTTTTAAACTTCAAATTAGAATTGTTTTGAAAATGTTTTGTGCTAAATTTAAACATTAAAGCTTTTTCAGCAAAGCTCCACTCCATCTACATTCAGTACTTCTAAAAACTGAAAAAGGTTTTCTATAAAAATATTTTCTGGGCCCGGAGAGATAGCACAGTGGCATTTGCCTTGCAAGCAGCCGATCCAAGACCAAAGGTGGTTGGTTCGAATCCCGGTGTCCCATATGGTCCCCTGTGCCTGCCAGGAGCTATTTCTGAGCAGACAGCCAGGAGTAACCCCTGAGCACCGCCGGGTGTGGCCCAAAAACCAAAATAAATAAATAAATAAATAAAATAAATTTTTTTCTTTTTCTTTTTTTTTCTCCATGCTATCTCTCTGGCCCCCATACTTAGATTATAATGAGGCTGTCTACACTTAACTTCTTTGGGGTGGTGACACATACTTATCCTCATGTGGGATGCCAGCTCTCAGGTTGAGAAACATTAGTATTATTATCAGTGACATGTGTGTGTGGAGGGGGATAGGGACTTCTCTTTATTTTTTTTTATTTAAACACCTTGATTACATACATGATTGTGTTTGGGTTTCAGTCATGTAAAGAACACCGTGCCGGCGAGATATTTAAAAGCACTTGTCCAATTTTACCCAGGTCATTTTTTCTAACCTAAGTTTTGGATCGATCCTTTTGTCTGTTTATGTGTGTGTTGTACTGAATGAAAGTGACCACAAGTGTAAAATGTTGTGTTTAGTGTTCTTTTGTGTTGTCTGTTTATTTGGTATCTCTACATTTCGTGATAAAATACAATTTTCAAAGCCTTATTCATTTTTGAGATTTTAATTAATTTTTTCACAACTTGGTCAGTCTGGTCACTTAGCAGCTGACAGACTGTGGCATCCTGCAACTAAAAATCACGTGTTAAAAATTATGTGTTAAGGGCCCGGAGAGATAGCACAGCGGCGTTTGCCTTGCAAGCAGCCAATCCAGGACCAAAGGTGGTTGGTTCGAATCCCGGTGTCCCATATGGTCCCCCATGCCTGCCAGGAGCTATTTCTGAGCAGACAGCCAGGAGTAACCCCTGAGCACTGCTGGGTGTGGCCCAAAAACCAAAAACCAAAAAAAAAAAAATTATGTGTTACGCTGGCTTTGTCCTTCTGGGAACATGGCAGAGGGTGTAGGGGATTATAAACCCGAGATTTCTCAATGTCCATTGGGGATAAATTTTCTTTGTTTTTGGGTCCTTTTGTTTAGTACATTCTAATTTAATGAGCTGCGTCATTAAGCTATTCAGGTATGCCCCTTCTTCTTTCCTGATGTGTGCTTGCAAAGCTATAAATTTTCCTCTCAGTACCGCTTTTGCTGTGTCCCATAGGTTCTGATAGTTTGTGTCTCCATTGTCATTTGTTTCTAGGAAGGTTTTGATTTCCTCCTTGATTTCATCTCGGACCCACTGGTTATTCAGTATTAGGCTGTTTAACTTCCAGGTATTAAAGTTTTTCTTCTGTGTCCCTTTGTAGTTCACATATAGTTTCAGGGCCTTGTGGTCAGCAAAGGTAGCCTACAAAATTTCTATCCTCTTGATATTATGGAGGTATGTTTTATGTGCTAGCATGTAGTCTATCCTGGAGAATGTCCCATGTACATTAGAGAAGAATGTGTATCCGGGCTTCTGGGGGTGGAGTGTCCTGTACATGTCTACTAGGCCTCATTCTTCCATTTCTCTTTTCAAGTCTAGTATATTCTTGTTTGGTTTCAGTCTGGTTGACCTGTCAAGTGTTGACAATGACGTGTTGAGGTCTCCCACAATTATTGTGTTGTTATTGATACTATTTTTCAGATTTGTTAGCAATTGTATTAAATATCTTGCTGGCCCCTCATTTGGTGCATATATGTTTAGAAGAGTGTCTTCTTCCTGCTGTATGTATCCCTTGATTAATACAAAATGTCCATCTTTTTCCCTTACAACTTTCCTAATTAACATTCCCACCACCAATGTTTCAAATATCCCTCCTCCTGACCCCGACCCCACCTGTACTCTAGACAGGATTTCTTTTTTTGGGGGGGGCCACACCCGGTAACGCTGAGGGGTTACTCCTGGCTATGCGCTCAGAAGTTGCTCCTGGCTTGGGGGACCATATGGGATGCCGGTGGATCAAACCGCGGTCCGTCCAAGGCTAGCGCAGTCAAGGCAGGCACCTTACCTCTAGCTCCATTGACCAGCTCCTCCAGACAGGATTTCTATTTCCCTCATACATTCTCATTGTTAGGATAGTTTGCAATTTAGTTAATATTTTTATTTTTATTAAAAATATTTCCAATTAGGGGCAGGAGAGATAGCATGGAGGTAAGGCGTTTGCCTTTCATGAAGGAGGTCATCAGTTCGAATCCCGGCGTCCCATATGGTCCCACTTGCCTGCCAGGAGCAATTTCTGAGCATGGAGTCAGGAATAACCCCTGAGCACTGCCGGGTGTGACCTAAAAACCACACACTCACACAATATTTCAAATTAAATGACAGCAATAAAAATTTTTATTATTGATAAGTCTAGAATATTCACGTTTGTTTTCATAAGCTTCTATAAACAAAATCAAAAGAACTTTTCTGCAGCTAATAAAGTTTGAAAATAAGCTGCTATGTAAGATACACAATTAACATAGCAATTGAGAAACATTCACTAGGATAGCTGAGAACTTTCAAAATGCTAACATATATTTCCCCAGAATTGTGCAAACAAATATTAAGACACTAAAGCTGTATGCAAATTTTTCTATTTGAAATGGGGCCTAGAACAAAACAGTAAAATCCATAGACAAAACACAATTTAACCAGCAAGACAATGACCAATGCAAATAGGGTCAAGATATTTAACCTGAACCAAAGTGAAGATGCTGGAAGTTTTGAAAGCAGCTTCTCTTTTATTGGTTTTCAGTTGCTCCTACATCTTCTCAATCTTCACCTTCTGTGTTAGGCTGCCAAGGTCAAGTGGGCTGGAATCTGGGTTGTGCAGAATCCACTCCTCTGCCTGCTACCAGTCCCTTTCTAAGGATATGTCTTTCCAGCTTTTTTTTTTTTAATTAGTGTCGTCTATTTGCAGTTTGGTAGGTTGTGGTCTCAGAAAAGGCACCTTTCTGAGGAGAAAGGTGGGATTCATAGGTCTCTGGGAGAAGCTCCAATTTATGAGCTGGTAGATCTGAGGGTTCAGGATAGCCACGGAGAAATGATCCACAGACAGTCAAATTTCAGGAGACATCAGCTTCATTCAGGGCCCTAGCCAACAGGTGTGACTCTATCATAACATTTTACACATAACAAATTACATTTTCATAATCAGTCCTGCATTCAACATATTTCTTCTCTCCATCCTGCTAGGTCTCTCTTACTGAATCTCTCTCAACCTATCCTCCAATTTCTTTTCCTTCCCCTGAGGCCCAAAGAAAAGTTCTTCTTACCACAATTGTTACAGTCAAACTTCAGTAATTAGAGATCTTATTTTTACACTGATCCTGTATCAAAGTTAGGGCTTCATGAGACATCTCCCGATTTTATCTCACTGTCAGGTGGCTTGACAGGAAAACCTACCGGGAAGGCAAGTAGTTGCTAATTTTCAAGTCATCAGGGTGGCACAAGAGCCCACCGTGGGGCAAGTTGGTGCCAGTGCAGCACTAGGGCATACACTGGTAGGTGTTAGTATGTCCCTGATGTTGTTGCAGAAAACTGCTGGTTCCAAAGTTGTGTTTGGGGGTGAATGGCTGATGTCCTATGTCAAGTCACTATGATAAATGTTCAAGGTGGAAGGCACCCCTGCAAAAAATTTTTGGGAGCCCCATCCCTATAGATGTACCTTTTCTTCATACTTCATACTTTTCATCATATTTTATTTTTTGGTTTTTGGGTTACACCTGGCAGAGATTAAGTGGTTACTCCTGGCTCTATGCACAGAAATTGCTACTGCCAGCCTAGGGGGACCATATGGGATTCCAGGATTCAAACCACCATCCTTCTGCATGCAAGGCAAATGTCCTACCTCCATGCTATCTCTCTGGCCCCAAGATTTATCTATTTTATTGTGCTGATGCAAAAAGGAAAAATGCTACAGGATACTACTGGTGCCTATGGGGATAATAATAAAAAGTAAACAATCCTATAACCTAGTTCTATCAGAAACACAGAGCCCAAGAGATATATCTAATAGAATCTTCTACTATGCAAGTAAATTAAAAGGCAAAAAACTACATCTACGTGAGGAAGTACACAAGGTAAAATTATACTTATTAAGGAAATACACCTAAAGAAATATGCAAAAGATAAATAAATATTCTCTTTAAGTCTTTTGAAATAGTCTTGAGGTATAAAATCCAGAGCACAGCTTCAGCCCACAACGTGGTTTAATGGAAACTGAAAATCAGTTACAGCAGTCATAGATCAGGAAATGTCTTTGAATCGAGGGTCTCTCTAATGCCGAATCCAGCTACAAGCAACAGACCAAGGTGAAGGGTAGTGGGAATAAAGGGCTATGAAAGCAATCAGCAGCTGCAGCAGTTTCTTCCTGGGGCTGAGATGGGAGACTGGCTGGAGGTGGGAAGAAATGTTCCAGTTCCTAGGAGCGAAGAACTGAGGGTAAAAAAGGTTAAAGAGGAAGTCATGACAAATCAGGAGTGAGAAAGTGAAAGGAAATAATAGAAAAGAATTTGTAAAGTGGTAATCAGGGGAAGGAAAAGTAGAAAGAGCTATCTACAACAAGGGAAGGACTATATACAATATAGACATCATGTAGAATACAATCAGACTTTAGACCGACATAGAGGTGGTCACCACACACACTCTGTCTCTGTCTCTCTGTCTCTTTCTCTCACACATACATAGACACACAATGACGATTGATCATTAGGTTGCATTTGTAAAACTGACCCACAGTGAAAGGGTCAAAGCACTTCAAAAATATAAAGCCAGAAGATCAGCTGGTAAGTTTCACAGTTTCTAGGAAAATCACATTTTGTGAGGGTAAACTTTTTTTGTTTTGGATTTTGGTTTTTGGTTTTTGGGCCACACCTGGCGTTGCTCAGGGGTTAGTCCTCGCTGTCTGCTCAGAAATAGTTCCTGGCAGGCATGGGGGGACCATATGGGACACCGGAATTCGAACCAACCATCTTTGGTCCTGTATAGGCTGCTTGCAAGGCAAACACAGCTGTGCTATCTCTCTGGGCCCCTTGTCCGGGTAAACTTGGCTGAAAAAGCTTCATAGATAAGACTGTACATAGAACGTTCTCAAACCAATTACATTTTCCAAGTGTAGAATACTAAGTAATACAGTAATGAGCCTGTAAAAAGTCTACACTGTAAAGTATCGTATAAGTCGGTCTTCAGCATCTAGGTTCCTTTCCTAAAAGCAGAAAAAAGCATTATGATATTAGAGTAAACTAGCTTGAATTGAAAGTAGTTGTGAAGACATACTTAAAGAATAAGAACTGTAGCAAAAATCTATGGCATGCAGATGCCTTTTCGAGAGATATCTGTGGACAGAAATATTCGATCATATTAGCAGACCTAATCAAATAGAAAATGAATAGACTGTATAATGAGCATGGTATTAGAAGTCAAAAAGGCTATAAAACTAGGGCATCCAACCTATTTCTCCATGAATCACTATGAACAAAACTTTAAATATTTATTATAATCTGGGGACGGAGAGATAATATGGAGGTAAGGCATATGCCTTTCATGCAGAAGGACAGTGGTTCGAATCCTGATTGTCCATATGGTCCCCCGATCCTGCCAGGGGCTATTTCTGAGCCTAGAGCCAGAAGTAGCTCCTGAATGCGTCTTGGTGTGACCCAAAAACCAAAAAAAAATTTATTATAATCCGCATAGCATTAAGATACTAAAATATTCTTACTGTGAGAATTATAGTGGGAGTCCATGGCCTCCAAACACATTCTGCAGTTGTTTCTGTGGGTAAAGCATTAGGAGACTATTATGGACATTATATTAAAGATCAGTAAGTTTCAGAGATAGCCACAGAATAAACTCACACATCTATGGGTTTTAAGAAAAAATAATGTGCTTCAGACGCCAGCGCCTCTAAGCAGCTTCTTCGTGGAGTCTGGGAAACCTTCACGGGGAGAGAGTGGGAACACGAAATGGGCGGAAAGATGGAACAATATTGTAGAAATGAATTACCACACACGATGCATGGGGACTTGCGTCTAGAAAGACGAAGACAAATTTATTTTTTGAGCTGGGTAACTTTTAAGGGGTGAGCTCTGGAATGCGGGGTGTAATTTTGGAGATCAAAGAAAGTGGGAGATGGTCAGGGAAACAGAATGAAAGGCCATGGCTAAAATGTGCATATTAAAGAACGGATACTGAAGGTGAAAAGAAGTTTCTGTTGTTTGTTTTGTTTTTTTCTTTTTTTGGTTTTTGGGCCACACCTGGCATTGCTCAGGGGTTACTCCTGGCTGTCTGCTCAGAAATAGCTCCTGGCAGGCATAGGGGACCATATGGGACACCGGGATTAGAACCAAACACCTTTGGTCCTGGATCAGGTGCTTGCAAGGCAAACACCACTGTGCTATCTCTCCAGGCCCAAGTTTCTGTTGTGGGTTAGCTTTGTTTTGGGTAAGCAGGAGAAAGCAGGTAATTTTCAGGGAAGTGGGAAGAGAGAGAAATGTTTTAGAGTTTGGGGGAAAACCGAAAATTGCTTTACTCATGAGCTAAGTTTTGGAAAAAAACATGATCTTGGCACCAAGGTAGCAGAGATCACAGAGAACTGGTCAGTGGGAGACTTTTGGCGGGATTTGATACTGTGCTTCTTCGTTAGAAAGAAATATTGAGGCCTGATTTCTAATAATGGTCAAAAATAGAGAGATAGTTACAGCCACGTTTAGAATTGTAGCCAAACAATCCATGCAAAGGGTCAACTGATTTTGACTACTCTAAGCGGGCCTTTTTGGCAAATAATTCTTTTTCAGGAGAGCACTACACCTAAGAAGGCTGAAAAGCGCTTCTGATGTGTGCCCTTCCTGAGTGGGGTGTAACAATTCACTCTTCTTTATTTTTATTTTATTTTATTTTTTGCATTTCAATAAAGGGTAAAGAAAGAAACAGTATCAAAGAGAAATTAAAAACTATCAATCTGGTCCTAATAAGGTAGGATTCAGAAGCAAAAAATAGCTATCAATACTTTGTAACCGAATTGAAATGGGTGGGACAGAGTTGGGAAAGCTCAAGTGGGAAGCAATTTTTAAAAGAAGGAAGAGAAGAGAGAAAAAAAATTTTTATTCAGGTGGCAGTTTTCAAGAGAGAAAGAAATAGAGTGCAGAAGAGAAAGAGAGAGAGTCTCCTGGCTGTCGTTTCTACTGACCTCCCCCTTCCCTGTCTGTTCGGTGCTTGCCGCAGGGGGTTGGGGAGCTGGGAGTTGGGGAGATAAATTTAATACAATAGACAACATAGCAAGGAACAAAGTCTCTGGAGTTGGAGGGCCCGGGGAGGCGGCAGCAATTCGTCTGGCTTTATTCAACATGGCCATTAGCTGCGTCCAAGTTGGAAGGTCAGATGTCGTCAGCGGTTGCAGTTTGAGATTCTGTTTCTGGATTTTGCATCATAGTCACCTCATGCTGCGTTTCCTCCTTCTCTTGGCTGTGGATTGCAGCCCGTGGAGGGGGATCCCTTGCTGGGCGGATGAGCCGATCCGGTATCCAGATAGGACACTGTGCATCCTGCGGGTAAACACAAGCATATTCCCGCTAGTAATATGTCAGGACCCTTCCAACATGAGGTTAATAAATCCTTCCAAAAAACCAGAGGCTTTTTCTCCGTGGGGAAATTCCAATGTCTATACATAGGCATAAGGCCTTTGTCATCCGTGTTTAAAAAGTTCAATACAAATAGAGAATGATTAATTAATTGATGGGGGGAATAATAGGGAAATTTTGAGTTCTCCAACCTTTCTATTTGGTGTTTTAGCGTTTGATGAGCTCTCTCCACAATAGCTTGTCCCTGGGGATTGAACAGAATTTCAGTTTGGGTGATAATATTCATGTTTTTACAGAACTTTAAATATGCTTTAGAAGTATAAGCTGGGGCATTATCAGTTTTAATACTGCTGGGCATGCCCAATATAGAGAAGCAGGTTACTAGGTGTTGAATTACGTCTTTTACTGCTTCACCTGTCCTGGCAGTGGCTACCATTGCGTGTGAAAAGGTGTCAATAGTGACATGCACAAATGACAAGCGGCCAAATTTTTGAATATGTGTGACATCCATCTACCACAACACATTGGGTTTCAAACCCCGGGGATTTACTCCCATTTGGGGTGAAGGGGACAAATTAGGGCAACTATTGCATTCCCTTACTATTTGCCGAGCCTGCTCTCTAGTGATGCCAAACATTCTTTTTAAAGCTAAAGCATTTTGGTGATGAATTTGATGACTTTAATGTGCAGCATCAATAACATTTAAAATACAATCCTTAGTATAGGCATCTGCCAACTGATTTCCTTCAGCAAGAGGTCCAGAAAGATTAGAATGACCTCTGATATGTCCAATAAAAAACTTTTCCTGTCTAGAATGAATGAAGGTTTGTAACTGTAACAGTAAGTCAGAAACAGTAGAACCAGTAGAGATTACAGCTGTTTCCACTCTCAGAAAAAACTTAAAAACATATAATGAATCAGTATACAGATTAAATTTTGGGGGGCATAATTTAAAAGCCTCTATTACAGAAATAAGCTCTGCCTTTTGGGCAGATATATCGGGAGTGTTTACAATAACAGGTGGTTTTCCTTCTATGAGGACCACGGAACGTCCTTTTGAGGAGCCGTCAGTAAAAATAAGTGTAGCACCATCTAGAGGTGAGTGGCTAATCTTAGTAGGAAAAATAATGTCTTTCTCTTTAAGAAGACTCAAAAGCAGGCCTGGAGAGATAGCACAGCGGCGTTTGCCTTGCAAGCAGCCGATCTGGGACCTAAGGTGGTTGGTTCGAATCCCGATGTCCCATATGGTTCCCCGTGCCTGCCAGGAGCTATTTCTGAGCAGACAGCCAGGAGTAACCCCTGAGCAATGCCGGGTGTGGCCCAAAACCAAAAAAAAAAAAAAAAAAAAAAAAAAAGAAGACTCAAAAGCGGGTGCGTTGGTAAGTGGTAAAACACTTGTCCACTGAAACCCTGTAGGGCAATGCCTCATTGGTCTTCAATTTGTAATAAAAGTTCAAATTGCTGTTTCGTATAAGGAATAATGATATTTGCAACTTTGTAGCCTGTAATATCTATACTTCTTAATCTTCCCTTGCTAATCACCAAAGCTACCATGTATGGATAGGAACAATTTGTCTTATGAGAGGAGTGTGGGAGATGAATCCACTCCACAGGTCCTTCTTGCCAGATGCAACCGGTGGGAGTGTAGGTAGTTTTCAAAATTAATAATTGTCACGGTCGGGAATAGTCTATTTTCAACAACCTGCTATTTTGGATGGCCTGATCAACAAGCTGCAATGCTTTCTCAGCTTCGGGGGTTAAGATTCTTTTTGAGTTCGGGGAAGTATCCCCTTTTAAAATGTTAAATAGCGGACTTAGATCTCCCGTAGTTATTTTCAGAAAAGGCCTGATCCAGGTTATGATACCTGATCATTTCTGGAAGTCATTGAGAGTTTTCAGCTTGTCTCTCCTAATTTCAACTTTTTGAATTCCTATATAATCATCCCTAATAATTCTGTCTAGATAATTAAAAGGTGGATTCAATTGAATTTTTTCATCTGCCACAAACAGCCCAAAATGGTTTAATTCCTTTACTGTCTCTTGCAATAACTGCAGAGTTAGTTCCTTTGTTTCACATGCTAAAAGAATATCATCCACAAAATGACAGATATAAGTGTTTGGATGAGCTTGACTTACATTTAAAAGAGCTGTATCCACAAATTTTTGACATAAAGTCGGACTATTTTTCATTCCTTGTGGGAGCACCTTCCAATGATATCTGCGATAAGGTCTTTGAAAGTTAGGAGAAGGAATGCTAAATGCAAACCGTGCACAATCAGAGGGGTCTAATTTAATAGAAAAAAAAAAACAATCTTTTAAGTCTATTATGACTATAAAAAAATCCTCGTGGGACTGCTACAGGGGAAGGAGCCCTGGTTGCAGGGTGCCCATGTCTTGCATACCTTATTGACTGCTCTAAGATCCTGTAATAATCTCCATTTTCCTGATTTTTTCTTAATGGTAAAAATTGGGGTGTTCCATGGACTGGTGGATTCCTCTAGGTGTCCCAGATCTAATTGTTCCTGCACTAAAAACTCAACAGACTGTAGTTTTTCATTGGATAAGGGCCACTGTTCTATCCAGACAGGCTCATCTGATTTCCATGTTATTTTTTCTGCGTAGTACTGAACAGTGGCCCCTAGGAAAAATTCTGATCCCTAGGAATTTGCATATTCTCTAAATGTTTTGTCTTAACAAAGGCAAGGCCCATCTCTTCTTGAACATCTCTGCCCCATAAAGTAAACGGCAATATGGACAGGACATACGGTTGAAATTGTCCTTTGTCCTCACTGTCATCCCAACTTAAAATTTTTGTACTTCTTGCTACATTATTTGCTAATCCAAGACCCATTAGTAACGAAGAAGTGTATTTTGTGGGCCAAGAAGAGGGCCAATCTTTTCCTGCTATACAGGAGACATCTGCACCTGAATCCATGAGTCCTAATATCTCCTTTCCCTGCACCTTTATTGGCCTTAAAGGTCTTTCCTTTTTTATTGTTTGAATCCAGGCAATTAGATCCGTGGAGCCAAAACCTTCTGTCCCTCTCTCCTCTTTTAGGGTGGGATTAGGTAGGTTGTAGTAAGGTAATAGTAATAACTGAGCAATTCGTTGACCTTTGCGGATTTGAATAGTCTTTGTCAACGATTGTACCATGATCTTAAACTCTCCTTGAAAATTAGAATCAACCACTCCTGGTATTATTTGGAGTCCTGATATAGAGACTGAGCTTCGCCCTAGAATTAATCCAAAGGTGCCTTGTGGCAGCGGACCACTGATTCCAGTTTCAATAAGTTTAATTTCTGAATCAGCTGGGATGATGTAGCTACGGCTAGAGGGCAGGTCTAGACCTGCGCTGCCAGGTGAAGCACGAGCCAAATCGAAAATAGACTGAGCAGGGAGTCTTTGTTCTGGATTCTTGCCCGAGGCTGTTGCATCTCTCTCTAGGGCTGGGGGAGGTTCTGAAGACGGATTGGTAGGGATTTTTTGCTGAATGTTCCCCTTATTGGTAACGGGGCCTGGGGATGGCCCCAACATTAGTTTTTTTGTTCAGGCATATCAGGTAAGGGGGTGCCGTTTTGTGAAATTTAGAGTGGCAATCCCTTTTCCAATGTTTTCCTCTCATGCAGCGAGGGCAAGGACATGGAGGAATAGGATTAGGGTTATTTTTATGAGCCATATTCCTTCTCTCCTGAGATTGTATATTAAAGTATCCTTTCCTCCTGCGACCCGAATATCCTGTTTTGCCTGTGCTTCGATCGGGTCATTTAATAAATTGGTCAAAGGTCTGCCCATTAAGGGCAGCTGCAAAAGCCATGCCCTGGATGGCGGCTGGTGAGACATCAAGGCAAGCTTTGACAAAATCCTAGATAGTGCCAGTACTACGGATTGTATGGATGAGAGACTGGCAATATGAAGTGGCATTTTCATATGCTAGTTGTTTTAGCAGTAAGTCAGCAGCTTCAGAGATGGGCATCATATGCCCTATGGCTTCTTCTAATCTAGCCACAAAAGATTCAAAAGGTTCATCAGGTTTTTGTTTTATTCCCACTAAAGTTGTTCCTTTAATCTCTGGGGGTTTTAACTTCTTCCAAGAAGCCAAGGCTAATTTTGAGGTCTCTTGCAGGACTGGCTTTCCTACTCTTACCTGCCTGTCCAAATTCTCATATTCTTCTGTACCTAGAAGTGCGGAAAGAGTTAATCTTCGCACTCTAGCTCCTGAGCGGAGGTTTTGCTGGATTAAAGCTTTAGCTTGCTCCGCATACTCTCTTCCAAATTACGTAATCTCCAGGACTTAACACAGATTTTGCTGTTTTATACCAGTCACTGACAGTCATCCACCTGGCTGCGACACTTTCAATTAGTTGAATGGTATAGGGGGATGATGACCCAAAATCTTTCACTGCCTGCTTAAGTTCCTTGAGGACATTTAAGGGCAAAGGTTCCCATTTTGGTTCAGCTTCATTATCTAGGATCAAAGGGAAACAGAATTCCAAATAGCCTGTCCTACGAGCTTCCTGGATAGTACCCTCGAAGGCCGAAGTATATTCTTGGTGCCTTCTGGTTGATTCCTTTGTCTCTAAGTTTAGAGATGCTATAGGAGGAACCAGCATTTCAGTTGTTAAAATTTCTGAGCCATCCTTTGCTCTATCAAGCCCCTGATCGCTAGTTTTCCTTTTAAAATTTATATTGGTCTTCTGCCTGGACTGCTGATCATGACTGTGCTCCATATCTGCCCTAGTTGTCTGAGCTGCATGTACTAATTCTTGTCTATCATCAATCACCTCCATAACCTCTGTCCAAATTGTATAGATAAGATTTAGGTGGGCATCAGGACCATACGTTTCATATACATCCTGAATATCCTGCTGTACTTGTAGCCAATCTTCCAAACATAGAGTACCTCTCTCAATAAACCAGAGGCTATAAGTCTCTAAGAATAGAATGAATTCCTGTATCTGTTGTTGAGATATGGCAGAACTCTTAGCTCTCAGAATATACTTTATAGTATCAGAAAGAATTTGTTGCTTAGAATAATTTTGACCCATGTTACCCGTATATCTTCTCGTCTTGAACCTGGTGCTGTCCAGGGGTTCCTAGGCAACCTGACGAGGTCCTACTTCATGTTCCTAAAAATGAAGAAGAAAAGGAAAAAAAAAGATAGGAGAAAAGACAAAGACATAGCTTACTCTCTCCGATGGCCCCCAAACGTTGAGCGCCAAACTGCTGCAGACGCCAGCGCCTCTAAGCAGCTTCTTCGTGGAGTCTGGGAAACCTTCACGGGGAGAGAGTGGGAACACGAAATGGGCGGAAAGATGGAACAATATTGTAGAAATGAATTACCACACACGATGCATGGGGACTTGCGTCTAGAAAGACGAAGACAAATTTATTTTTTGAGCTGGGTAACTTTTAAGGGGTGAGCTCTGGAATGCGGGGTGTAATTTTGGAGATCAAAGAAAGTGGGAGATGGTCAGGGAAACAGAATGAAAGGCCATGGCTAAAATGTGCATATTAAAGAACGGATACTGAAGGTGAAAAGAAGTTTCTGTGTGGGTTAGCTTTGTTTTGGGTAAGCAGGTAAAAGCAGGTAATATTCAGGGAAGTGGGAAGAGAGAGGAATGTTTTAGAGTTTGGGGGAAAACCGAAAATTGCTTTACTCATGAGCTAAGTTTTGGAAAAAAACATGATCTTGGCACCAAGGTAGCAGAGATCACAGAGAACTGGTCAGTGGGAGACTTTTGGCGGGATTTGATACTGTGCTTCTTTGTTAGAAAGAAATATTGAGGCCTGATTTCTAATAATGGTCAAAAATAGAGATAGTTACAGCCACGTTTAGAATTGTAGCCAAACAATCCATGCAAAGGGTCAACTGATTTTGACTACTCTAAGCGGGCCTTTTTGGCAAATAATTCTTTTTCAGGAGAGCACTACACCTAAGAAGGCTG